>NC_050444.1:89478372-89800678 GCF_903995425.1 Onychomys torridus
AAGAATCTTTCCTCAGAAGTTCTACCCTTGTTTCTAGAAAATGTCTGTCACTTTGTCCTGTGACATGCACAGGGCCTCTGAAAGCAGTGTTACTCTGTTGGATGGTCTGCACATCTCTGAATATGCATAGACTTTTTTCCCTCATCATTAGCTCCTAAATACTAAAATAACAACTATTTCCACAGCATTTATTGGAGGATATTTATACATTAGTATTTGCCAGTCCTAGATTTATTAACCACTAGGCAGTTAATGGTTCTAGGAACCAATTCCCCCAGTTGCTACTAAAGGACTAACGCACTTGGTTTTTTTTTTTACTAGAGACTGAAGCAGGAAGGGAAAAATCTATGGAGGATTCAGAGTAACCTTTCAAAAATGTAAAAAAGAAAAAAAATAGGTGTTACTTTTATGAAATTAAAAAAATAAATATCTTGGGCTATGCTGGCTCCTCATCAGCTTTTGTCCTATTTGAATCACATTAGTGATGCTGCTCTTTCTTCAAAAGAGAAATATTTCACAGATACTTTTGGTTCTGTGAAGTAGAGTAGTGAGTGGGCTTAACGGGCTTAACTGATGACACTCAGAGCAGGACCCTTTCCTTATTTCACTAGAAACTACAAGAGGCCCTGTATGTTATATAGCTTCTACTCTGGGGCACCCATACCAGACTACAAAACCAAAATGGAGTCACACAGGTTAAATTTTCATTCTAGTTACCCAAAATTAAGTTGTTGCCTGACCTTCATAGATATTAAGAAGCAAATAGCCAAATATACCAGATAGGCAAGCTTCAATTGGCATATTAAATGAGCATCCCTCTGCTGTGGTACTTACACAAAAAGAAACAAGCTAGTGTTCACCAAATCAGTTGTTTTTCACTGTTTCTACCCACTGTGCCCTGGTCTGAGAAAGTTCATAACTTTAAAGTGAGCAATCCCCTCATTCTCATTGACTCTTGCTTTTCCTGACTTCTCTATGTATGAAACCAATATCTGCCTGGCCCATCAGAAACCCTCTCTACTTTGTGTAGTGAAATGTTGCTGATTCTCAAATAAAACCTAAGGGCACTTAAGATTCTTCAATACAATTATTATAATATTGTCCTTTGATGCTGTCAACTAATTCACTTTCTTCTTTCCTAGATGCCATGCAAGTGAAAGAAAATTCCCAGAATATAGAGAAAATTAAAGTATTTGGTCACTATCTCATTACTGTTCTATTGTGGTAAAGAGCAATGACCAAGACTAACAGGAATGAATGATATACTATGACAAAGGCAATTCTTAGAAAAGAATGCATTTAAATGGAGGGCTTGCTTACAGTTTTAGAGGCTTGGTCCATGATTTCCATGGTAAAAAGCAGACACAGTTTTAACAGTAACTGAGAGCTTACATCCTTATCCACAGGCAGCAGGGATATATAAGTACACACACACACACACACACACACACACACACACACACACACACACATGCACGCTTGTACTTGCACACGTGCATATATGAGGAAGAGGGAGAGAGAAGGAAGGGGGCTGGGCTTTGGAAAGCTCAGAGCCCACAGGGGGTGCCCTGTGTCACAGGTCTTCCAAAAAGGTCACACCTCCTAATCCCTGGCAAACAACTCTACTAATTGGGGACCAAAGCATTTAAACCTATATGCCTATAGGGGCCATTCTCATTCAAACAACCACAATCACATTGTTAGCTTGCTAAATAACAAAACAGAACAAAAACAGAAAAAGAAAAGCAGGTTACTATCTCTACATATTTAATAAACAAGTATTTTTTTTTTCAAATAAGAAGAGTTAACACATGGCTTCTCTCTGTGCTGTCCTGAGTTGCATCTGTATAATCTTGAACATTTGCTGTGTTCAGAGAAGTCTGCTGCCAAGAACTGCTTACCTGGCTTCTCTGGTAATTCGTGCAATGTGCCAAAGTACTATACCAAAGGGCAGCAAGAAAGAGATGGAACAGCCAAGTAGAAATTTTATTTCCAAACCAAAGAAACATTTTGGTGTCTAGGAAATCAACTGAGCTTCTGTTAAAAACAGTGACACATCTGGAGCCTGCAGATGAGGCCCAATTTATCCTCCTGCACCAAGAATTGCATAGGCTGAAAAGTCAGGAGGTTAAAGATTTATGCTTTGTTTTATGAAAGTGCTCAGAAATAGAGACTCCCTTCTCTTGCTTATTTTTTATTCTTTTCTTGCCTGTCCATTTTTCTGCTCAAGCTAGACCATAGACAGTGAAATGGGGAAATATTCTATAATAAGCCCCCCAAAGCTTGCTGTCTCCTTGATGGCAGAAAGTGTGTGAAACAATGCAGACAACCTCCCGAGGCCAGCTTCCGTGACCCATAACGAAAGGGCACTTGTCTCAGTGCACCTGGTACATCTTTTTAGCCTGTATTTTGAACTGAGATTTATTTGCTTTTTTAAGCAGATGGATGTAGCTTTTTCTGGGCCCTACAAAATGATATGTCACTGTCTATGCTAATAACCTACCACAGTCTGTAAGAAAGTCAGCTTGAAAGTCCAGAAAATGGAGGTAGTACCTTAGATCCCATTAGATCTTTTCATTATTAGGTCTTGTGTGGGCCACCCAGATATATTTTTGCCTTTTTTAAGTATATACTGTCCTGTTGCATCTCAGAGTATCTATCTCAGGAAAGACTGTAAAGGGTAATAGATACATGTGTTTATCACTTGCTGATTGTGTTCCTCAATACCAGTCATTATGGACATGGTAACTTACTAAGAAAGGATTGGTCCATAACCTGGGGGAATACATAAAGCTTACAAATATTTAACTAAATGCAACCTTATCCATTTCATCTGTTTCTACCCAAAGAGGTGTGTTTGTGTGTGTATGTGTGTGTGTGTGTGTGTGTGTGTGTGTGTGTGTGTGTGCAGAGCTACAATCAGCAGACTTTGACTTTTTTCTCCTTCCTCATCTCCAGTCAAATCTCCATCTCCCTTTATTACTGATAGAACCTCAGAGAATGGTCCCTGCTTTATCTCACTAACATCTCTCTGAGTTGCATTATTACAATAATCCCAAAACCGACCTGTCTCTTTAGTTTCTATCACTTCTCCAGAGCCCATTCATCTCAGCAGCTGTACAGTCACAGGTAGAAACAACCAATACTAAAACAACAGTGTAATGTTTGGTAAGATAGATGCATCCAACTCCTAATAAACATAGCAGGCTCTAATTCTATAGCAAGTCAGGGAATAGCTGTGTGTTGTGTGATGCCAAACTGCAGTGTTGACTTGCACATTCTGTTCCTGTAGGTCTTTGATCCTAAAAGTAGCAATGGTATCAAACACAGGAATTAAGACAGTATAAATGTATATTCATTTATGCAAATTACAGAGAAATTAGAGTTAGATTCTCTAATTCTACCATACTCTTGAAATTCTGGAGTGTATACATTTATGAAGATAATTTGCATCCATAGCATTATCCTCTCAGAGCAGAAACACCTATAACCCTTCTAAGATCACTCTCCAAGAAGATAGCAGAAACCACTAGTTACTATATTGTCAACAACATGTACTTCATTTATGTAAACATTTCTCTATAAAATAATCATGAGAAATGTTGTATACTACATTGTTATAAGACAATCAAGGACAATCCATTTTGTCTAACCCTAGTCTAACCTTGAGCTTTTACTCCTGTGTTTGTTTATACGAACTTATCCTTCTACCCTAGAAATTTCTTATCTTGCTCTGTGATTTCTTACTAGCTAGCCTATATGCATTCTCCTGAATCTATTGAATTAAAATGATATATTTTCAAACTGAGCTTATGATACTTATTTGTCCTTTGAAAGTGGTTCCCCTTTCAATATAACTAACAATCATGTGCCAATGAATTCATAACAATAAATTCTCATGTAGCCCAGCATTAGTTCAAATCCATGTGCCATTAAAAGTGAGTTGTCTGACTTTAGAAGCTGCTCTAATGTTCTTTATATCTGATTTGTCATCTGTAAAATGAATTCAATAAATATGTTAGCCTCATTAGGCTGTTTATGGAGATAATGGATATGAAGCTCATGTATGATTTCTGGTACATGCAGACCGTAAGTGAGTGCTAAGAAACACGGCACTGGTAGTAGTGATAGAGGCTATATGTTAATATTTGTAGTGCTTGTGCAAGCTCTAGGGAAATGGATATGAAATGTACAAAAGGTCTGCTATGTAAGGGAAAAGAAATGGAGAGGCAAGAGTGGGATAGGAAAAAGCAATAATAGGATGAGTATGAGCTCAAAGTTAGGGTCCACTATACTGTCATGCATAGATAAAGATGTCATACAATGAGAATAACTGATACAACAATAAAAACTAATTGTGGTATTTTCAATGGAATCACTTTGGTAAATAAAAAATCCTCTGCATGCAACTGAATAACTTTCTTAGCTACCTATAAACCATGAAAGAGCCATAGTTTTAAAATAGCAAATGGTGATACTAAACAAGTCATTGCTGAGGAACAGCAAGAAAGCAAGAACCAGAGACCAGAAACATCCTTATCAGGGATTTTCACAGTCTTGTTGCTGAAATCTAAGCAGAAAAGGTCTGCTTTTTGGCTGACCTATTAGCCTGGGACTCCAATAACACAACACCACAAAGCTATAACACCTGGCTTTGTACTTCAAACCTCTATTCACGACCAGATCTTGCATATTCAGGATTGCTCTTATTTGTACAGCCCCTATTCATGTAACAGATTACATATTGAACTTCACATGCAGTGGCTCACAACAACCTCTCAGAACTTCACATCCACCATTCTAGCCTGATCTTATTCACCTGACAGTAATTTCAGCCAGGGAATCACATACAGCAAGACTTGTTCTAACATGACAAGTACTTCTGTGATCCAGAGCCCCTCATAGGCCCTTGTCTTAAGCTAAGGTGGTATTCTTGTTCCTGTCCAGCTTGTTGCCCTTGGATTGCAGTCAGTCACACATTATTTACTTTTCTCACTGCTCTGACAGGATGCTGGACAAAAGCGATTTAAGAGAAGAACGGCTTGTCTGGGGTCATGAATCCGGGGTATAGTCCATTGTGCTGGGGGAACTCATGGCTACAGGAGCTTTGAGACATTTTATGTCTGAAGTCGGGAAGCAGAGAGCCGTGAGGCACTCTACCTTTCTCCCTTTGATTTATTCAGCCCGTGTAATGGCGTTGCTTACATTTCAAATAGGTCTTCTTACTTCAATTAACTCAATACAGAGTTTCCCTACAGACATACCCATGGAGTGTCCAGGGAATAGCACCCTCGCCTCTTCCATGTTGCTTTGGCTGGGATCTTCACAGCTATACCACATGTGTGTGATTGGATCTATGGAGGCTTTTGGCTAGCAATTCTAGTGTTAACAAGATTTAGGACTCCTATAAGGGCCCTTTGCAGTTCTCGTGTGTGGGCTTGATCCCTCAAGGCTGATTCAGACAAGACTGTCTCAAATATGTCATGTGGACTCTGCTCCAGTTCTTGACTTAGGGTACTCCATGTCACTACCAGGTGAGCTTACTGATGTCTGAAGACTTCAGGTTGAACATTACTGGTGTTACAAGAAGGGCTTCTTGCTCCCATATTGGACTGGTGTACCTTAAACAACTCCCAGAGTGTACCTTTTTACAGATTTCCATCTTTTCCCTACACTCACTTTCTCTTCTCTTCTGTCTGGCACTCCTGAAACAGACTACACTCATGGCATCCATCTAAGGATTGGTGGTTTTTTTTTTGTTTTTTTTTTGTTTTTTTTACTATAATAACTGGCTTTAGTACCAGGTCTTTTGTAGATACCGCATCCCTAGATGTAGCAACAATTAATGAAAGAAAAGGGCACAGATTTGAAAGAGAGAGGGAGGGTTTTATAGGTGGATTTGAGGGGAAGAAAGGGGGGGGGAGAAAACATATAATTATATTAAAATCTCAGAAAAATAAAAGAAACAATTAAAATTTTCTTTTTAAGTGACTGGCTTTGAAATTTGTATCTGGAGTTTCTGGCAGATTTCTCTTCCCTTAATTGCTGATTCTGGCCAGGAAGTCCATTTTAGAGGAACGATGCCCACTTCAAAATTTTTGTCTTGAGTTTCTTGAAGATGCTCCATGGACAGCCTTTTAAGGGAAAGGATTCCCCCTTCAAAAGCTGTATTTCAAGTCACTTCTAGACACCCCATTCCTAAAGAACTTTAAAAAAGCATGACATATTTCTTGGAAGTTGCATATAGTTTCCCTTCCAGATAGCCTATCAGGAGATGCTTTCCAGAGCTGATAAACTTTTGACAGTCACATCCAAAGTACCTCTCAGATATTTAGGACTCCTTTCTTTGAAGAGACACTTGGGTAGTTAGGGTCACAAAACACTGTCTCAACATAAATCATGCCCCTCTGTCCAGCTTCAGTATTATGAAGTACTATAAAGAAGTCAGACAAGTGTGATTCTCAGACCCTAAAAATAAAATGCTCTTTCTCTTAAAATACCACAGTTTCTCCTTACCATATAACTGGGTCCTCACTCTAACTCCTAACCTGATTACTTTCTATGATATTGACTACCTTACTTATTTATATGCATCTGCATAAAAATCTTCACTTTTGAGTTTTGACCTTCAGTTTATTGATTTCTCTCAGTTAAGATATGCATTCCAAAGTACTTATAAACAACTGTAAAAGAAAAGAAAAAAAAGTACAAAAAAGGGTATGAAAATTATAGACACAGAAACATTTCTGATTTAAAAAAAAATGTGCTTCCAGTTAAGAAAGAATATTGTAGCTGGGTGGTGGTGGCACATGCCTTTAATTCCAGCACTCAGGAGGCAGAGCCAGGCAGATCTCTGTGAGTTCGAGGCCAGCCTGGTCTACAAAGCTAGTTCCAGGAAAGGCACAAAGCTACATAGAGAAACCCTGTCTCAAAAAATACAAATACATACATATATATATATATATATATATATATATATATATATATATATATATATAATGGGAAATTATTTTTGTTCTAAAGTAAACTATTTTCCCCTAATAGAAATAGAAAGAGATTAGCACAAATGTAGAGGTTAAAACATCATAAGAAGATTTATAGAATTTAAAGATGGAATGAATTAAAATAAATTGGTCATAATTAAAGGTTATTAAAATTTTCTAAGATTAAATGAATGAACTGATATAAAATTGTGATGATTCTCTGAAGCTGTAAAACTTCCTCAAAATGTTAATCAGTTCTTGGCTACATTAATAAGATTTAGGTCCTAAAAAAACAGTTGTATTGTTTAATCACAATAATGACTTATTCTTTGAGCTACATATGCCAGGATTTTAAGTACTTAAGAACTGAATCCTAACAAAATATGGATTTGGCTAAAAATACCTATTTTTCCAGCTTTATCTAAGTGTTTTACAAGATAATTCTAAAATTGTTATCCATTCTTCAAAACTAGATTAGCTGATATTTCAGCTGTTCAAACAACTACTCTTGAAGGTCAAAGCCAAAGAAATTAAAGAGACGAATAAATAACACAACCAATATTTGGTCCTTATTCCCACATAAGCCAGGTCCCAGGTGATGATGAGACACTTTTCGAAGAGTCATGGAGTTCCAATAAGTGGTCTGTCCTCTTGAGGATCCTGTAGATTATTTTCTAGCCAGTGTACTTTCTGCAGAGAGGAAGATCATTGCAGATAAAATGCCATCTAAGGGAAGGAAGCTACAAGGTCTGTATAGGCCATGTCCACAGATAACACAATTAGCAGAAAGAAAAAAAAAAAAAAAACAAACACAAAAATAAAGGAGTCATGAGGCTCCTGCTAAGTCCTTCAAAGTAGCTGTTGAGGAGTCTGAAGTGACCATAGCAAGAAAGTTTTTTTTTTTTTTTAATTTTGTTTTGTTTTTGTCACAGTCTTAAATACAGAGTAGGGACATGAAAGGGAAAAGTCAAATAACAGTAGTATTATAAAACAAATTTCTCCGACTCTCAACATGACTCAATTCACCCCAGCACCTGGAGCTCCAAAGATTTACATAGGCACCCACTCAGGGCCAGTGTAGGACTTCCAGGACTACCCAGGACAACTGGCACATGTAAATGGCTATGTCTAAATGTATCTCACCAGGATTGTCTCCTGCCTCATGGGGACTCGAAAAAACCCAACCTCCACTTCTATAACACAATAGGCTCATACCTTCCTACTTTCTTTCCTAAAGGGCAGTTTCTACCCATTTTCTTCTCTCTTTCCTAGCCCTATAACTGATTAATTAAATAGCCCTCTGCAAACTTTCAGTGATACAGAAAAAGTTAAATTCATTTGTAGGAGTTGTACTTTAACATGGCCAACCCCAGATTTCCCAAGTGCTTTCACATGGGAAATGAAGAATGGTGCATTTTTGTTTAGAAATCTGGAAAAGTAAAATTTTCCAAATATGATCAACTCTGCCAGCAACTTGGGAGAGACGAGTATTTTATAACCAGGAACTACATACCATACAGGTAATAATTGATCTGTTTTTTTATTTTATTTTTTTTACATTTCTGGGAGCATAGAAATCCATCTGTGAGTGTTGAGTATTTGATCTCTGCATTTTAACCCAATGGGTCAAACTCCAGATGGTATTTCAGCAAGGCTTTCAACCGGACTGTCAGAAAAACATTTCTCTTAATCTTCCTAAACGATGTGTAACTGTGGACCTTCTCCCAAAACTACCCCTAAGTATGGTTCCCTTTCAAGGAATCCAACAAAACCCCTACCAGAGTAACAAAGTATCAGTAGTGTAAGTGTGTCACCCCTACTCAGCTTAAAGAAGTTTCACAAGGAAGAAGACCCACTCAAGTTCTCAAGTTATTCTGTAAGGAGAAAGTTTTACATTAGGGGTGTGTATTAATGAGACCCAGAAAACTGCAACACATTTTAGTTAGGAATTATCACATTATTTTTTCAGAATCCCAAGCTGGAAAACCTTATCTGCAGCCACACTGACAACACCAAGTTCTAGAACCTGACACCACAGAACAATAGCTTAAGACACTGCCACCCAAGTCTCTGTTCAGGATCAAATTTTGATCAGCCAGGACTGGCTTTATTTGCTTGGGAGACATTACAGAATGGCTCAATATCACCTCCCAGAACTTGACCCCAACCTATATGACTACTTCATCCACATAGCAGGAACTACATCCAAAAATTTCACACGAAGTGACTCACACTGGAGCACAAGTGCTTTTCCCAAAAGGAGACCTCACTGTCTTACCCTGTGGTGGTCTTGGTGTTATTCCCAGGTTACTCTCTGCAGAATACTTAATAAACATGACCCCTAACTCTGATCCAAAGGGTAAATTAATTCATTCCCATCAAATCACTTTCCCACCCACAACCATCATTTTGTCCAATCTATAGCAGGTATCAATAGCTTATTAAAATTATTTGTGGAGTTCTAGGCATGATGGTACAGTCAGGAGAGGCTGAAGCAGAAGGATTAGGAGCCTGAGGACAAACTGAACTAGTGAGTAAAAGTGTATCTCAATAAACAAAATAAAAGCAACAACAAAAAGCCAACAACAACAACAACAACAGAAAACCAATAGTTCTATGATAGGGAAGATAATGTTGTGGTAATTGAAAATTTTCTCCAAAGTAGATGGGCACATTCCAAATGGAAATCTGTCACTCTTCTCTGGAAATTATTCTCCATTTCTTTCTTTAATTTTTTTTTTTACTCATTCTCCATTTCTAATATGAGTCCTTAGTTTATGTTTCAAGTTTAATCTTCTCATGTTAATCTTCTATGCCATCATGATCACAGCATATGATGTTTATGTATTAGTATGATATGATGATGAATAGTTCTATTTTAGACAGCATTCTTAAGGTTTAAAGACCCAAATTTAAATTAATAGAAGCATATGAAAATTTGAGGTTCACAATCTAAAATCCAGTCCACATTTCACTGCTTCCTTCCTAACTAACTGTAAATAAATTTCTCATCTTTTTCCTATGTATTTCCAAATGATAAGTCATTTAATTAATATTATTTTATATGCTATTCATATATTATATGAATATATGAATAATATAACACATATGTTATATGTGTTAATATATATAAGTATGTTATATATTATATTCTGGTGTTACACTGGAGTGGAAAGACTGGTTGGGCTTGCTGTCTTAGTCTCTTTAAGATTTTGGTCTGCTCACAAAAAGCTGAAGCTGCTGCCTGATTCTTCAGTGAGTTCCTAAGATGGAAAGATTTAAAGGGAACTGTTTATTAATGTAAACATAATCTTAAAGCCAACTGTGGGAAACTAAATGTGTGGCTAGAAAAGCAGAGCACTTAGTTGTTTTTGTAAACAAACAAACAAACAAAATAAAACCTGTAAACTGAGTGGTAGGCCAGATGTAGAATGAGGATAATTAGAACAAGGATAATTAGGCAATGGAAGGAGGAGGAAGGAAGTGGGAAAGAAAAAAATGCATGTGGACAATAGTGAAAATCTAGGTAAATATGAACCAAAGTCTCCATTTCTTCCACTCAGTGGTTGCTCTTTAACTAATGCACTAGCATCACACAAACGTTGGTTTGAACTTCAGTCTCAGGACTTATTTCTGGTCAGATGAATGACAGTATTAACATCTAAGCAGACCTTTCCTTTCTGATAGTGTCTCCATCCCCAGCTGGCCTCAGTGTTAGCTACTAACACTAACCCACAGTGATCCTTTATCTACCCTTCTCCTTGGCCAAATGAGAACTTAGTCACCTAATGAACTTTGGCTACTACTTTTTAATTTTTCTAAAATTATATTGTTATTGCATCATTTCTCTTCTCTATTTCTTCCCTCCAAACTCTGCATGTATACACATTTCCCCTTTGCTCCCTAATTGGACTTAAGACCTACTCAACAAGAGAAAAATCGTACCAAGTTCTGGAAGTATAGCCAACTACCCAAAGGTAATAAAGTCATGCATCTTGGAGAAGAACTGTCTTACTAACTGTTCTCTTGTGGTGAAGAGACACTGTGATCAAGGCAACTCATAAAAGAAAGCATTTAATTTAGGGTTTGCTTATAGTTTCAGAGGTTTAATCCATTATCATCATAGCAGAGAACATGGCAGCACACATGGCACTGGAGCAATAGCTTAGCTACATACAGATCTGCAGGCCTAGAGAGAGTGAGATGGCTTAGTTTGGGCTATTGAAACCACAAAACGTAGAGACACATCCCTAGTGACACATTTCCTCCAACAAGGTCACACCTACTCCATAAGACCATACCTTCTAATCTTTCTATTCTTTTCAAACAGTGCCATTCCCTGGTGAATAAGTATTCAAATATATGAGCTGATGGTGACCACTCTTAATTAAACCACCTCAAGAATCTAAAATCACCACTTTAATAAATCAGCATGACCCAACCTGTAACTACATTCTAAATATTTCTCCTTATAACTGCAGATATGTGTCATCTTCATTCTTCATCAAGGAAACTACTTCTCCTCTTCCTTCTTCTTCTTCCTAATAAACAACAACACCACCAACAAGAACCCAGAAGCCATTATAGAAAACCACAACTAGTCAAAGTGCAGAGTTGTGGTGTCCAGTTCCAACTGATACATATACAACTACAACACAATGTCTGCACCTAAGGCTCAGAGATTTTGGAAGAGGGGCGGGGGCAGAAAGATTGTATGAGGAGCTGGTACTTGGCTAAAAATGTCTTCAATAATGTCAAAAGCTACATCCATGGCTTAACAACATGGCTGCCTAAATATGACCTAAACAACCTAATAAATTTTGATATTAAGAAAAGAGGACTGGTCCTTCATCTCAAAAACATGCGACACTGCTATTCTCCTCCAAATCCACACCATCATTTCAGTAAATTTAGTCTTCAATTGAGATCACCTTCATTTATATATAGCTGTAATCCCAGGCTTCTTTTGCTTCCTTTCTCCATGGAAGCTTAGCCTTCCTCTATTGAATAATTTGAAGAATAATGTACATCACAGGGTCTTCCCTACAGGAACTCAACATATGTCTGGTTCAGAAGTAAACTCGAGAATCAGTTTCTGGCTCTGGTTGCCAGAGGATGACTAATGGTAGGGCTTGTGGGATGTTGATAGCTCTGGGGTGATGGTGCAACTAAGGTGCCCACAACTGGGATTCAGAGAGAAGATGCAGTTTCTCAATATTTCACGAGACATGAGAGACTGTAGCGGCTGTGACATTAGTGACTATTGATGAATACTATTGATTTGGGGGAAGAAAATGCCCATTACTTCTTAATGATTTAAAGTAAACTATGTCAGAAGACTTTTTGGAAGCGTTTTAAAAAAGATTCTTGTTTCTGAGACAGAAGAAGCAGCTGAAGATGAGGAAGAGGATAAAAGTGACAGTGTCAGTACATGAGAGAATCTTGGGCTGATATAAACTTCATGTGGCAGCCTAGGTCTCCAGGGAGGAAAGAGAGGGGCAATAGTACTTGAAATGACATTATCTTCCTAAATACTTTGTGAACCACATGTCCCCAGTTTCTCTAAATCCACTAGGCCAGCAGATCTGGCCCACTCCTCTTTGAAAGAGAAGTCATCACTACCCTGTTAAGACTACATGTAAGGCCTCAAGTAAGTCAAATGGTAAAAAATAAAGAATGTGTCTTGTCCTTACCTCCTAAGTGATTGTGAAACTCAGATCATCCAGTTTGCAAAAGGACTGAACTTCTAAGTAGTAAGATGATGATATTCCAGATTTGTTTCAGAACCTCGACTTAATCACTGAAAATAGACCGAAGCGTGTGTCTGGGCATGGATCCTGAGGGCGCTAGGCCAAAAAGGCTATAATATATAGATGGGTAAGGAACACTATACATTGTGGGGTACATCTTGTGATATAGATTATAATTTCCTGGCAGTAGCAGCTAGTAACACCTCTAAAACATTGTTACTATGGAGATGATGATGTGCTCATCTCTAATTACTGCCCTGCTCTAAGTTGTGTGAAACTGGCTTTCATACTGTGCTTTGCCCTTTATGACTCCACTTTGCAAACAAGAAGTTGGCTCCATCTTTAGAGCAAATGGACACAGAGACCACCACCTGTACAGAATCTCAATGATCACAGATTGATAAATAACTTATCTATGAAAGTCAAAAGATACTGCATATACTCTCATTGAAATAGAATGGGAATACATGGGCTCTTGGCTATTTTGAAACAATATCATAAAATCAGGCCAAAGAACCTATCAAACACACAAGACCAACAATGAGTGCAACACTCCATAAAATTGCATTTAAAAATTGGATATACAGTGGTGGAAATAGCAGGTAGGAAGGTTACAGCAAAGCTAGAAAATCTCTGTTGTAGGCCCCAGATGCCACGTGATGATATTCTTAGCTTTGGAGTTGTTGGAAGTTAGGCATCTGTTGGAACATTATATAATGGTTTACCTAAGAATCATAAGGATGTTAGGGAGCACACAGAAGTGGGCAATAAGTAGCTACTGAGGGACTAAAATGACCTAACATAGCATGGCTATGTCCCTTCATATTTCCTGCTCTCACCATCACTGAAGTTCCGCTTAGTCAATCAAATTTGTAGAAAGTTTGATGTATGTGTGCCATCTTTTTTTGTTTTTTCCCCAAGGAACTTCATTAAAATGAGCTAGCTATCAAGGGATATCTATTTGTTAAACTTCAATGAAGTCAAGATGGTTTGTGAATTTATTGCTCTTCAATAAATTTTTATACTATAGAAAAGACACAAATATGTCCATCTGGGGTCTCAACAAAATTTACAAAAGTAAAATGACTCCTGCAAGCTTGGTAATGGAAATGAGTGGTATGAAGTCAAACGTAGATGGCAGATACAAACTGGGTATGGTACACTATGTCAGAAATATAGAACATATTTGTGTCTTTCCATAATGCAGTAATTTACTAAATAGCAATAAATTCACACAATATGATTGTTTCATTGGCATCAGTTACCAGATTTTCCCACTTTCCTTGATAGATTCACAAAGAAAAATAGCCCTCACTGGGAGAGAGGAAATTGATAAAAGTAGCAAAAGAGAAAATGAAGACACAATGGAGAGTGAAGGACTTGGCTAATTTGAAAAGTCTAATATCACTTCCAGGTATGGAAAGGAAATAGGAGGCTGGTATTTAATAAATATGCCCTTGCCATATGTCATCCACTTTACAATATGTAGGCTTTATTCTTCATGTTGTGCTAAAGAACACAGCTCAAAGGTTAAGTAGCTTGTCGAAAATTTGCAGCTAGTAAATGGCATATCACTGGTTCAGGTCCAGAACTCTTTTTCTTGTAATACCATGCTGTAGAAGATGTCCCACAGGGAGGGAATGCCACACATCACACACTGATGGCCCCACCAGATAATTAAGACATGATGAAAAAGTGAAAATGGCCCTGTTCCCTCCAATCTTCTGCTTCAGCAAGGCAGGGCTGGAGGCAAAGCAAAGGGCTGAAGGGAAGCCTGGATGCTGGGACGTGCTGCTTTCTGCTGTGGCTGCCAAAGAAAAGACCCCTGTGAAGAAAAGACTATTAACAATCTTGGCTCCATTAAATTTAAAGCAGCTGCTAACAGTAGGAGCCTTTACATTGTCAATTATATGAATTTTCTTATTACTATGTCACACCAAAGACCAATTACAACACATTCATCAAATTATGTTTCTACCTATCTAGTTTTGTCCATTAATGCCACAGTGGCAGGCCTTAGAAATCCTTGAAGACAAATCTGACATGCAGACTTTAATTGTTTCAAGGATTTGTGGTCCGAAACAATGCTGATTGAATGGCAGGGGGTCAATTATACAATTAGATGGTGAAAGGTAAAGAGGAGCTGAACTCACACAAAACACCAAATATTTATATATCTGTTCACTTTGCAAAATTCTTCTACACCTATTCCTTCTTTAGGTTGATATCTATCCCATTATTGGGTCTAGGAAGTATTTAATTATTATGTTACTTTTTTAGTAGCCAACAAAGACCTTGGAGTCTGTAATGGCATAGGCTGAACTAGAACCCACGAGATGATTCCTATGAAACTTCATCCCTATCAGCAAAGAGCTCCAGCAAAGGACCATTCTTACTGTGTCACACTCTACAAAGGAGAAATACACAGCCCCACATATAAATGAAAGTAAGGGAGTGGAAAAGAAATGGAGAGTAGTAGAAGAGTGATGGATAAGCTCCAACCAGAGTTTTCTGGGTACGACTTGGGCCAACAGTAAGTTGTTCTTCCAACTGGTATGGTGTATTCAGTGCCACATTTTCACAAAAGCAGAGAGATAGTTTTCCATAACATATGCATTCAAGAAAAAGGAAGCAAAATTTGTTCATTCTGGTAAATTTAGCATCAGATAAAGCCTTCCTACTCTTCCAAAGGCAGGTTCTTTGCTGTCTCAACACAGAGGGTAATATGTATCCTCTGCACAGGTGCCCTTTCCTGGTTGCAGGCAATAGAGGACTCACTAAGCATCCTATTTCAAGTTTCCTTTTTAGACAATTGGTAGGCACTAATAATAAAGAGAGAAACTTCTCCCAGTAAACTGTCTGTTTTTGGAAATGACCCATGAACTGGCAGGTGATTCAATGAACCATGTTAAATGACAGTTTGAATTCAGGTAGTTGTGGGAGCAACAGCCAAGAGGGGACTTACATAAGCTTTGGGGGTTTATATAGAGCAATCCTTTGTAGCAGATGAGATATGGTCAGAATTTATGAATGGCAAATGAATCCATGGAAGATATTCTGGCATAATGTAGATATTCTGCCCCAACATTTGGAAAAACACATCAAAGAAGATGAAAAATGAGCCAGCATTAGTGAAAGCTGCTTCTGACCAGGTCCCATGTGAATTGAGCCTGGTATGGGGTAGGAAGGCACAGCATGCAATGACAAACTGCATATAGTTTCCCATCAGACGTTTTTCAATCCTTGACCATGTTTCTCTAGATTCTGCACTGCCCTGACTCTTAATGTTACTTATTCATGTCCCTGAAAACATAGTGATGCTAGGATTCTGCAGCCAAGAGGGAAATAAATCCAGTATTTCCATAATTTGATGGGATAACCATTCCAAGTAAGGATACATTTCTCTAAAAATCCTAACTTAAAAAAATATTATTTGTCAAGATCTTAAAATCAATTCAAGCAGTTACCTATCACTGCAAAACATACTACCTCAATTCTCAATGGTTTAAAAACAATTATTTCATAATTTTATGAAGAAATTTTTAAGAGTTTGACTGGCTGGTTGTTCTGTGTTCAGCTGCACAATATGTCCTCCTCTTCACTTCCTCTTGCTTCTCCATCTCTTCCTCTTCATTCTCTTTATCCTTTTTCCTCCTTTGCTTCATCTTCCTTCCCTCCTATTTTATTTCACTATGCATATGGCCCAGGATGCTCCCAACATAGTATTCTTAAGCATATCCCATTCTGTATGGCATTTGGCTCCCAAGGGGGAGGAGAAAAGTTTCCAAGACTCTGTTGACCATCTGCAACTTGAATGACTTTTTTATTCTGTGTGGTGTTAGACCAAACAGAGCCATAGGTGGTGATTGAAATTTTCTATCAATGTAAAGATGATAAAAAGTCTATGGCCATCTTTATTAGGTTCATAAAAAAAACAGGAGAGGCTTGACACAACTAATCTTGATGAAATCACTGCTCAGAACAGAGCCCCCTGTCAGGATTCACACAAGTTTCCTGAGTGCACATAAAACCTGACACAGTGGCTTCACAGACACAGTAGGCACCATAGAACATGGTCCACAGTGACACCTGTGAACCTCATGCTGCTTGTGGGGCTCAGATGGGAGTCTCCCCTCTCCTTCACAACTGTAGATGTTGCTGAATCTTGGCTTTGTACTAACCTTAATCTGCCTCGATGTGTAATTTGAATTTGAAACTTTTTACTCTGATTAGAGTCAGTGACAAAAAGCTCAATATTAAATTTTCTGTATGTCTCACATAGAATTCACCATCAAAACCATTCTGAATATTAGGTAAATTATCATTATGCAAATCATTATTTAAGCCTTTAAAAAATGCCTTCAATTTGAGGCCATCAAAAAAGTAATTGATGAAGATGAGGCTAGAGCCCTTGATGGCTATTTGATAACCTGACTCCTAACCTCATCTTTCTGTTATCTGTACTCAGCTTCCTAAGACAGCTTATGAAAAGTAAAAAGAAGGAAAGATCTAAAGAGGGATAGGAGTGAAAAAATGCTGTCATTGCTGAGAAAGGCTGAGATCTGTCAAGAGGCCTTGACAGGTGAACAGGCCAGTGCCATAAGGGAGCTGTTAATGAACACAGGGTCTGAAGACGAGGAAGGTGGAAAGCTTCTGTGAGCTGCTAGTGAGGGTCATTCAGGGTGACCCTAAGCAAATATTCAGAGTAGGAAGCCTGCCTTAAATATTGAGGTTTTTCCCTCCTTTTATCACACTGAAATACTGTAGTTCATCTGTCACCCACCAATTGTCATTATAGCTTCTTGAGAAGCAGGATGCCCACCAACATCCTCCTCAATCTACCATAAGGGAGCCACTGGCTCAAAGGAACGATTCCAGTATTTGTCATTTACACTTGCTTAATCTTTACTGCTGAAGCTTCTATGGAGGAATTGGTTTTCAGCCTCTTCTTTCCTCTTCATTGGCACCCTTCACACTGAGTAATGAAAGCATCTGTCCCTTAGTCATAACTCGGTCCTGAAATACTTTATTTAATCTAAACGTATTTTATCCAAAGAACTTAATGGAAGGAGGAAAAGGAAGCAGTGAATAATTTTATCTCTTATCAGCAGTAAGCACTTTTTCTGAGTAAGTAAAAATTTTAGTTGATTCTTCAAGGCCTTGCCAATTAGCAGCAAGAATCCTCCACATATAATGAATCACTCTTGCAGGTGGGAATACTTTTAAAATGAATGATACCTTATGGATTTAATTTACCCTATATAAAAAGGAATAAATATGCTACTAGTACTGGGACCCAGATCACCTGACTCCAAATCCCAAGATCATTCCATTCCCCTATTCCCAGTTCTCAGCTGTCTAAATAGTAATAGAATCAACTTTTCTACACCACTTCATGGGTTACTAACTTTTATAAGTGTGATTTCATGTACCTGAGGATATGGGGGAATCAAGTCAAGGATTTTACTTTGTTTCAAACAGATTGAGTCGGGGTATAATTAAGTGAATTCAAAATATTAGGAACTATACCCAAGAAAAGTTACTTTTCACAGACATCCCAGTCCAGCGTGGGTCAATAAATCAATCTTCAATTTTCATAATCCTTAGGTAATGCAAGTTGAGAAAGCTACATCTTACCAATGCCTTCATGGGGTCCTCTACATTTCACTGCCAAAGCCAGCAGTATGGTTATGCCTAAATTTACATGGGATAAAAAGTATCCCCACTGTGCGTCTGAAGGAAAAGAGAAGGAATGTAGTTATCAATCAAAACTATTGCCACATAGACAAAGTGGATAAAGGAAAGTAGAATAAGTTATTGAAATGTCAGTCTAGTAGTCTTAAAAGAATGACTCTATACAATTACATGAACACTTCACACACATTACTGCCCCAAATACAGATGGAATTCCAGCACACAGTTATCTGTATCCATCTTCATCTCATTGGTCCTCATTTCTGTCTTTTTGTCAGTTTTTCATGGAGACATTCACTTGAAGAGCCAAATTTTAAATCTATTTTTGTCCCATTACTATACACTCAAAAGTAGGTTTAAGTCTGGAAATAATATTGCAGCTTCTGAATTTGGAAAGCTGAAATTATTTAGTCTCTCATTTACTCATGAATAGTATCAATAAAAGAATATCCTTAGAACTAAAGAGAACAGAAATAGAATCTGGCCTCTCTTGGTTAAAAGAAAGAAGACATAAAAATAACAGCTCCTTGGTACTGCTAAGCACTGTGAGCTTTAGGGGATGAGATCTCTATATAAAATAATAGCTGCAAGCCTTGCTCCTGTAGCTATGACTACATCAGTTCACATGGCTCCAGTGATGTGGTAGCTTTGAAGCCATGATTAAATCAATCTTTGTGAGATAGGGAAGGTACTAGAGAAAGTCTGTATAAGAGACAGACAGGAATACTTTGGTCAGAGGAAATGAAGAAACGGAAGCTGAGGTAAGGCAGTTTCTGAGGTTACAAACCAAGGAATGAAGGCAGAACCTAGAAATCAGAAAAGACAAGCAAGTCAATTCTCTGGTTCTTCTAGAAAGAACATAGCCAGCCCTACCAACTATGTGGATCTTTCAATGAGACTCATTCTGAACTTGGTTTTTGTTTGCTTGTTTGTTTTTTGTTTCTCTTTGGTTTTTTGAGACAGAGTTTCTCTGTGTAGCTTTGGAGTCTGCCCCAGAACTCTCTCAGTAGACCAGGCTAGCCTCAAACTCACAGAGATCCACCTGCCTCTGCCTCCTGAGTACTAGGATTAAATGTATGCACCACCACCACATGGCCACTCTGAATTTCTAATAATCTGACTTGTAAGGGAGTATATACAATATTTTTTACAGTACAAAATTTGTGATACTTTATACAGTAGACTCAGAAATCAGTGCAAAAAGACTAGAAAGCTTTGCCCTTAGCCTTATCTGAAATGGATAACGTGTCTCTAAAAGACCTACCTCATCCAAACTGCTGGGCAAGCACTGTATAAGCAAGTCCCTGTAAGTTCCCCCAAAGCATGGATAACTGTACATAATTGAGTATGCATAGTTCATCAAGAGGAGACAAAGTTCATGGTAAATACAGAAGTCAGTAGACATCAGTAAGTGGGGCTTAGTGGACTAGCGTGTTTTGTCACCCACTAGTCTTAGTCATGATGGTTTCCTCTGTTAAAGAACAGAAGTTCCTGCTGCTCTCTGTTGCTAGAATGAAAAGGCAGCCCTAGGTGCTCTGGCCTCTCTTCACAAAGGCAACATTCTTTTAGGCTGAAGGCAAAATAGTTTGAAGCAGGTGACAGTAGAATCCTCTTTTTAATGCCCTTTGCCTCAGGCACAACTGGATCTTTCCAGACACTAGAAATGTTATCAGGGATGATAGTCCATTCTCCCTCTGGCAAAACCAAACATACTTTTCTATTGGTTCAGCAATGAGGATATGAATCAGAGGCAGGCAGGCTACTCCAGGCTTCTCTCCCAGACTTTTTATCTATGTCTCACTTACAGATTGAACAAGGGAGAAAAAAGAACAAGAGTTAAGTCTCTCTAGACTCCACCCTGCCCCCTCCTGGAGACCAGAGGCAGATGTAGTGGAAGCCTCCCAGCCAATGCAGTAGGCTAAATGCTGGTGGCATTGTAATCAGTGGACCCAGAGGATCACAACTCTTCTCTTGTGCAGCCTTTCCTGATCATACAAAAGTCAGGTGTTCAAGTCCCTCTCTAACAGACTGGGAGTCAGGCCCTTCACCTTCTGAGATCCCAAAAGTCATTTTTACCTGCTACTTTGGAAAAACTCTTAGTGTTCTATTAGGTTTAAAGAGAATAGAAAAAAATTGCAGGTGACTGTCACCCTGGTGATGTCACTGCTATGGAAGGGACATGCATGATTGAGAAATTTTGCCAAAATAGTAGTTTCAGTCTCTTAAAGACAATTACAATAGTCCAGAAAACTGAAATTGAAGGCTTCTCACTCACCTAGAATTGCTGATATGCATTCCAAAAGCATTAAATATGCTTTATTCCAACCTGTTATGGGACTGTTATTTACCCCAGTTTCACAGATGTCTTTAGTCTGATCAACATTTGTTCATTGGGATTATGGCCAATATCCTATGAGCTCAAAAACAAGCAAGCTGTTGACAGACTGCTGTGTGTCTTATCTGGTTAGAGGGCCTAAGCAAAGTACAAATGTCTTCCAAATGGGCTCTGCCTCTGTGTATAGGAGGGAGGTTATGGCCATGGGCTGCTCTTTAATATTTCCAGTGCCAACTTACTTTCAATGACTGGAAGCTTTACTCTGCTACTAAAAATGTAATGGGTTGATCTTTAAGGATTGCCAAATATAACCACCATTCACCACCATCAACGCACCCCACCCCCTAATTTGTTCATTAAATATTTGAGGGTCTTTTCTATGTGTAGGGAAAAGGAGATGGGTGACTCCTTTTCTGGAAGCTCTTACATATGCAAATAACTTGACAGGACAAAGTCAAGATACAAAGCACAGAGTAGCCAATGGAGTGGTTGAGAAAAGGGTCATATTACAAGAGGTACTTGAATGATCTTGAGAAGCTAAATTAAGTCAGAAATCAAAGACAGTGGCTTCCCAGATCTAGCTAAGCCATGGTGAAGTAAGCAGCATCCAGCTGAAGAGGGGAGTAGTTATTCTGCTGATAGAATTGTGGAGTGATGCAGGGTTTGGCAGAAAGTTTGCAGAAGCTGCATTAGAGAGTGCTGGTTTGACTCAAAAGAATGTCAGCTGAAGACCATGTCAAGGAGAATTAACAAGTTTACTCACTTGAGATAACAAGCTGAGTTGGAATGGAAATGACCTGTGTTCTTTCTGTTTACTCAGTTTTCTATTTCTATCAGCTGGTATTTCAAACACAAGGAATTAGTTTTTAAACAAGGAAAATCTAATAAAAGACATTATTTACATAAGTGATGGAAAAGATAAGAAACTAAACTCTCAGCAAGGAAGAACAGACATGAGTAGCAAAGCTGTTTTCTGGTGTGAGAAGAAATGTGGATGTCTGGCTGTGACCAGCACTACTGTGGTGATTGCCCCCTAAAGAGCATTAAGGCAAAGCAGGGGTCTCCCTGAAAACAAAACGAGAGGAGCCAACTCCCCAGATGCTGCCTTTTTTGCCTGCTTTCAGGAAAAATAAATACATTTTGTTTTTCTTATTTTCTCTTGGCACCTCCCATTGTTCAGACACAGCCAAGAGTTATAGGCAAGAAAATATTGGAAATGCATTTTAAAACTTATTTTTACATTGATTCATGTATTGGGAGGGGGCAGGTAGAAGTGCATTGTTGTGTGATAGTTTGATTGCATTCTGATGCTCTGGAGACTGACAATAAAGTTTGTTTTGAATCAGAGGGCAGAGCTAGCTGACCAAAACTAACCACAGAAGTGTTGTAGGACTGAGGACAGATTAACAGAGTTGGGGGGACTTAGAGAGGCCCTTTTAGATGGAGGAATGAGTGAGATAGGAGTTCCCTGGTCACTTCACCACTTCTCTGATCATTCAGGTTTTTACCCCAATATCTGACTCCTTAGTTTTTATTGATAAAGAATAATTAGATAAACACTTCATATGGTGACCAACATACATTGATGTATATCCATATGAGACCTGCCAAAGCTTTAAAAATATTTTCAGAGATGGGCGGTGGTGGCGCATGCCTTTAATCCCAGCACTTGAGAGGCAGAGCCAGGCAGATCTCTGTGAGTTCGAGGCCAGCCTGGGCTGTCAAGTGAGTTCCAGGAAAGGCGCAAAGCTACACAGAGAAACCCTGTCTCAAAACACCAAAAAAAAAAAAAAAAAAAATGTTGGAACTCAAAGTCAAACACAGCTTCTTGGTGACTACAGTCTCTCAAGTAGGCTTGGTGCTAGTGGCATACAGAGGCATGGTTCTGAGCACGTGAATGGGCTTTATGAGCAGCAGATGGCACTGCCTGGTGACATGAGATGAGGTAGAAATGCTTATAGCAATATGGACCCAGAAATTTCCCTGAGCTGGGGCAGGAAACTAGGCACCCACTAGTACCTCCACCATGAGGATAGACTCTCAGGGAACCAAGGACAGCAGAGCCAGCTGCCAGCCTGCCTTGAACTAAGCTGTGAGGCAATTTAAGATTTTGCTCATGAAAACAGAAAAAGTTACAGATAGGCAATAAAACAGGTTCAGAAGGAAAAAACCTCTCAACAGGTTACAGTGTGCTTAACAATGTAAATAGGCTTAAGAAAAAAAAAAAAACCACATATAGATAGTCATAAAAAACAAATGAAATATTTAATATATTAAACATTATTAGAGATGGGAAATAAACAAGGAGTATGGATTTTGTATGCTGCTGTGTTGTCTTTAAATTTTTTGATTGCTGATGAGCAAACAATAGCTGCTAAGAGACACTGGATTACAAAAACTACTAAATTAAACCAACCTATCTATTTTAAAAATGTCTTAATTTCAAAATGTGAGTAAAAAATATGTTTCATTAAGAAGAGGTTATGCTTTTGTTTCAGAAAATGAAAGGCTGTGGATTCAATCAAGGTTGAAGGAGATCAGATTTGATCAGGAAGATCTCAGAAAATCCTGGCTACAAATATAAAGAAATAAACCTAGAAAAACTACAATACAGAGCAAGGGGATCAGACACCAAGGAAAATGGGTGGCCCAGGTAATCCAGTCTCTCAGAATGTTGCAGTTTCCTCAGAGTTCTTCACCCAGAACAACTTCAAGGCTGCTGGCTGAGATGGTCCAGCCTCACAGATTATCCTAGCCATGTCTTGAATGATATTCTAATTTTCTAATCCAAAGATGCCAGTTACCCCAGCCAACAGGAAGCAGTCTAGAGAACACAGTGTCCACATTCCCATGAGATGGGATAAGTGGGTTTTGATCATTGGTGAGTTATGGGTGTTTGTCATTGTTTAGGTGGTTGATTACAGATTTTTATTGGTCATGGTTAAAAAAATCAAAGACTAAACAAAGGAAATTGGATTCAGGGATCTCATTCTGACAAGAAAAAGGGGGAATAAAGAAAAAATAGCATAAAGGGTATTGAATCTACTTTTAAATTAAAAAAGCAAGCACTGCTCTTAAATATTTTACAATGGTATGGATTCTTGTATATTGATACAAATTTAAAGTTATTTTGGATTATTCTGTGCATACATTTCTACTCTTGTTTAAGGTATTGTACCTATTAAGTTCATTTAACAATATAATTAAATTTCTAGTCCTTGAAAGTTATTATTCCAAACTCTTTAGGATAATAAAAAAAATCAGGTTAGCAGTTGGTCACCTATCACAATCAAAGTAGTAGTCATGTTACATATGTTTTAGGTCAAACAGAAATGTATTTTAGATAAACAGGTGGTCTTCAAACACTGCAGAGATCTGCATAATATGGTATTTAAAATGTTTTAATAATATAAGGCTTTTCATGACAATGAGACACATCTGCTCCTGGCAGCATCAATCTACTTCAGATGAGATGACAGGCATCAAAGATCCTCCACATGGAGCTTGCTTTCTTTGTGGCAAAAGTTAGATAGTAGGCAAGAAACTGCTCTTGCTTCAACTGCTGACACTATGCTGTCCAAATTGGACAAGCAGGACACAAATGAAAGTGACTGTCAAAATTTGCCATGACAAGGTGGGACTGTCCTTCAAAATTCCTGCTTCACAGAAAAGTCTATCAGATATTCTAGGTCTATAAGCCAAAGATGGACGCCCCAACATTACAGAAGAACCCTGACTGACTGCTTAGGCAGTCATCTCTTTTTATCATTCTTATAGATTTGAAAGTTGTTTGCTCTGTACTTCTTATTTACTCAGGCACTATTATATCCTTCTTGGGTCTCTGATGGAGTTGAAGACTAGATAGTTATAGTTATAGTTTTCCTTATTACCAAATTTAGAAAAGAAACTCACAAAAGATGTGTAAAGTGTATAAGGTTGAGAGACATAAAAGGATAGTTTTGGATTGGTAATATGTTAGGATAGAAAGTGAATTAGCTACAAGGTACAAAACTTTTGACTCACCAAGATAGGATAGATCATGGAGTATTTTCTATGAATTTGCCAAATGCAAATAAACAGTACATTGTGAATGTGATTCTTACCTGATAATTTTTCTTACTGTATTTATTTTTTGTGTGTGTGTCAGAGTTAAAACATTCCCCTTTTTATTTAGACAAAAGGGGGAAATGCTATATATTTTGATATATGTTGCATTCTGATGCTACTGAGACTGACAATAAAGTTTGTTTTAATCAGAAAGCAGAGTTAGCTACGAGTCACAGTAACCATAGTGGCTTTGAAGGACTGAGGACTGAGAGACACAGGATAATAGGGTGGGGCTTAGAGAGGGCCTTGGTCCTTTTGGATGGAGGAATGATGGAGATAGGAGGTCTCTGGTTGCTTCTCCACCACTTTTCTATCATTCAGGTTCTTATCCTAATAACTGACTCATGAGTTTTATTAGTAAAGAACAATTAGATAAACACTTCAGTGCATGCCAGGGCTTGAATATGGAGATCAGAGGACAAGTTGCCATAATTAGTTATCTGTATCTCTCTTTATCTCTATCTTTCTATGTGGATTATAAAGATTGAACCCATGTCCTCAGATCATCAGGCTTACTAACAACATCTTTCCTGCTGAAATATCCTGCTGACCTCAGAAATATACTTTTTAATAACATGGATTTTGAGAAATACAGTGAATTAATATGAGAGAAAATGTCAGGTGACTCACACAGCTCACCTTGTGTGCTACTCTAAATTCATTGTGCTTTTCTGCTCATATTTAATTCCATTCCATAACAGCTTCATTCTCCCATTACATAGTTTAATATCCATGGAGTAACTTTAAATAAGCATGTTCTTTTCACCTTCCTAAGGTACATCAATGACCACATTTGTATTGAATGTGGTTACTGCCAACATAATACATAATCATCCCCTTTAGGACATCACAGAGAACTAGCAAAGAACTTTAAAAGTAGTCTCTCCTGATACATTACAATAATACATTACTTTAAAGAAAGTAAGAGAACAAAGATAATGCATATATAATAAAATACAATCTACAACTAGTCATCAGGTAGAGATAGTCTAATTTTAACTGACACATGAAGAACTTACATGACATATGTAAGATATACAATTCATATTTTGGCATATGAATATAACAAAGACACCATGACTCACTTCAAGCTTCATAACAATTCTCTCCTCTGTTTCTTGCTTTCAATTTCAGTCCCAAGTAAATATTGATCTATCATTGTAAACTACCTTGCATTTTCTGGAATTCTATATCCATGAAATCATAGGTTGCTTTTCTGGCTTTATTCAGCTGACTTATTTTGATACATATCAATGTTGCTGTGTATGCAGGTAAACTATTCTGGTTTATTATTCTGTCATAGTCCATTACATAGTTTATAAAATGTGGTATTCTCACCTGGTGATGCCTATTTGTATTATTGACAATTTGTGGCTACTACAAATAATATCATTGCCTATGTATGTGATGGCCCCATGTAGAGACATAGTTTCTTTTTGGGCATAAATTCTTAGTACTAGAATGCCCAACGCAGTACCTCATACAGCAATCTTTATTTGTTCTACATAATTGATACTTCTTGTTTCTTTACCAAATACAATGTTTCTCTGGCCCTAAGCCAATTCTTAGCTGGTGAGGAATTCCAAACATTTATTCTTAGATATCTAGATAATTAGCTTTCTGTTATTATTGAATCCATATTGTTTTCATTGACACTGTTAAATATAAATTACTAAGAGGAGCTAGCAAATTCACTAATAAATCTGAGACCCAAGCTCGTAGATCTTACCTATTTTTATGATATATATCAGTGATTCTCAACCTTTCTAATACTGTGACCTTATAATATTGTTATTTAATGTTGTGGTGACCCATAGCCATAGAATTATTTCATTGAAATATCATAATTGTAATTTTGCTACTGTTATAAATCATAATGTAAATATCTGATATTGTAATCCCAAAAGGGTCATGAATCACAGGTTGAGAACCACTGGTATATAGGACCATCTTAATTACTCTCATTGGTGAAAATTAGTCTCCAACATAGAATCAGTCACTGACTCTTCCTATTAGTACAGTGGCACAAATAGCCCAATATAGCTCCCAATTATAAGGACTAAATGTGTTCCCTAGCAGAAGTAATCTCCTTTCAGAAACCAATACTTCTCCTTGGGCACAGGACTGAGGATAGAAAACACAAATTCTGTAAATGTGTCATTTGATAATTTCTGTTTTGCTTTTAGTTCAGTAGCAGTATTTTCTTAGAACCTCCTGCCTTTCTCCCCTCAGTTTTCTGACTATAGACATTCACACCCATACTTAGTAGTCATTAAGTACTGTTAATAAGGGGTTCACTTCTATTTGCACTTTGGTACCAAGATTTTCAAATTCTAGAACATGGATTAAAATATGGCCTGTGTTATAGATGTACCCACTAGACCTGGACTCCAAATGATCAGTTGATCTCTTCATCATGACCAGTTGTGGCTTTCTGTTATGGTCTCCATTTGTGACAAAGAGAAGCTTCTTTGATGAAGGGTGAGAACTTTGCTGGAAAAAGGCTAAATTTTAGAAAGCAGTTAGGAATTGTGGTGCTCCAGTATAATGGTGATAAAAGATGAAAGAAAAAGAGGTTACCAACTTGAAAGGGAGTAAAGGGTGACACAGGAGGGATTGGAGGGTAGAAAGGGAAAGAAAAGTGATATAATTATATTTTAATTAAAAATTTAAAAGTAGTCTGTGTGTTTGTCACTAGTTCAAAACAAATCAAGCATCCTTTGGGTAAGCTACATAATCTTACTGTTCAAATTGTCTCCAAGCTCATGCTGATTCTGGGCTTCTGTTGATGATATATCATTCTATCAGAACATCTGCTGCAGAAAGAAAATACATTAGACTAATGAATTTCACAGGTACTTCTTTTCTCACTGAAAATTCATTCTGATCAATAATTTCAAGTCCATTCAGAGAAAGGGTTTGAAGCTGGTTTCCAGCATGAGGTTGGTCCTATGTCAGAATCCTTCAGGGGAGACCATTTTCCTTCTTAGGTTCCAGATCTATAAAGTTGGTCAAGTCTGTAAAGAAGAAGAAAGTCTGTAGCTGTCTAGGACAGCTTTCTAATCAATGCATCCATAGTTTTCTGCTCAAAGAAAGAAACAAAGTTTTGTTTGAGAAATGGAATAGCAATCTTTATTTTCCATTCCTAGGGAAAATGTGATCAATCAACTACCACCAAAAATCTGGTGCTTTTGACTGCCACTCCAACATGCCTGCTGATTGTGCCATCTGTAACATGAATTGCTAAATGGTTTTATTAATAAATATTGGGTGAAAGCTGAAAGATCAGAGGAATAGAACAAGCCAGCCACAAGTTATTACTGCTAGGAAATCCTCAGCCCAAGAGATTTACTTCTTGCATACTCATCCCTTATAGCCTTATATACCTTTCTGTGCCCTGCCATCTTACTTCCTCTCTCTGCTCAGCTACATCACTTCCTCTTTCTGCCCAGCTTTGTCACTTCTTGTCTGTCTATACAGACCTGCAGACCTCTATGGTTAATTAGTGCTGGGATTAAAGACATGTGCCACTATGCCAGGCTCTGTTCCCAGTGTGGCCTTGAACTCCCAGAGATCCAGATGAATCTCTGCCTCCCAAATGCTAGGTTTAAAGGCATGTGCTACCACTGCCTGACCTCTATGTTCAATAAAGTGGCTTTGTGATAGAGCACAAATAAAATATCAACACAGCTATCCATGATCATTTTGCCTCTGGCAGCAAAGTGCCAGTGCTCCCTGACCTCTCATAGTTTAACTTTAAGCTTATCTTCCAACTGAAATAATTTACATGAAATTATCATATTTTCTACATCACAGATTCTGAGGACATATCATCATATATAACTAAAGATATTGGAGCTAATCTGATTAATGTACTTACCAGTGGTTTAAAAAAGAAAAGTTCTCAGGATTCTCAACACAAACAGCAATAGAATTAATAAATTGAGTATAATAAATAATAAATGCAACCCTGATTCTTTTCATCTTATGTATTTGAGTTATTCTAGGAAAGTTCTAGCATCTCACTGCCATTTCATGTAGGTCACTATTCAATCCAGTACTTGTTATCCAATCACATGGAGTTTTGGTATAATTTTAGGTTCCTGAAACTAGAGCAGTTAAGCCAGACTAAGAAAATGCACATGTATTAATAATGCATAAAATAACCAGACATTTCTATCCCTTTTTTCAAGACTCAGAGAGGGGGCAGATAGAAAGTAAGAGCTAGAGAAGGCTGAGTGTACCTATTTCCTTAGATGCAAACATTGCCTCCTGAAAACAGAAGGGAGGCTCACAAATCTAAAGAGGCTCTGAAAATATACATAACTGAGGTGGCTCACCAAAGTTACAGGACTCATGAGTTAACATTCCATCATGGGAGTTGGAAGAGTCAGAGTGCTGGAGAAGCTCTCAGGAATCCACAGGGATGATCCCACCTTGGACTGCTGGCAGTGATCGAGGTAATGACTAGACAGGTCTACTCAGGTGACCAGTCTAGTGAATACCCTAACTGTCATCACAGAGCCTTTATCCAGTGACTGATGGAGGTGGATACAGGGATCCACAGTTGGGTGCTAGTCGACGCTCCAGGAATCCAGTTGATGGGAGAGAGAAGGGATTCTGCAGGTGGGGGACATCGAGATCATAAAAGGAAGATGTGCAGAGACTGGCCATACTGGTGGAGATCTATGAACTGTGGACTAGTGGCTGTGGAGCCCCCATACGACTGGAATAGGCACTCTGGATATGGGAGACAGTTGTTTAGGGGACACTGGTACAGGGGGATAGGGATCCATCAGTGCATGGGCAGGCTTTTGGGAATCTGGAGTCTGTGGTGTGGCATCTTATGCAGCCTTGGTATGGCAGGGAGGGGCTTGGACCTGCCTCTGCTCGGTGTGCCAGGCTCTGCTGATTCCCCATTGGAGACCTTGATTTGGAGATATGGGGATGTGGGGTGGCTTGGGAGGGAGGCCTGGGGGGTGGAGGGAGGGGAGATCTGTGGGTGGTATGTAGGGTGAGTAAAAAATAGATTAATTTAAAAAGGTTTAATGAGTCAACATTCAATATCCCTGAGGTTACATAACCAATAATTTCGGGGGTATAGGAGACTCTTCAGTGAAGCTACCTAAAAAATGTGGAAGGACTCAAGAGATTCTGCTTTCATGAGCCATCACCATTTGGAGATGAGCTTTGTGATGATATAACTACCTTAGAGTCACCACACACAACACATGCTTGTGTAACTCCATATTACCAAGGAAATCAATGAACCCAATGAACTCACCTGTTCACCAAGATAGATGTGGATAGAAACTTTCCTTTGATCTCTCTTTAGTCCCCTTTCTGGTATTAACAAAAAAATTGACACTAACTCCCCAGGAAGAGCCTTACAGAAATATTTGCTACTCTATTAGTGTTTAAAACCTCATAGGAGACATCTCTGGGGATGTCTCTGTGGTCATTTCAAGAGAGTTTCAAAAGATGTAAAATCTACCCAGAATGTGAGTGACACCATCTCCTGGGTTAGGGCTCTGAATTGAGTAAAATAACAAAATGGAGAAAGTAAAATAAGATGATGTGACAGATAAGTCTCTTTCTTTCCTGACTGTGGATTTGGTGTTAACTAACTGTCTCATGCTTCTGCTGCCACAGACGAAGTTCCTCTCAGTATTGGCCTTACTCAAGTTGGGACTGTACTTTTCAACCTTGAGCTCAAGTAAAACTTCCCTGGAATCACCTTGATCAGGTTTGCTGCAGCAATTAGAGAGGTAACCGGTATACCTTCTTCATTCAAGGACTGCTCTAAAATATTGCACATATTTGCTAATAGTTATTATTAAAATTCCTCTAGAAAATATATGAATGTGGCATTTACTAAAAAGGAAGATAATTATGATATAATTTTAGAGTGCTAGAAATAGAGAACTTAATCCAGACTAAGAAAATGTACATGTATCAAAAAAGGCACCAAAGACAGACCAAGTCAATGCTTCTACCCACATCTAGTTTGGTGAACACTGGGTTACTTACCAGAATGCATTTACACAAGCATGTGTATGGTGACTCCAAGGCAGTTACATCACCACAAAGCTCATCCCTGGATGGTGATGGCTCATGGAAGCTTTTTCATTTGAGTTCCTTCCACAATTTGGAGGCAGCTTCACTGAAGAGTCTTCTCTATTTCTGTACTTTTTTTACTGGTTATGTAGCCACAGGGTTCTCAAATGTCGGCTCATGAATCTTGTAACATTAGTGAGGCACCTGAGCTATGTTTTCTGTGTTTCTTAGGACTTATGAGGCTCCCAGGAAGGAATGTTTCTATTTGGAAGTAATAAATATACTCCACTCAACCTTTACTTCTAGATATTGGGTTCTGTCTGTTTCCTCTTATGTAATGATCTCTAAGCCTTGGAAAGAGTGACAGAAGTATCTGGTTATTTTATTCCATCTGTGGTTGAACATCAGGCCATTAAGTAACACACAGCAAGAGTCTCTTAGTCTCAGAAACTTGACCAGAAATAGCCCTCTATGCTGAGGCTGACAACACACATCATGTATAGGAGTGAACACAAATGCTTGGGAGGCAAATTGACAGCCACATCACATCTGTTTAAAAAATAGCAGTAGATTTCCTTCTGGAATCTGTGCTCTCCATTGTCCAAGCTTTTTGTCTGGACCTATAGAACCAAATGTGAGTTTCCTCCTGTTTAGCAGTTCTTAAGTTCAACCAGAAAGGAGTTGGCTACAACCATAACAGCAAAACAGACACTGTACCAGTGGACACATTTTGCCTGAGATGTTGGTAATTTAGTACTTAGGGCTCGTGGCTAAGTAGGACTGTTGGTGACCATTCTTCCTGAGCAGTATTCATGATGCCATCTACTACTACAAGAGCTAAATAGCCAGGAGGGAGCTTCCAGTTCTGCCCTAGAATGATTTCTCCATGTCCTACAATTAAAATGTGAAGTGTCTTCAGCAATAGTGTCTTAAAGTCTAGTTCTGATGTGTAACCAACATCAGTACCAATATTGGTACTTTCCAGGCCTTAGTAGCTTCACTGGGAATTGGCCTAAACACCTAATTGCCATGAGTGGGATGTGGTTTTTTTTTTCCCACTTATGCAAGATATGTTCGTTCAAACTATTGAACTATTGTTTTTACTTTATTTTCAGATTATTTTCCAAATCTGTAAGGCACTTACCTAATGAAATATTTTCTTTTTATCAGGAATAGGGTAAGATCTTTGAAGACCTCAGTTTTCCCTTAGATTCATTATTTAGGGAGATTTAAATTAGGGAGGTCTGACAATTAAAAGATGTCATCATTTGTATCATTAGTTTTATCAGAAGTTATTGGGTACAGCAATATGGACATGGGACACAAACTGGTCTAGCCTTCTATAGTTCATACCAATTCCCCAAGAGCCTTTTAACATCTTCATATGATCTCAGTACCACATATTTGCATACATCTTCAACCCTCAGTGGGTTCCATAGGGGATAGTTTGAGCTGCTACTCTAAGTCTGAGACTAAGGGATTTCAGGTCTACACTCAACCGCAGGGTCTAGTATTCATGTGCTTACATGGTTCAAACTAGTGCCATCTTTCTTCTCTCTCCATCAGTCACATCTGATGGCTGAACAGGATCTGGGCTGGGAGAAGTGTGTATAATACATCTGGGGAGATAAATTGCCCTAGACTAGGACAAGTTTAATCTTTCATACCTGCACTTCTCTGTCTTGTACTCTTTCTTCCAGCCAATTGATGAACTGTTGTAAGGGTCCAAGAATTGCTGAAGAACAGGACCTGATCCTACTGCCTGGAGCCTCCTGAGCAGTTTAAGCCAAACAACTGTCTCACTTATCCAGAGGGTCTAGTCCAGTACCATGGGGGCTCCTAAGCCATTGGTCCACAGTTCATGTGTCTCTACTAGTTTGGCTAGTTGTTTCCACTTTTTCCAATCATGGTATCAATATCTCTTGCTCATAGAATCCCTTCTCTCTCTCATCAACTGGACTCCTGGAGCCAGCTTTTTGGAGCCTGGTGCAGATGGTGGGACACTTTATGGAGCCTTGGTACAGAGAGGAGGGGCTTGGACACAACTGAGTGTGCTGGGCTCTGTTGACTCCCAATGGGAGGCCTTGTCTTGGAGGGGATGAGAGTGGGGTGTGCGTTAGGGGGAATGCTGGGGGGGGGTGGAAGGAGAGAGGACAGGGGAATCCGTGGTTGGTGTGTAGGGTGAATAGAAAAATCTCTTAATAAGCAGGGCGGTGGTGGCACATGCCTTTAATCCCAGCACTCAAGAGGCAAAGCCAGGTGGAGCTCTGTGAGTTCCAGGCCAGCTTGGTCTACATAATGAGTACCAGGAAAGGTGCAAAGCTACACAGAGAACACAGAGAAACCTTGTCTTGAAAAATAAAAACAACAACCAAAAAAAAAAAAAAAAGCAGTGCTGCACAGAGCAGCATGGGTGGAAAACAGTATTGCAGCTACCCCTGCAGAGTCCACAGATATTTTCGTGAGACATCTGGCCTTATCATCCTGAGATACTGTTGCTAACCTAGGATGTCTGTTCCCAGATCTAAATTGCACTCCATTTGTACTGCTCAACCTGATTTAGGCCCAAGGAAAGTATGGCCATGCTCCCTAGTTCTGACAGGCTCTGGGCCTTCACTATTGCTCAGGTTTTGAAGCCTTTTAAAATCCTATTACCATAACATGCTTCTCTGTTGACTTTTATTCTTGTACTCCAGTTCAACACATATCTGGTCATGTTTGCCCTTCAGTGATCTAAATTGATCCTTTTGATGAATTTGTCTTTTTATTATCTCCCTTTGATTGCTCTTGCACTTTGTAAACTTGGTTTAAACACTGGTCAAAATCATGCAGATTTTCTAGTTCTGCTACTTTAGAAAGATCTTATCCCATTATGAGGTTCAACAAGGCCTTTGCCTTGTGAACTGGATGTGAAATGTCACCTAGCTCATGTTTAGCTCCTCAGTAATGCAACCCGTTCTCTGTTGTGTCTCAATTCCTGATATTCATAGGGATTTCAGCTGGTGATAACTACGGGGTCCATAACGACTCATATGAGTAAGTCCATTAGGGACCTCTTTCAACTGTATTGCTTCAGATCTTGCAAACTTTGTTTCAAAGACAGATGTGTAGTTAGTTAGGTTAACCCTTTTGTCTGCTTCCATGACACTTAGGCAGATCCTATCACATTCTTTGTTCCACAGCCTCATGAGCCAGACTATGAGAAGCTCTTTCTGTTGCTCAATTAAAAGATTATCCCAGTTAAAATAGTAAAGATGCTGAGTAGTGCCTAAAGATCATAGTTTCTTGTACTTGGGATTCTCCCTCCCTCTCTTTTTGAGTCAGTAATATCTTCTATCATGTTTTCTTCCTCATTGCCTATTGTTAAAGTCCCCATCTACATGACAATCATATTTAAATGTCAGACCTGAGAGCTTCCATCTGTCTCTTCAGCTTTATTCTCTTTCTCCCCACTATCCTACCCTTCCCATGGGTTTCAAGTTTTTGGATTTCAGCAAGAGCTCTTTAGCACAGATCTAATTTGCACTCCATCACTTACATCCTGCCAGCTGTAAGAAATGGGAAGTCAATGTTTCTATCTCAGCCTTCCTTTTCTGCCATGTACTTTTCTTGCCAAATTGGAGGCTAATGAAGAGGACAGCATCTGTGTCTTTTTCCTATTGTAATTCCTCACTGATTTGGATAATTTTTTCAATTGCATGTCTTACCATTCATAACAAGAGCTATGCAAACAAAGTCGCAGCTTACTGGTGATCCTGGCATATACATACAACTTCCAGGAACACTGTAGTCCATTAGCGGTTGTTGATGGGGACAGCCATTCTCATATTCATGTGTTGGAACTCATTTATTAGAAAATAATGTCATGCATGTGACTCTGCAACGATGCCTTACTGTCCCAGGATGCTACATTGTCACACAGCTTGCTTACCTGTCCTATCACTCATCACAGAATACATACACTTGTTACAGCAAGCAGTCACACACTATCCCTTACTACAGTAGACAATAAAGCTCTATTGAGATTGTGGCTACAGACATTCCACCATCATGAGTCAGCTTTAGTTACCTGCCTCAGCAGCCATTGCAGGAGCCATAACTCCTCTCCAAGTCATCGTTGGGTTTTTTTGATCCCTGTACAGGAAGCAAGTATATTGTGTGACTCACTTGAGAAACGTTAACAAATGTTGATTCTTAGGGCAAAAAACAACATATAAAAGAAACAATTCCACCCACTCTATCTAAATGAACCAATGAGTTTATAGAAGTTCCTTCCAGGAGTATGTGGGAGGGGTTATTACATGACTATAGGTGACTCAAAAGCAACAGCATCCCCCAAATGCCCACCACAGAATGGGGAATGGTTTATGAAACTGCATTCCTGGAACACCTTGAATGGCTGACAGGCAGCAGGCAGGTCAGTCTGTTGTAGAATTCTTACTACTTATGAAACCTTGAAGAAGGGCCTACCTTGCATGAGCTCTGAGCCTTATAGATTTTGTTTATCCTCTGCTTCTTGACAGAATGTTTCAATTCAAATTTTACAGTCACATAACAATCCCAAGTGTGTGTGTGGCGGGGGAGGGGGGAATCTGTGGTTGGTATGTGGAATGAGTAAAAAAAAAATCTTAATTAAAAAAAAAAGCAAAAAAAAAAAAAAAAAAAACCCAAAAGTGTTAGGGAGTTGAATCACACAGCTTCTCAGTTTTTATGGCATTCAGGCTAATTCTATCCATCTTTGTCCTACAGCATCAAGTGGCAGGTTATGTGAGTCTTTTTTGCATAAAGCCTTCCAAATTCAACAATTTCAAGGGCATAACATACCCTGTTTATCACTACTTATTTTATTGAGCCATTATTAAAGCCCTGATATGTGTGCTGAATCGTGGATTGTCTCTTTTTCTCTTTCAAAAGTAAACACTATTGGTTATATTTATTGGTTTCTACCATTCTTTATTCATCAGTACTGTTGGTGCCTCCCATAGACTACAAGGTTTGGGATCCCAGGAGTGCACTTCAGCAGAGCTTACACTCTCTTTCCCTTTCACATCACCAGCTGTGAAAACACAAAGTCAGCACCTCTGGCCTGTCCTCCCTTTTTCCCACTTCTCCTGCCAAATCAAAGGCTCATGTAGACGATAGCATCCACATGTATTACACACACTGAAATTTCTCCCTTATGCAGGCAATTTCTTTTGGGTCAAATAACTCAGCCTCAGTTATATGCCATATTGTCTGGAGAAGACGTACAAACCAGTGCCACCACAGCCTGCTTATGACCATGTCTCATAAGTGCTGCTTTTTCAGTGGCTGCAATAATGTCTTTTAGTCTATAAGTCATTTGGAAGACATCCCCAAGCTCCCATTGTGGATCTTGTTTACCAAGGTAGCATGCTACATTATATACAGAGAGACAGGTATTCTGGAATCTTTCCAACATTATTCCATTCTCAGATAGCTTAGTCTCAGTTCCTGTCTTACCACTCATAGTAGGGAGCATATAGTTGCCACTACAGCAAAAGATACACTATATCATACCACATGGGGAAAAGTTGCCACACAGAAGTTACCCTAGAGAGTATACTCTCTATAGAATAATAGGCTGAAGGTAAATCATCCTTCCTTTGGCCTGCACTCAGAGCCATGAGACTTGGAAATCCCTGTATCAGTGACTTAGCCTTAAGGTCAAATAATGTTTCAAAGTTGACAGCCAAACAATACTTCCTATACTTTTCCACTAGCTTACTGCACATGTGCCAAAGTCCCTATAAAAGCCCACCCCTCTGCCCAGCCTGCTATTGTCTCTTTTCCCATTCAAAGGTAGCCACCATTCTGTGTCTCTTCCCAATAAAGCTCTTGTGCCAATTTTATTGTGTGGTGTAACTTTTTGGTATTGCTGGCTCCTGACTACCCAGATGCCCTTGTGCCAGAAAAGTCCTTACATTAGTGTCATGGCTTGGGTAGGATTTCATGGTACCTGTATTTCCTCTCATGGTCTGAGCCACACTGGGATACTATCCCTCATCTCCCATCGACCTGCAACAGACTCATGTTCTGGCTCACTGATCATTCAGCATCCTATTCATCAGTGGTAATTTGCTAAGTTTACCTTTTTGTCAGTGTAAAGACTTCCCTGAGTCCAATGAAGTGACACTTGTGAGTCTGACACTCCTTTAGTATTCTTGGAGGCTGAGGTATGCCCAGCTATAGTCTTTACAGCTACTGGCTGGCACTCTTTACTAATCCCATTTTGGCCACCCTCAGAGGCATATTCCATCATCTTCTTAGGCCCAATTGGGCTATGGCAAACCTCTGTTCTCCATTCCCTTTACTACGATACCCTCAGTTTTGCCTGTAATCCTATAGTTTCTCAAGGCTTTCATGGCTCGTATGATACTTTGCAACCCCATTACTGTCCCTTTTGTGTGACCTCTCACTCCTGATCTCAGTTGTTCATCCACTTTCTAGCAAACCTTTGATCATCATCAAAAGCCATGGTACCAGGTGCTGAGTCTCCTTGAGCTGTTAACTCTGACTCCCATTGAGTGTGATGATGAGCTACTAAGCAGCTTAGTCTTCCTTTGCTCCTCCCTGAGTCATAAGGGATACTCTCAACTAGAGGATGCTGCAACCTTTTTACATCCTCCCTCCATCCATGGGAACAGCAACATCCATACCCTCTCATTCACCCGATAGATGTCACTTAGAAAACCTCCAGCATATCCACCTTATACCCAACCTGAAGGGACCCAAACTTACTGGCTTTTGAAATCAAATTTGCCTTCAACATCCCTTAGGTAACCCATCCAAATGGCTGTCAACTGGCACCCTAGATCTCAGGTTTATTCAAAACTGTTAAAACTACTTCTAGCAATCAGGGAAAAGGAAAAAGAGTCCTCATTCCCTATGTTCCACCTTTCTCCTACCTCTGCTCCAAACCCTCTTGCTGATCTTCCTGTTCTCCCACCTAACTTCCCTTAGCTATGAAGAGCAAACCATTCCCAATCCAGCTTCAATACATCACCCAATCTTTCAACCTCATCTTTCCTAACCTTTACATGATTCTTACAAACAGCTTCCTCTTTGAGGAGTGCAGATGATCCTAGGACCAAGGTAAAACATGTGCAATACAAATTCACCAAGCTAAAGCTGCCCAGACTGTTGGGGATGAGACAGTTCCCAAAAGGTACCTGTAATGGAACTATAATACTGGGGGGCATTCTATCTAGTGATCAATGTATAACTTCCCCCCCTGCAGGTCTCCATACGCTGCTATTACAGCACTAAATTAGGAAAAAATCCAAGAGGTCGTCAAGGACAAACATGAAAACTCATCACAATCCTAGGCTACCTTATAAAGGCCCTCTTACAATCTGGATCCTGAGACCCCTGAAGGAACACAACTCCTCATAACCTACTTGTTTTCCCAGTTTTAAATGCCTAGAGAAGGGTCCCTGACTCCACAGGCAAAGGTCTTAGTGGTGGCCTTCAAGGTGTACAATGGGAGAGATGAAAACACCTTAACACAAAAATATCTGATGTTGGCTGAGGCCTCTCATCTACTCATAACAACTGTCCAGGCTCCCTCACTTCCAAAAGCCAGACAATTCTGGATCCCTGATTCAAATGTGATTGGGAGGGTCATTGGACCTGGGCCTGCCCAAGCCCTCATAAACCACCTCAACCATGTGCAAGCTGCCATCAAAAAGGACATTGGACTGTTGACTGCTCCCATGTCCCTCATGCCATGGGGACATCAAATACCAATCTTTGACACAGCTCTTAGGCCTGGGCAAAGATTTGCTTTAGCTGGGATTTGAATGCCTTTTGAATATTAAAGTTGTTTTATGTAGTTCTGCTTTATTAGAAAGTTGGCTCTGCAGTTGGGTTATGGTTTCCCCCTCCTCTAGACACAAGCATATTTATTTAAAAGTTTTCTCCAAAATCTCTGTCTCACGCCATATAAAGCCACCTGATTATGAAAAATAGAAAAAGAGTAAAACAAAAGATTTAAAGGAACTTACTTTGTAATGATTGCTCTCAGTAATAACTACTCATGTCTCCAGTAAATGGCTAGATGAAAAATGTAAAGACTTAAGTAAGTTCTAATGGTCTAAGAAAGTTTTATAAGGTCACTCATAGGAAATATCATGTAGTCACAACTCCAAGATTCATGTTTTTGTTTGTTTTTAGTTCCTGTACAGATGCCAAATGGGTTGAGTGATATTTTTCCTGGGAAGATGGGACAAGTGCCTGTTTACCTTACATTGGACACTGATGACAGATGAAGGAATTATTTAACTATATCTAGTTTGATGAACCAATAGATTTATAAGAGTCACTTCCTGTAACATGTGTGAAGGAGTAGTACTTCCTGGAGCACTGGTGGAGTGACTCAAAAGCAGCTATAGTACCAAAACATTCACATCAGCATGGAGATGACTCAGGAAACCTGCATCTCTGGAGCCCTATACACCTTTTTTAGAGGTCTCCACCAAGAAGTCTCTGCTCCTCCCAGCAAGCTTTTACTCCTTATACAACTTCGGGGGGGGGGGCTCATGAGTCCTCTAAGTTTGGTGAGCTTCCTGAGTCTTATAAGCCTTCCTTCTCCTTTCATGCTATGTGTGGGAGGGGAAGGATATATTTCAACTTAGAGAAATAGTTACACAGCAAAAAACATGGTTTTTGCCAGTTTTAATTATGGATATGGAAGCCATGTTTTTTAATGAGTTGTGAAGCAAGTAAGCACCTACTTTCAAGGCTTCTTCTTTAGAGGCATAAACTATAGGATTTTAAAGTAAAAGTAGATGGGCCTTCTTTAACATGACGGCATTTGGTGATAACAGGACCTTGATGATGTAGTAAGCTCACAGTTCTTAAATTCAGCTGCATCTCTCAGATATCCACAACCCCACTTCACAAGATTCTGTTCCTTAAATTTAGTGTCTCTACATGGATGTAATGATTGATTAGCTTCTGTTTTCACACTTTATAGTAATTACACAAATTTATGATTTTCAGCTATGATTTCCTTCATGTTGAAAACAAGAGTGTCCAGTTCTCTGGCTGTTTTGTGAACTAATAGTTTAAAGGTTTTTGTTCATTTCTTTTCTCCTATAAGCAATGAAGCACCAGCAGGAATGCAAGCCCACTTTTTTTGTAGTCAAATAAAATTACTTGCTTTCCCAATGATGTGCTTGGCACATCACCCCAAATAAGCCAAGTTATAATTTGAGTCAATGTGATGTCATTTGATGGAATAGACTAATTATAGAGGCTCTTTTTTGACATGAGAGAAACTACTGCATTCAAGCTAAAGACGTTAAGAAATTTAAGCCCAGAATTCCTTCTTGAAGATCTGTTTTTCAGAATTAATCTCAATACAACAAAAATATGCTACAGATTAAAATGTAAATAGTACAACATAAATTAATTCACTCATCTCATATAAAGGAAATTTAGTACATCCTGTTATTACACAAATATTCATAATATACAGGTTAGAAATAGCAGGAAAGTCAGTGTCACCTAATAGGACTAGAGAACAGAGAGTGTAGCTTTATTGATGCATCAAAACCAAGGACTTATAATAGGAGGAAATCACCAGATAAGCTGCTTGTGAGGAATGGAGTCATTGAGTGAAACACTCTCCAACAGGCTAGGGGAGGAGATGCAGCAGCTTTCAGGGATGCTGCCAATGTCAGTGGGAGAGAAGGAAAATTACCAAAGGGAATGTGCAATAATTTATCAGAAAACAAAGGCCAACAAAGTCCTACAAAGAGAATCATTCACTATCATCAAATTTGTGATTTTCCCCAGTACAAATTAGCTAGCATGTCTTGTACCCATTTCCTATAGAGTTAGTTTTTGTTTTGTCCACATTTTTAGTTCAATTAAATGTTGAAAATGTATGCTTAGTAAGTAGTCCATGAAACTCTTAAGTATAGAACATGTGATGTTACACACAAAAACCCTCATATTATATAGGAATTTTATTATGAAAACTGGGTTTGGTTTATTGTCAAGTTACCTAATAAGAGTAATGAGATTTAATTCAGACTTTATTTAAGATCTTCCATTACTATTAAATAATTGGTGAATACAATTTTTTTTAATTCTAACAAAGTATATTATATTAGTCCCTTTTTAGCTGATATAATGTAATACTCAAGGCAAGGTAATTTTCTTAAAAGTTATTCTTTCCCGAGAACAAATGCTGGTGAGGATGTGGGAAAAAAGGAACCAACATTCCTGGTGGAAACATAAATAATACAGACATGATGTCAATCAGTATGGAGGTTTCTCAAAAGCTTGAAAGTATAACTACTGTCAGAAACAGCTATTCTATCTCTGAACATGTAGCTGAAAGGATCTAAGTCAGCACACAGCAGATGCTTGCATACTTGTGTCTGCTGCGACAATACTCGTCATAGTCAAACAGAGGAATCTGCTTATGAACCTATCAATAGATAATTGGATAAAGAACATTCTGTATATATACACAACAGAGTTATATTCAGCTGTAAAGAAGAAATTATGCCATTTTCAGGAAAATGGATGGAACTGGAAATCATGTCAGTTGAAATAAGCTAGACTCAGAAATACAAATATCATGCTTTCTCTACATAGAATCCATATTTTAAAAACAGATATTAAAGTAGAATGGGAGTTATTTTAAAGAGAATGGTTCCCCAGAGCAAGGGGGCCAGATGGGGTAATGAGATGGTCCATGTGATAAAAGCATATGTATGAAAATATAATGCAATCTCTTGAGTTTTATGGTGAATATATACAAATTAAAAAATAAGTCTTCCTTTTAAGAAGAAAGAAAATGGTTATCTTTATCTCCCTGTTTTAGAAGATGAAAATCTCAGATTATGTGTCTCCCCTCAGTGATAGATGCCCTCTGTGGGAGTCTAATGATAGATGGCATGATGGTAAAAGTGCACATGAGGACACAGATTAACCAAGGAGATGATGTCGTGAGAAGCTAGCCTTATCACCCTCAGTTATGCCACAATTATCACTTCTACCATTAAACTGAGGAGCATCATACAACATATATGTCTTTTTTTTAATGAACAAGTCACATTGTACTGCAATATCCAAATATGACAGGTGTGGGCATTGAATGTCAATTTCAATGGTTCATCTCTCTCTCTCTCTGTCTGACTCCCCTTTGCTAAAGCAAATAAGAATCATTGGCAAAAAAAACAATTTTTCTCAGTTAACCTTCTACTTTATCTGATCTCAAAGGATAGAATACAATGATTTGTCACTGTAGCTGTAATCACTGCATTTGTAATGATGTAATGTTGCAGGAAATTAAGTGTATAGTTATTAGTCATATGTATATAGTTATAGTTATAATTATACATATAGTTTTATATACATATATGTATTCCAATTATTATGTCATGAAAATATTCAGGCATCCATGAGGGGAAATAAAGGTGACTTGACTTACTTAACAATAGAAGAAATTAATAGTCAATAATAATGGATCTACAGAAGTTTTTTAAGGAAACAAAGGGTGACTGGCATGGAAATAGCCTGTATTGTTTTAGAGGTCTCCAGAACACCCTTAACCAACCATCTAGGTAAAATTTCCCACCTGTCACCAGATGTTATTTTCACTACCTCTTGTTTCTGCAAGGAGAATTATCTTCCTTTTTGTAGGAAAACTCCAATTAGATGCTTTTAAACACCCCCCCCACCCACACACACACACACACAAAGCTCATAAATGGTAGACTGCCATGTGGCTTTTCCAAACATGGTTAGTGCTAGTTATTCCTCCTTCACCCTTCTAATGTCCTACTTTCTCATCCTTCTCCACATTTAAAGCACCCTACCCAACAGTCTTCCTCTTCATTTAATCTTGTACTACAGTCCCTTCCCTCTTACTGTCTTTCTTACTGCTCTCCAGGATCCTTGATGATAAAACCCTATTCCTGAAAATATTACACACTTTGGTCATGGAACATGCACCAAAATCAAAGTTGGTAACTGACCAAGAAGCTTCCTCCTTATTAATTAGCTTTCATAGTACAAGAAGATGCTGCTTAGGCTGCCAGGAGGGATAGTCATTAAAAGTCTTACCCAGTTGCAAAGACTGTGATCTGCAATAAAGAATGTCCTGGCAAGACATTCCCATGGGAGCAATAGTAGCACAAATGTGGTAGGAGTAACTAGATTTCTTATGCTTGCATTTAGGACCTGCTCCACAGGAAGACACAGATGTCTAGTGCTATAAATATGGTCAAAAGTTCATGGCTGGAGGGATCAGAGGTCCCAGGAGTGAACTTACCAGTATCTTACAATTATTATTATACTAAATGGACACAGTATCAAATTGGACTATAAATTTATACCTCTAAACCCATAAATTAGTACATCTCTCAGATATCAGCAGAGAAGTATCTTTGATTAGAGGATGGCAGCTAACACAGAAATTCACAATTGGTTAAAGTGCAAAGTGCAGTAGAATGTTCAGCCACAAGTGAAATCACCACTGCCTCTACTTAAAGATCAGGGAATGTTTTGGAAGAAAGTCCAAAAGATTATAATATTCAGAGGTTGGAAAGGACCAGGAAACAGTCTTCTGAACATGATGAAGCTATACTCCTGACTAATGACATCTGCACTTATCTAAACAAGATCAAGCCCATCAATATTCCAACACGGAGGATAGAGGGGCTCATAAGCCCCTACACTTAACTGAGGAACTAAGTATAGCTGATAGTGGTTGAGGGATGAAAGTCAATTTTTTAAGGGTTTAGGACTTTGCAAGCTGGTCAGGCTCCAGTGGATAATCCTATACCCAGGATTTATGAGAAGCACAAATTGGTTATGGTTGGTTATTAAAAAGGAAAAGGAAGAGGATATAAAGTTGTGAGGAAGAGTAGGGGAATATATTTGGATCTGGGGAAAGTTTAAAAGAAGAGTTGGGGATTAATATGATCAAATTACAATCTATGTCCATATAAAATTATCAAAGAATTAATGAAAATATGTTATGAAAAAAGAACTACTAGATGCAATGGTAAACATGTATGTTAGGAAGTACTCTGAAATAAATATCAAGTATTAAAATCCAAAAAATTTTTCTCAGCATGTGAAAATGCCCTGTTTTTGATGAATGTGATATGTCTATGAGACTAAGAGAAGAAAATGTTCTCAGAGTCAGTTGAGGATAATTTTACAGTTTAGAGATTTAATGAAACTGAGCTTCCAGTAGAAGAAATCAACAACAATAAAACCAACACCAACACTGTAACCCATTTGTTAGCTCTGTACACAGACCTCCTCCAAGGAGTGTTACTGTCCTTGTTTATTGTAGTTGAACTTGTTCAGATACACTGTCTTTAGGGAAACTATACAGTTTTACAACACTCCCAATAAAACCACAAAAAAAAAATAATACAGCCACAAATATTTCTTCTCTTTATATCTAGTGAGGAAGTTAAAAGAACCTCAGTGTGTTTCCAGGTAATAAAATGAATGAAAATGCATGACAGTGTTTTATTTTTTTTTGGGGGGGGGGCTGGTACTTGAGAGATGAACATCCATATAAGTAAATCCAATTAGGCAAGTTGTCAACTAAATTATGCCAAGGCACACTCATCTTCAGATACTAACATTTGCCCTGCAAAAGATAACAACTAAGAGCCATTGAGTGCAGCAAGCTCCTCGACCAGCGAGGAAGAATGACCACCACTCGAGGATTCTTCTCAGATCACACTTTATTAGAGCGCCTCTTGATTGAGGGAGAGCAGGAGGTGAGGGGCCCCAAAAACCAAAAGGCAGCTGCTTATATAGGGAACCAAGTGAACGGGTCAATCTATGATTGGATCCCACCAGAATGCAAGCACGGGGAGCCATGGGATAGGCTGAGGACATAAGGCCAAATTACCATATATGCGCATGCGCAAACCTCGAGGCGCGCAGCCCAGCAAGCACAGCCAAATATGGAGTTGTTTACAGCAAAGCTGTCAGGAAGTCAGCGCCATCTTACATCTCCCCCCTCTTTATTAATTAAGCAACAGGAGAGAGTAGAGGTCCGATCTCTGATAAGACCTTCAAGTACCCGTTTTTCAGAGATGGGATATTGGTACTGACCCATATGCAATCAGACTTGCTCTCCTTGAAGGAAGGAAAACGCCCTACTCTCCAAGTGCAGTGCATGAGCCTGGCATCCTGTGCCCAATACAAATACTTCACCCAATCAGGTCCCCACCTCATGATGTGTTGACCGATCGAAGGTGAGTAAACAAGATAATTATCCACATACCTTCCCAAGTGCAATGGACTAACTAGTCCTAGGGGTGCAAAGGCTATGTGAACTTATCATTTGTTCTTTAAGGCAGAAAGCCAGATCTGAGGGGAGGAGCCACACTCCAGAGCGGCTAATGCCTGAGTGATAATGACCTTGTCCTTTTTTGTACGTGCTCGCAAACGGCAGACCAACCATAGACAAAGCACACACCCTCCAAGACAGCATGTCAAATTATACTCCTTAAACAGGGAAAGGGCAGAAGAAATCCAGGAAGTTAATCCCTCCGCCAGTCCGGTGTCCACCTGGGTCGAGTTCACCGTGACGATAGCCACCCTCAGTTGTTCCATCAGGTTGTCGAATTCTCCTGTCCAATTGCCTAAAAGATAACTGGACAACTGTTTAGACAGATTTACAGCACGGGTAAAGTTTTCATACTGGATACTAGACACACACAACCCAGCATATTTCTATTGACAGCCGAGCTGGGCAATCTGCCAAAGGGTGTCAATTTGCTCTTATTGGCCGCAGCCTCTTCATTAGTAAACTCAATCAGGACAGACACCTGAACTTAGGCCCTTGGCCCTAATCATTCTCTATGCGGACCTGCTGGATAAAGCCACGAGAAACCCAAAAATGGGCTCCCACAGGTCCCCCTTTCAATTTTTTTTTTTAATACAGTAGCTCGTTAAGAGCCAGAAAAATTGGGTGCGATGAAGAAGCGCCCATGTCTAAAACTTTTCAATCTTTTAGAAAATCTTTCACTTTCACTTTTGGCTCACCTATCAACTAGCCCTTGGTTCCCGCTCTCTCTTTATCTACCTCGAAGAGCAAAAACCTGCCCGCTTTTGTCGCGGGTTCCCAATTCACCTGGGATTTCCTTTAGCCCCGCTTTTGTCTCGGGTTCCCAATTTACCTGGGATTTCCTTTAGCCCTGCTTTTGTCGCAGGTTCCCAATTTACCTGGGATTTACCGGTGCACCACCCTGACTGCAGAAAGTTCTGAGCCCTCGTTGAAAGTAGTGAAGTTCCCCGTACGGGCCACCACTTGTCGCGACCCGCCTCAAGGAAGATGCAACACCAGGCTCTTCTTTCAGCAGTTTACTCAGGAACCTTGAACAATCTTCTGACTTCTGACCCTAGAAGATAACAACGTCGCCGCTCCGTGTGTTGAGTTCTGAATCCTCTTTGACCCCCCAACCTGGTGTCCGAGTTTCCCGGGTTTCGGCACCAGCTGCGGCGAGCTCCTCGACCAGCGAGGAAGAATGACCACCATTCGAGGATTTTTCTCAGATCACACTTTATTGGAGCGCCTCTTGATTGAGGGAGAGCAGGAGGTGAGGGGCCCCAAAAACCAAAAGGCAGCTGCTTATATAGGGAACCAAGTGAACGGGTCAGTCTGTGATTGGATCCCACCAGAATGCAAGCACGGGGAGCCATGGGATAGGCTGAGGACATAAGGCCAAATTACCATATACGCGCATGCGCAAACCTCGAGGCGCGCAGCCCAGCAAGCACAGCCAAATATGGAGTTGTTTACAGCAAAGCTGTCAGGAAGTCAGTGCCATCTTAGAATGGCAGCTCCCTACAATTGAGTAATTGCCACGACAATATCCCACAACTAAAACCTGCCATATTATTTTCTTAAAATCCATATGAAGAGAAACATTAGTAGGAAACCATTAGATTTAGCTACCTCTTTGCCAACTCCAATAAAACTCACAAAACCATCTAGCTTGAGTATTCTATCTACTGGCAAATTTGACTAAAATTACACTTGCAAATAAAGAGTATAAGACTACCCAAGAATAAGAATATTGCCACCAAAAGACTGGCTTATACCAAAATCAAAAACTGAAAAGAGAGTGCAAAATGTGAGAAACTTGCTGCCAGTACTGAATGTTCATATATGCAAAAATATTGCAATGAAAAGTTAGATAGTCTAGAGGGACTTTTATTAAATGATACAGTAAAAAAAAACTATTAAGAACTCAATCTATAATACTCAGAAATAATAATTTATATATCCATTTTTCTATTACCACTATAATTCAGTGACCTTATAAACATCACAAAATTGTTTTGGTTCTATATCATTTGAGTCTGACATAGTTCTACTATGATTAAGTCAAGGCATTTATGAGGATGCATCCCTTCTGAGGGTACTGAGGGAACAACTTGTTTCCTTGCTTTTGGTAGTTTCCAAAGATAAATCACATCTCTTTGTCTAAGGCTCCTTCTGCATACTCAGTGCTGGAAGCACAGTATCTGTTTCTGCCTTGGTTGTAAGATCTTTCTCTGACCTTATGACTTTCTTCGCCCAGTTTTAAGGACCCCTGAGATTGTATTGAAGTCAGCCATGTCATTAACTAAAATTTCCCATCATTTAGGCCTTTAAATTAATCTCATATCACATATAAAAAGTCTCTTTTGCTGTGTGATATAACACATTCATAGGTTTTAAAGTTAGTACATGGATACTGTGACTGGGAGGAAGCATGTTGACCCACCCATTAACATTGGGAAAGTGGAAGGACATGTTTCTGAAAGAAAATTGCCACTTGAAGGATTCTGTTTTCTAAACTCACCATACTCAAAGACAAAATAATTTTAAAAATTTGAAAGATTTTTTTTTACATTAAATAATCAGAGAGTTCATTCCTAGTGGCAATAATGCCAGCTCTAAACAGGGTTTCTTTGGTGAAATGAAACTAGGTCTGAAGATACCAGTGGATAATTGAAGAGCTTCCCAGGGTGGTCACAAGAAAGAAGTCATGAATCTGTTTTTAGAGCAGGAAATAGAAAAGATGCACTAAAAATGTGCTTTAAACTACTACACAATAAAACTAACTGACATCTACAAGCAAAGACTGATTATTATCATCACACCACTTAAGTGGTTATTGAAAATACTGAGATGAAAGCTTAGCTGATAAACGCTTTGCCTATCCCTTAAATTCTATTGTCTTCTTCTCTCTTTGTCTCTGTGTCTCAACTTTCTTCATCTTACTTCCTTCATAAGACTCCAGGAAGGATAACCAAAGATGTGGTTCATCAGTTCATTGCCTCCAAGGCAAGGACATTATGTCATAGTGGTTTAAATTGAGAATTACTACAAAACTACCTATATATGCAGTTCACAGTTCTTACAGCTTAAAAATGGTCTCATTTCAAGCCACATAGTTGCCAGAAAAGTTATACTCATAAGAAGCAGTAATTTTTTCATCATGTTCTAAATTTGCTCTTTAAAAAAAACTGGAGTATAATGTCCATACTTTAAAAAAAAAAATTGAGGCATGTGGTCTGAAAAAGCATTGTTCGTCATTTATAAATTTTAGTGAGAAGCATTACAAACCCATAAAAATTAAATTACATTTAGCTATACCTTGCGTAAATTTACCTCATTGTAGAGTGAATTTAAATTATAAGAAACCAAGAGTGTCCTGGAAAACTGGGGACACATAATCACCAATAATTCCACCAAGACATTCAGGATGCGATTTAGTCATAAAGCCCACAATTTATTTTGTACAGTATCTGCCAGGACTCAAAAGCTATAGGAACAAGTTTTTTATTTCATATGAAGTCATCTGAACTGAATATTTGAATAACTTGCTTATCCCAAGAATCTGGATTATTCATTCTGTCTGGCACACTAACTGCACAATAAATGCAGACTGAACAAATGCATGAACAATTTAAGATTAGCTGTGTAGAAGAAAAGCCAAGTTTCCTCTCTGCCAGAATGAGCAAAAAGCTCTTAGATCAATCTAGACAAATAAATGCTAAGGGCATTTGATACTAAAAGGAGAGAATCTCTTAGAATAACTCATTTATATATATGAAAATCATATTGCCATAAACTGCTGTGTGTTTTTTTTATAAAATATTTATATTCTAAACCTCCATTTCTGCTGGGTTTCTGGCATCCAGTCTTACAAATGTTCATACTTATTTTGGTGCTTTTCTTTTTAAAACTTCAGTCTCATGTTTTATCTACACTGGTCTTCTTCTATAATATGATTAGCGCAAAGCTATCACTCATACTTAGTCTAGGAGGTGGAGAGGGACTAGTGGTATCTCTCCTCTCATGTCATTCCCCTCCAATTTTATAGTCATGACTATTGTTTTATCTACTGAGAGACCATGGAAAAAGACAGCAACAGAAAAAGCTGACTCCCCAGCCACTCACTCACTTTCTGTCAAATTCCACTCCTGTGATTTTGTCACACCAGCAAACATGAAGACTGTACCCTTCACCACTGCCTTCTCATGATTCTCCATGTTCACACCTAAGAAAATTAGCTTATCAGTTGACTTGCCATGCTTAACTCTTGACTTACTCTTGGGTACTTTCAAGCTTATGAGAAGGTAGAACAAACCATGTAACCTCTTCTTCAGGGTGAAGTTTCCTATTCTCTATGCAATCTATATTTACATACTCTCTCTAGAACCATATACATATGTACATACATATACATACATACATATATCATATACATTGGGGGAGTCAGAGAGATAGATGTACTCATCTCTTAGGTAACTAGTCCCCATGATTACTCCTGCTTTTCTAGTTTGGAAAATGTTACAATTAAATTTTAAATTCATAAATGCCTATTATTCTCTGCATAACCATTGGTTGAGCAATACCTAATAAATAAAATACTGATTGGCCAGTAGTCAGGCAAGTAGTATAGGCTGGACAAGCAGAGAAGAGAATTGTGGGAACAATAAGGCTTGAGTCAAGAGTTGCCATCCATATACAGAAGAAACAAGATGTGAAGGAAAAACTTAGAAAAAGTACCAAGCCACATGGCTAAATATAAATAAAAATTATGGGTTAATTTAAGTGTAAAAGCTAGTCAATAAATAGTTACCCTGAGCTAATTGCTGAACAGTTTTAATTAATATAAACCTCTGTGTGTTTACTTGGTCCAAGTGGCTGCAGGGCTGCAGGAGCTGGACAGGACTAGGAAAACTTCAGATACAATATAGCAATAAATTCACAACATATTTCTATATGTCCCTATGCCTCATGAACATGCCTCACTGTGAAAAGGGTGAGTAAGATTTTAAAAAGTCATTGGGAGCTAGAGAGATAGCTCAATAATAAAGAGCACTTGCTACTCTTGAAAAGGAATTGTGTTTAGTTTTTAGCATCCATGTGGTGGATCACAAACACTTATAATTCTAAATTAAAGAGACAGAGGCCACTTCTGGCCTTTTAAGACACCAGGCACAGATGTGACACATGTATCTATATGTAGGCTATGGTGGTTTGAACAAGAATACTCACCATACTGCCATAGGTTGAGTTATTTGAATGCTTCTTCATCAGAGAGTGAAAATCTCTGATCGGATTGGAAGGATTAGGAGGTATGACCTTGGTGGAAAAAGTCTGTCACTGAAGGTGGGCTTTGAAGTTTCAAAAGCCTATGTCAAGCCTAGACTGTCCCTTTCCCTCCCTGCCTCTCCTCGTTCCCTCTCTTTTTGTTTGCAGGTCAGGATATAGCTCTCAAATACTTTTCCTTCTCCATTATCATGTCTACTGCCATGCTACCTGCCATGATGATAATGGAGTAAGTCTCTGAAACTGTAAACAAGCCCCCATTCAAATGCTTCCTTTTATGAGAGTCATGTCATGGTGTCTCTTCACAAGAATAGAACAGTGACTAAGACACAGGCAAAACACTCATATAAATAAAATATAAAAATAAAATATTCTAAAAAGGATAATTTAAAATATCATGTAGATGCTGTATTATCACTATCAACAGTATGAGGAGACAAGCATTGCTGTTGTCTCCTTCATAATGATTTCTTCCATGTTACCTAGTATGTAAGTGGCAGATTCAGAAAGGTATAATTCTATTGCCAGTGTTTTTCTTTAATGCTATGCTATTAATAGCAATTTGTACTTTTCTTCTTTTGAAGTTTAGGTCAGGAATTCTCCTGTAAGATAACACCTATAACCTTTGTCATGTTGCATATAAGACACACACACACACACACACACACACACACACACACACACATTTACACACATACTCACACTCACATACCCTGACACATACTCATACACACATTCACACATATATACTCTCACACACATGCTCACTCTCACATCCTACAGTTAAAAACAGAGACACCAAAGGCATTCATGAAAATGTTGACTAAGGGAAGCATTTCAATAATTGTAAAAAGTGCCAGGTGGTGGTGGCGCTTGCCTTGAATCCCAGCTTGGGAGGCAGAGGCAAGTGGATCTCTGTGAGTTTGAGGCCAGCCTGGGCTACACTGTGAGTTCCAGCACAAGCTCCAAAGCTACAGTGAGAAACCCTGTCTCAAAAAACAAAATAATAATAATAATAATAATAATAGTAGTAATAATAATAATAATAATAATTGCAAAAAGTGAAACTATTGCACTAAAACATAGATGTCCTCCTGGTACATAGTGCCCAGAGTCTTCCATTTGGACCATCTCTACTGAAAGGGAAAGTGCTCTGCAACACTAAAAGACCAAGGATAACCAGATGACATTGGAAACTTGTCTGGTATGCAACATAGTCACAACATAGGAATCAAGATGTAGACTGCTGGCAATGGTTGAGAGAAAGCCTGATCTAACCTAGTCTGGTGATCAGATGGCCAAACACTCTAACAGTTGTGCTGGAACTCTCATCCAATAACTGATGGAAGTGAATGCAGAGATCCTCAGCCAGGCCCCAGGTGGAGTTCCAGGAGTCCAATTGTTGAGAAAGAGAAGGGACTGTAAGAGAGTGAATTTTTGAGTCCAAGATTGGAAAAAGCACAGGGACAAATAGCCAAACGAATGGAAGCACATGAATTATGAACCAAAGGCTGTGGAGCCCCCAGCTGGATCAGGCCCTCTGGATAAGTGAGACAATTTAATAGCTTGAACGCTTTGGGAGGCATCCAGGCTGTGGGACTGGGACCTGTCCTTAGTACATGAGCTGGCTGTTTGGAACCTTGGGCTTACACAGGGACACTTTGCTCAGCCTGGAAGGAGGGGACTGGACCTGCCTGTACTGAATCCACCAGGTTTAAATGAATCCCCAGGGGAGTCTTGGCCCTGGAGGAGATGGGAATGGAGGAGAGGGACTGGGGGGAAGTGAGGGTGGAGGCGGGAGGGGGAGGACAGGGGAACCCATGGCTGATGTGTAAAATTATAACACAAATATAATAATAATAATAATAATAATAATAATAATAATAATAATAATACAAATTTCCTATGCTGTCTTAGCTTAGAACTTTACATCTAGACTAGTAGGCAGCAGAAAGAGAGGGTGACATTGGGCCTGGCTTGAGCATCTGAAACCTCAAAACCCATAGCCAGTGACACATTCCAACTAAACCACACCTACTTCAACAAGGACACACCTCCTTATAGTGTCCCTGAGCCTATCAGAGCCATTGTCTTTCAAACCACCACATTTCACTCTGTTCCCCATAGACTTGTAACCATATCTTTGTGGTGATATTGTGTCTCCCAATATATTGTGCACCTTAATAAACTTATCTGGGGTCAAAGAACAGAACAGCCACAAGATAGACATAGAGGCCAGAAAATGGTCGCACACACATCTTTAATCATAGCATTTTGGAGGCAGAGATCCATCTGGATCTCTGAGTTGAAAGCCAAACTGGAAACAGCCAGGCATGGTGACACAATCTTTAATCCCAAGAAGTGATGGCAGGAAGCAGAAAGGTATATAAGACATGAAAACCAGGAACTATAGCCTGGTTAAGCTTTTAGGCAGTTCAGCTGAGATCCATTTGGATGAAGACACAGAGGCTTCCAGTTAGAGGAAACAAGATCAGCTGAGGAACTGGCGAGGTGAGGTTGGTTGGATGTGGCTGGTTCTGCTTCTCTGATTTTTCAGCACATTCACCCAAATACCTGGCCCCGAGGTTTTTTTTTGTTTTGTTTTGTTTTGTTTTTTAATTAGACCTTTTAAGGTTCATGCTACATATAATAATGCAGAAATTCATCCAGTCCAACTTCAAAAGTCCCCATCCACAGTCTATGAAAAGTCTATCACTCTGTTTCATAGTTCAAAGTTAAATGTCTCTTCTGAGACTCATGGCAATTCTTAACTGTAACCCCCTGTAAAATCAAAATGAAAGAGCAGATCATATATTTCCAACATGTAATGGTACAGGATATACATTACAATCCCAAAAGGGAAGAAAGGGAGTATAGGCATGTTATGAATTATTGTTCTATGGGACTCCTGAGGGTATCAAGCAGTGCCGGAAAACATGCTGGGCAGATGCAAACCATGTGGGCATGGTGGCTATGGCCAATAATTCACAACCTAGATGCTGTATCCACAAGGAGAGTTTATCATAATTGAGAGATGGAGAGAAAGACAAGAAAGAGAGACAGAGAGAAAATTAGAGACAAAGAGAGACAGAGGTCAAGGGTTCACACCTCTTGGGAGGAAAAGCAGGAGAAAGAGAGAGGAAGGGGAGGAGTTTTTTCTTAGAACGGGGTTTTCGCGTCAGGACACAGGTCAGAACCAAGGGGTTGGATTTCAAGGGGTGGATCAGAATATTAACAGTGAGGAAATACTAGACCAAAGCAGAAGTGAAAACCAGGTGGGCAAATTCCACATTCTGCATCTCTATGTCTGATGTCAGAGATCTCTGCTCTTCAAATCTCTAACTTCTTTCAGCTTTGTTGACTGCAACACACTTCTCTCTTGGACTGGTTCCACTTCCTGTTAGCAGTTTTCCTCATCAGGTATCCCAGAGCTCTGGCCTCTCTAATGTTTTGGAGTCTCAAAGGCAATTCATGCTTCCCCTGCACAGATTCACACAATGTCCTCTCTAGGCCTTCATACAAGGACACCCCTGACAGATACCAAGCCTCAGTAGCTTCCTTAGCCAAGGAGGGAGATTCTATAATGTGTTCCTGTATCCTTGACCCTAAAGCCAGAACCAGGTGGCCAAAGCTGACAAGTTCTGTTGCTTTGTAGGGCTGCAAAATGGCTCCCTTGTTCAAATACATTTTCACTAACTTTCAGTTTTCAATGGTTTCCTTTACTGCTTAAAGTTGGTTGTGCTAGAACTCCCTCTATTGACAAAGCTGGCCTTGAACTCAGAAATTCACCAGCCTCTGCTCTCTAAGTACTAGTATTAAAGGTGTGTACCACCATACCTGGCCCTAAGCTTTTCTTTAATTGCGTTTCATTTTTTTTTTTAATTCCTTTTCACAAGTTGGTAGCTTAGCTGGGTGGAGTCTTGCTCTGAGGTCACCACTCCCTTTGTTCTACTTAGAATCAGTCTGTTCTTTAATCTTGTTACACTTTCTGTAGCATAGGTCTTTTTCTCCTCCAACTGTATATTTTATAGTTTTCCTTGCAAAGCTCACTCCATTTTGTTACAGATCTGCATAAGACAGGCCACTAGTAACCACATAACACAGTCAACACTGGATGTTTTGAAATTTCCTCTATACACACAAGTAATCCAAAACTCTTCAATTTAGCCTCAGGCAGACTTTTTGGAGAAGGCCAAAAGGTAGTCACATTCTTTAACAAAATATCACAAGAATGATTTCTAGGCTACATACTAATATTCTTCTTCTCTGAAACCTACTGAGCCAGACCCCCATAGTTCAGATTGCCCTCAGCACCACTGTTGTTCATACCCCTACTAGGATTTCCCATTAGGCCCTGCTTAAAATATTCAATCACATTTCTAGTCAAAAGTCCCATTTTGCTCCATACTTCTCCAAACAAAATCATGGCCCAGCCTATCACAGCAATACTCCAGTCCCTGGTACCAACTTCTGCCTTCATTAGAGTTTCTATTGTTGTGAAGTGACACCATGACCATTTAGTTGAGGCTGGATTATAGTTCAGAGGTTTAGTTCATTGTCATCACGGTGAAAAGTATGGCATCACACAGACAGACATGGTGCTGGAGAGGAAGATGATATTTCTACATCTGGATTGGCAGGAAGCAGAAGAGAGTGTGTCACAGGGCCTGGCTTAAGCATCTGAAAACTCAAAACCCACCTTCAGTAACACACTCCCAGTAGGCCACATCTACTCCAACAAGGACACACTTCCTAATATTGCCACTCCCTATGACCCTATAAGGGACATTTTCACTCAAATCACCACATATGTGTTAAGGTTCCTGGGCTATTCTGTTTCAGAATATTTTGTAATCCAATAAAAAACCTATCTATACATTTATTATGTATAGGGTCATAAATGGAGCACTAAAAAGGCATCAGGCAGCATCTGACACACAGTAGGATGTAGGTATTTGCTATGGATGATTGATTGATAAATAAAACACTGATTTGCCTGTAGCCAGACAGGAAGTATAGGCAGGACAAAGAGAGAGGTGAGGTCTGGGAAATGAAAGGCCAAGGCACAGCCGCTGCCCTGACAAGCAAGATATAGGGTACCAGAAAGCCACAAACCACGTGACAACTTAAAGACTAATAAATATGGGTTAATTTAAGATATAAGAACAGCTAGCTAGAAGCCTGACCCATTAGGCCAAATAGTTTAAATAACGTAAGCGTGTGTGTGTGTGTGTGTGTGTGTGTGTGTGTGTGTGTGTGTGTGTGTTTTATAAGTGGGCTGTGGGACTGCCAGGGCTTGGCGGGACCTGGGGAGAAGCTCTACAACTACAGGTATTGAACCAGATTTGGGAGTTAAAAGGACAGTCCTAATGGATGGCTCACAAGAATCCAGAAAGCACTAGCTATGCCTAACTCTATATGCAATTACATGAACAATTTTAGTTTAAAATTCAACTAATCAGTAATCCTTTAAAACACAAATACCAATAAAGAATTTAAGGTCTATTCATCAATTCATTAATGGTGAGAAGATTATAAATATTGTTGAAGATGGCAATATTTGAATTGATGAGGAAAGTAACTATTAACATTGAAATATACAAAACTATGCTTTTTGTAGCATAGATTACATTAATTGTGAAAATACATAAATATTCTAGCTGTTATCCAATGGAATAAGATAAATTATGATAGTATTTCTGAGAGAATATTATATAGCAGTTAATGTCAGTTATTAGATTAACATGTATCTTAAAAAACATACTGCTGAGAGTACAATTGCTTGCCTTTAATGCCAGCTTTGCCACTTAGTATGTAGGCTTAGCTGTGCTGTTTAAGGTTTCTTGTCTGAATTGTAGCCTCTGTAAAATTGAGACAATAATAACACATAATTCTAAAGTTATTTTCAAGAATCAAGGGAGGAATGAATATGAATAACATGGTACTAATGATCAGTAAGTATTAGGTATTATTCATTATTAATGGACATATCAATGTAGAAAAATATAATCAATTATTCTTAGTAGAAATATTAGAATTATTATGTGTCATTTTCTCCTTAAATGTAAGGGTCTGTTTTAAGTTCCCTAATGTCTCCTGGCTTTCCTTATGCCATTTAACTTGAAACATATGTTCTGTTGCTGATGTCCACCCCTGACCTATGTTTGGAGCAGCTGAACACCATGCTGCCACTCCTCCTGGCCATGAGGAACATGGGGGCCATGGTACAGGTTCTGACAAGGATGTTCAAAACTTGTTTGCCCAGGTAGCTCACACATACAGAGTATCAACTGTGCTCTTAAGCCAGAAAATCTATCACTTTCTGATATTTTATACTGGCTACTTTCCTTGCTGTCACCTGAATTCTTTTGATATATGGATTCTCAAAGATACTCACAACCAAAATTAGGTGATACTCAATTTCATATGCTACCTAGTTCTAAGGAGTATACATCATACATGTATACAGTTTCACAGCTTATATATACACATTACCACATTATATATGTATGCTGATTAATCTTTAACACACTGCTCCTTTTTAGTAAAGATATACATAAAACTTCATTTAATGGATTTTATTTATGCTTTTAAAAATAACTTGGTCATTTTTTCAACTCTGGGGATGGAACCCTTGTCTACACCAAGCAAGCACTCTGACACTGATTCACATCTCCAGTTTGCCATTCTCTTTACACACACATCCAAATAACGATTGTTTCAACCTTATGGTACATTGGAACTATCATTCTGCCTTTTTTTTTCTTTTTTCTGTCTTAATTAATGAACAAGGGACATGACAGTTATCAGTGTGATACTTGTATCTCTCCTCAGGCTTCTTCATGATCTAGGTATTTTAGAAAGTGATCAAAAGAGTCCCAACTCACACAGTAAATGTTAATTGATCTTGCTATTTTTATTTTAGACAGATTTTGTAATAAATGTACTAATGTTTTCTTTCCACACCACAGTGGACCATCCTACTAGTATTATTGACTATACACTCATCTTCTATTCAGAGACCTACCACTGACATGAATGTTTCACTTAATATACACCTAAACTGTATCTAAAACATTTTGGAATAATAAAAAACACTTGAATTGAATTTCACTTTCAAAATTATGTTAGGACTTCAACCTGATACATTATACAGTGAAAACTTCTAACAGTTTATGAATCACATAGACCCCCAGACATGAATTAAGAGAATCTGTAATGAAGATTGTTGCCTTTGAGCCTCATTCATAACAGAAAACAGAAGTTTTATTGGGGTTGCAGTAACAGCTGCTTCTTTGAGCATTCTCTTTTTAGATCATACTTAGGATAATATATTGGCTCACCAAGTTTGGCCTTGGCCTGTCATATGTGATATCTTGTGTAAACTTCATGGCATGTTTGCATTTTATCTGTTTATGAATGTCATTTACCTCCATCCAGAACTGGCTATTTTAACTCATGAATTTCACAGAAGTAATGGTAGAAAGACAGATGTGGGATTCTGAAAGGAGCCCTCTCAACAACTCCACTTTCATTTTTCTGTGAGACATGCCAGCTATGACAGGTTGTTGAAACACAATTCTGAATCCTCTGGAAAGCAGTGTTTCATTCATTAGATGCTACCTCAAGCCATCTTGTGGGTTTGGAAAAGAAATTCATAAGTGAAAACCAACACAAAGTTACTGTTCCTTAAATACATTCCCCCAGGATACTCTCATAATCTATTTATATTTTCCACTGCTTAAATCTCTTCTGGTTTCAAAGAATGAGTGAAACATAGCTCAATGTTCCATTTCTACCCAGAGGAAGATGTGAATGCCTGTAAGTAACACCTGTGGTGCAGATTGCTTGAGTGAATACTTTCTCCTGTCTAAAGAGCTCAATGATGATACATATCTATCTGCAAATCAGTGAGAGACCCCAGTAGTTAGTAATAATGTGATCACTTGTGTTTTTGAAATTGTACATGACTACATGAAACATAAATTGACTTGGCTTTTTGGATGCAAGCTTGTTCCAAGTTGTTTTCCTATCTTAATTCTGGCAATTTGGAGCCATGGCATGGGTAACGGAGCCAACACTCCCAAATAACCTTTAAGGTTAAATGATAATCATAATAGAATATTGATATATGGCCAACATGACCCAAACCAAAACCAAATTGTGCCCATACAAACACTTTGACTAATGCAGAAGTATTTACAATCACAGAATCCTATTTCTAAGCTGAACATGGTAGTGAACACTTAAGTATCAACACTCAGAAGGCAGAGGGAGGACAATTACTAAATTTCAAAGCCAACCTGGTAGATGAAGCAATGTCCTGCCCAGGCATGGCTACATCTTTAGACACACACACACACACACACACACTATTCCAAACATTATTTCTCGGATGGAGTAGCTGTAAACTTCCCTTAAGAATTGCCTTAGCTATGTCCCATAAGTAAGCTGTGCTTTCATTTTCATTTTATTCTAGCACTGTTTAAATATTCTCAGTGATGATCCGGTCACTTAAAAGTACATTGTTCAGTGTCCATATATTTGTGTAGTTATGTCTTGTTTCTTGCTCTTGATTTCTACTTTTGTACTATGATCTGAAAAGAGAAGTTATTTTATTTTGTACCTGGTAACACTTGGGTAAGTGTTTAAAGAGAAAGTTCTGCAGGCTATTGAAGAAATTGTGTGTTCTGTGTGTTTTAGATGCAATATTCTATATAAATCTGTTAAGTAATTTTATTTATTGTGTAGTTAATTGTTTTTCTTTTTAATTTGAATAAGCAATATTAAAAACTTGGCATAAAGGTGCTGAAGCCTTTCACTTTTACTGCTGAATCCAAAAACTTAACTTACTATTATCTGTTCATGAAATTAGGAGTCCTAACTGTAGGCACCAGACAAAACACTTTATGCGTATAAAATTAAAAGACAAAATGTTTTTAAATAGAGAAATCTGAGCCAAAGAGATGGATCAATGGGCAAAAGCTCTTGCTGTAAAAATATGAGTTTGGGTCCCCAAAAGGCAATAAAAAGCTGGATGCACAATCAGTAATCCTAGCACTCCTGTAGTGACACAGGAGGTCATCCAGGTTTCAAACCTGCTAGCCTAGAATCCACAGTGTAGCAGCAGACACAAGGATTGAGACCCTACCTCTCACAAAGTAGAAGGCAAGAATAACTCCCTCAAATTATCAATTGATCATATTACCTGTCCTATGGCTTGTGCATATCTGTACTTCAACACACACACACACACACTCACACACACACACACACACACACACACACTCAGAGAGAGAGAGAGAGAGAGAGAGAGAGAGCGAGCTTAATTTAATATATTTCCAGTACTATACTTTAAAACAAATAGATGAAAAGTGAATGATTTGGTTATATTTACTAGAACAAAACATGAACAGATATCTTCATAATTTGGATTAAAGTGGTAATTGTTTTAAGAAGCCAAAGGGAAAACTAATGTGCAGAAATGTCCTATAATATACTAAAGTTTACATAGCCAATGACCATGTCAGAAGTCAAATCCAAATCTTCTAATGCTGTCTAGGTCAGCATAGTCAGTTAAGCAAAGTGCTAGAACGTGGATTGGACACCAGCTGATTAGATCATGGATTAGTGACATTTTCATAACTGAGCCAGTGCTGTATATTGAAATTTAAAAACTCAAAAGCCCACTTGAGAAATATCCAACACAGGAGTTAAAAATGTTGACACATTCTTAGCCTTTCCTTGGACATTCATAGAGGTAGAAGAGGACAAAATACAGGGGATTCTGCACGACTAAACTGACACAAAAGTAATGCATAGGCTTCATGAGCACAAAAACAGTGTAGCCTTTAGGCTTTGGACAGAGGATAGACAGTGTACCTCTCTGGGGTTTTTAGGGGTATTCAGACCTAGTTAAGAGTTATCCTTAATGCTCAACTGTGTGGAAACTATAACAATATAAATGAAACAATAATTCCACCAAATTTCTTTCAACTTTTTATCTCATCTAGCATACACTCTCCTGCAGTACATATGTACTCAAGAAATACCCATGAGTGGAAGAGTTCTAATATTTTTAAAGTTCTATTTATTTTGAGCATCAAGCATACCAGGTGCTGTGGGCTTTAGAAATCTAGTATAAATATAAGAATTGAGCTTCTTTGCTAACCCAACCAATGGCTCCCAATACAAGGGCAGTTATACACTGGCATCCCTAAGATATTATGCTTCCCTGCCTAGTGAGAACTAATCTATATACACTGGAGCTGTGGTGAGTGGACTTGTAAATCTGGCACCCTTATGCATGCAGTGAGTGAAGGCTTCAAGGTAAGTCCATAAAGATAGATAACTTATTTTATATTGTCTTAATATAATAGGTTGTTTCTGACTTTAAGAATTGCAGTTTAACAGAAAGGTTTTTTTTTTTTTTTTTATTAATGACAAGATCAAATTGAATATCAAAAAAAGAGACAAAGTTTCTGATGAGGAACAAGAAGATGTTAAACTGAAAATGTCAGTCTTAACAAGTTGAGCTTTTGGATTTTTGTCTCAAATGAAGCCAATGTTTGAAATGAAAACCTAAAACAATGGCCCTCTGATTTTTTTTTTTTTTGCAATCTCTCTGTCAAATCATGGATAAGATGACCAAATTGAGGATTAGGATACTCTTACTCCAAAATTCAATGTTCAAACCTGTTGTACTATGGACTGCTCTGGCAGACATGGCTTCCATAGCAACAGCTATTCCTGCTATTTGACATGTCTGCTCCTGCTTTGTGGTAATATATGAATCTGAAGAGATCTAGTTTGGCTGGGCTATGAAGCCTAAAATACAATGAGAGAAACACCTAGTGACAACAGTCTAATACAGTGGTGTGGAATAGGAAGAATCAAGAGAGCAGCCATGCTCAGCGGGTAGGTGGGGGTAGACAAAAGAGCATACTGGTACATTTAGAGTACATTGTTTTGTTCAGTGGGAAGGGTTGAGTTAAATCACTGAGCTAAGACCTCAGAGGTCTTAGCACTTAATTGTGTATACCTACAGGGAAAGCAGAAGGTAGCAGAGGTTAAAGAGTCTCTCCATGATTCTGACTCATTTTTCTTGATAGCATTTATCAAGATCCCCTAAATTTAAGAAGACTCAATTCCTGAAAAAGAAAATTAACTCATTTACTACTGTATTTTGACATTCTTTTTAAAACTTGACCAAACTACAAAGTATAACAAAGATATTGCATCATTAGATGTTTAATTAATAACCAAAAAGAATAAAAACAAACAGAACATTAAAAAAAAAAACTTTACAATTTTATTGAAATAAATGACTCTGGGTAATCACTTATCAGTGAGGAATTATTCTTGTTTCCCAGTTCAAATCCTAAGGACAAACTAAGTATATATGTTTCTTAAAAAAAGACACAGAAAATATCTAGGCCTGACATTTAAAGAAATAGCATGGAAGGGCTTTAATGCATTGCTAGCCCAGTGAAAGAATCTATGATAGTTTGAATAAGAAAGGCCCCCATACGTTCATGTAATTCATTCATGTATTTGAATGTTTGGTCATCAGGAAGTAGCATTGCTTGAGAGGAATTAGGAAGTGTGGCCTTGCTGGAGTAGATGTGGTCTTTTTGGAGGAAGTGGTCACTGAGGATAGGCTCTGAAGTTTCAAAAGTCTGTAGATCTGGATGTAGAACCCTCAGTTACTTCACCAGCACCATGTTTACTGATGTGCTGCTAATGTTTCCTGCCATGATGATAACAGAACAAACTATCAAACACTAAAACTGGAAGCAAACCACAAGTAAAGCTTTCTAGGAGCTGCCATGGTCATGGTGTCTCTGCGCAGCAATAGAACAGTGACTAAGACAAAACACAAAACGATATTTTAAAATTATGTGTTCGTGCCGGGTGGGGGTGGCACATGCCTTTAATCCCGAGCCAGGCGGATCTCTGTGAGTTCGAGTCCAGCCTGGTCTACAGAGTGAGTTCCAGGAAAGGCACAAAACTACACAGAGAACCCCTGTCTTGGAAAAAAAAATATGTGTTTTGCTTGAGAAAATAATAAAGTGAAGTTGTAGTTGTTGCCAAAACTTAAGCAACACAATCACAATGTAAATTGTCTAGGAATTGTTTTCTTTGCTGAGAATTGGGAGTTCACCAAAGCCAGTTGGAGGATGAATTACATCATCAGATCCTTCTGAGAAGGTTTCTGCTGCTCTCCTCTCCCAGAGTGGACAAATCAGTCTTTAATAGAATCAAGATACACTCTACTAGCCATGGATTCCTAACAACTTTCAAATATCCACTTGAGGGCTCAGTGAGATAGGAAAGGGACTTTTGTTGTCCCAAACTATTTAGGTTCTTCCATTGTCAGCAAGAGAGATACATAATCATTGTCAGCTCTGTTTTATTGAAAAATGTGCTATGCATGAATCCTGAATACCACCATCAATCCAAAATGAATACTTATGTGTTGTTTTAACTTCAGCACAGTGGTGCACCTTAACCTACTTCTATCTCAGCCAACAATTGTAACTCGCACGGGGAGTCACCAGAGCCTGGCACATTCAATAGAGGCAGGTGCAAGCCTCCCCTACACACCTCAAGGCTGCACAAGGCATCCCACCATAGGTAGTGGACTCCAAAGAGCCAGCTCATACACCAGAGATGGATCCTGATCCTACTACCAGGTAGTACATTAAGCATATCAAGCTACACAACTCTTTTGCTTATGTAAGGGCCTAGTCCAGTCACCTGGAGGCTCCACATGTGTTGGTCTAAATTTCATGAGTTCCCACTAGTTTGTCACTATAAATTTCCCCATCATGATCTTGATGGCCCTTGCTCATAGAATCCCTCTTCTCTCTCTTCATCTGGACTCCCGGAGCTTGGCCTGGTGGTTCGCTGTGGATCTCTGCATCAGCTTCCATCAGTTATTGTAGAAATGCTCTATGATGACAGTTAAAGTATTCACCGATCTGATTACTGGGGTAAACCAGTTCAGGCACCCTCCCCACTATTGCTAGTAGTCTAAGCCGGGGTTATCCTTGTGGATTCCTGGAACTTCCCTAGCACTCTGGTTTTTTCCTATCCCCTGATGTCTCCTTCTATCATGGTATTTCTTTCATTGCTCTCCCACTCCAACCCTGCCTGTTCTAGTTCAACCACCCAGTTCTCTTATGTTCTAATGCCCCATCCCCTACCTTCCAGTGCCCCCCATCCCCATTTTACTCTTGGAGATCTCATGTATTTCCCCTTCCCAGGGCAATCCATATGTCCCTCTTAGGGTCCTCCTTGTTAGCTAGCTTCTCTGGAGCTGTGGTGTATTCATTTTCACTGAACTCTAGGAAGTCTTTAATTTCTTTATTTCTTCCTTAAACCATTGGTGATTCAGTTGAGCATTATTCAGTTTCCATGAGATTGTAGGATTTCTGTAGTTTTTTTCTGTTGTTGAAATCTAACTTTAAACCATGGTAGTCCAACAGAACACAGGAGGTTATTCCAATTGTTTTGTATCTGTTGAGATTTGCTTTGTGGCCAAGTATATGGTCAATTTTAGAGAAGGTTCCATGGGGTGCTGAGAAGAAGGTATATTCTTTTTTGTTTGGGTGGAATGTTCTGTAGATATTGATTAAGTCCATTTGAGCCATAACATCAGTTAAGTCCATTAGGTCTCTGTTAAGTTTCAATTTGGCCGATCTGTCCTGAGGTGAAAGTGGGGTGTTGAAGTCACCCACTATTAACGTGTGGGGTTTTATATGTGATTTAAGCTTTAGTAACGTTTCTTTTACATATGTGGGTGCCCTTGTGTTTGGGGCATAAATGTTCAGAATTGAGACTTCATCTTGGTGGATCTTTCCTGTGATGAGTATGTAATGTCCTTCATCATCTCTTTTGATTGATTTCAGTTTGAAGCCTATTTTGCTGGTTATTAAGATGGCTACACCAGCTTGTTTCTTAAGACCATTTGATTGGAAAGTCTTTTCCCAGCCTTTTAATTCTTAGGAGGTGTCTGTCTTTGAATTTGAGGTGTGTTTATTGTATGCAGCAGAAAGATGGATCCTGTTTTTAATTCCATTCTGTTAGTCTGTGTCTTTGTATAGGTGAGTTGAGTCCATTGATATTAAGGGATATTAATGGCCAGTGATTGTTTGTTCCTGTTATTGTTTTTATTATTTGGTGGTAGTGTGTGTGTACTTCTCTTCTTTGGGGTTTACTGCTGTGGTGTTATCTATTGCCTGTGTTTTCAAGGGTGTATCTGCATTCCTTAGGTTGGAATTTTCCTTCTAGTCCTTTCTGTAGGGCTGGGTTTGTGGATAAGTATTGTTTAAATCTGGTTTTGTCTTGGAAGGTCTTGTTCACTCCATCTATGATGATTGAGCGTTTTGCTGGGTAGATTACTCTAGGCTGGCATCCATGGTCTCTTAGTGTCTGCATTATATCTACCCAGGTCCTTCTGGCTTTCAAAGTCTCCATTGAGAAATCAGGTGTTATTCTGATGGGTTTGCCTTTATAAGCCACTTGGCCTTTTTCCTTTGCTGCCCTTAATATTCTTTCTTTATTCTGTACATTTAGTTGTTTAATTATTATGTGGTGGGGGGACTTTTGGGGGGGTTCTAGTCTGTTTGGTGTTCTATAGGCTTCTTGTATCTTTATAGGCTTTTTTGTTGTTTAAGGTGGGAAAGTTTTCTTCTATGATCTTGTTAAATATATTTTCTCTGCCTTTGAGTTGGTATTCTTCTCCTTCCTCTATCCCTATTATTCATAGGTTTGGTCTTTTCATGGTGTCCCAAATTTCTTGGACATTTTGGGTCATGACTTTGTTGGTTTTAATGTTTTCTTTAACTGATGCATCTATTTCTTCTAATTTATGTTCAACACCAGAGATCCTCTCTTCCATTTCTTGCATTGTGTTGGTTATAATTGCATCTGAAGTTCCTGTTTGTTTACTCTATTTCCAGCATTCCTTCTGCTAGTGTCTTCTTCATTTTTTCTATTTCCCTCTTCAGGTCTAGGACTGTTTCCCTTGTTTTTTCCTGACTTTCTTTCAGGGACTTATTGTTTTCTTCTGCTTTAATTGTCCTTTCCTCTAGCTTTTTCATAGCATTCTTCCCATTTTTTGTTTGTCTGTTCCTCCACTTTATTTTTGATTTCTTTATATAAGGCTCTAGCCTCTTCATGATGTTACTTATAAGGTTGTTTTCTTCTTCTTCTTCCATTCCATGATGCTTAGGGCTAGCTGTTGGCTAGATTTTGGTGATGCTGTATTGCTCTTTATTTTGTTGTATGTACGTCTGCATTGGCATCTGCCCATCTCCTTGTGGGTTCGTTCTTGGTCTTATCAGTGTACTTGGTCCAGACAGAGCTGACAGATTTAGGGAGCCTCTCTCTGGTCCAGATGGAAGCTCTGGGCCGGATGGGAGCTCTGGTCCAGATGAGAGTGCTGGCCAGATAGGAGCTGGGGGGCTGGACTCTGAGTCTCAGGAAGTCCCTGGGATCTCCTTATCTTGAACAGATGGGAGCTCCTCTTATCCAGATTGGAGTTCCAGTAAAGGATGGAAGCTCTTGTCCAGATGGGAGTTCCAGGGCAGAAGGGAGCTGAGGGCTCTCTGTTCCAGATGGGAGATCCCGGACAGGATGAAATATTGGACACTGGTCTCTAAGTCTCCGGAAGTGGCTGGGGTCTCCAGCAGATGGGTGTGGGGGCAAGACATTGAGGTTGTAGTGTCCACTGGAGGGTCTCTCTGGTCTCTGGTCCAGAAGGGAGTTCAGGAATGGATGGGAGCTGGGGGATGGTCTCTGAGTCTCAGGAAGTGGCTGTGGTCTCCATCAAATAGGTGTGGGGGCAGGGTGTGGAGACTGCAGGGTCTGTCTGCAGTCTTGGAAAAGGGGAGCCTTCCCACAGGCCCACCAATTGGCTAGAAACTGGGGCCAAGTTGGGCAGGTCCTCCCTGGATGGTGCCCAGGGTTTGGACCCAGGGGCGGTTGCCTCTCTAACTATAACCCCAGGCACTCACATCTGGACCAGATGTGAGCTAGGGGCTGGTCTCTGAGTCTCAGGAAGTAGCTCTGGTCTCCGGCAAATGGGTGTGAGGGCAGGGTGTGGAGACTTCAGGGTCTGCCTGCAGTCTTGGGAAAAGGGGAGCCTTCCGTTGGTGTTTCAATTAACTAATATGTGTAAAAGTCTAAGATACTAGGAGTAATCAATATAAAATAACTAAATACAAAGAAACAAATATAGCATTACTTTTGATAGAGAGTAAATCAAAATTACCCTAGGCTAAAATAGTTTAATATTATCAACTAATGAATATTTTTGATGTTCTCATGTAGACCAGACTGACTTTGAGCTATTTATGTAGCAAAGATTACCTTGAATTTCTGCCCTGCATTTCCCATTTTCCAAATTCAGAGGTTATAGGCATGTGCCTTTGTGCTGGGTTTATACAATTCTGGGAATCAAACCCAGGATTTTATACATGCTAGGCAAGCAGTCTACTAACTGAAATATACTCCTTAAGCACTATTTTAAACATTTTACATAAAAATTGAAAGTGTAAAAACCATAAATAAATTTAAAAAGAATTATAACATAATGAAAATTTTAAATCATCATCATAGTCATCTGTGTGCTATGGTATGAACTGTAGTCCTACATACCCACTAATTAATTAGCTGACCTCAAAATTTCTCAGCCCTCTCTTATTTTTTTAGACAGGTTCTTATATAAGCTGAATATATTCTCACTATGTAGATGATAATAATGCTGAACTTCTAATTCACCACCTCTTGTGTTCTAGGGTCACTGGCTTTTAACACACTAGGTGCTGGCAATCAAACCCAGAGCTTCTTCAATCATGGGAGACAAGCACTCTGTAAACTGAGCTATGCCCCAACCCAAACTTCAGAAGCTTTTAATTTCTGTATATGTTTTTCAAAGAGTTGTTAGTTAACTTTAAAATGGAATATCAAGAGCTTGATTTGCAGTATCATCATGAGGGTGGCAAATATTAGAAGAAAGCTGAATGCTTTTTGTTGGAATTAACATCCTTGGTTAAAGGATATAGTTTGTACTTAAATAGATATTTATAGTTCATAAAATCAGGTGTTCCCTCAGATTCTAAGCCAATAGAGCATTTGCAGTACTCTCTGTATAAAGCATTCTTTTTTAATATTAGTTTTTCTTTTATGATTAAATTAGAGGCTCCATGATATTAAAGCATAGAAGATTAGAAACAATTCATATCAAGTGTCATTCTGATATGTCTCTCGGCTAGAGATACAGTCTAGACTCAAATTTAACCTCTGCAAAATGAATATATTAGTTATTTTCCTATGAGATAAATATGTCAGTTATTTTCTGAAAAAAAAAAGTATGTTCCTATGGGCTCATATTCTATTTATGTGGGCCATTTAATAAAAAAAAAGTGATGATGTAATAAAAAAAAGAGTCAGAGTCTGGGGAAATAGCTCCATTGGTAATATTTTGGGGGAAGAACCTTTAAAACTTAACAACTCGTCAAAAATCTTTACCTCTTGATACCATAACATAGAACACAGGGATTCAATGAATTTGGGAAAACATCAATATTCAAACTAAAATGAAACACAAATAATAAAAAAGATGTGAAAAATCTCAAATTTTTATACATTTTTAAATTTCATGGCAATTTATAAAATCAAGTTTATTAAAAATTACCTTAAGTAATTAGAATATGATAATATGCCTCTAAAATTGACCTGGAAGATTTTACATATAAGCTGCATTCATTAGGATGTTTTGGAGATCCTTCCCCCAAACAATATAGGTTATTGCTTTTGCTCTTAGTTGTCTAGCAGAACTTGATAGTAAGAATCTGTTTCTGAAAACACCATTCCCTGGACATGGAGAAATCAAATCAGAATTAAACAAGAAACTTGAGGCTGGAAAGATGGTTCAGTTAGGAGCACTGGCCATACTCCCAGAGGACTTGCATTTGATTCCTAGCATGTATGAGGTGGTTTACAAACATTCATAACTCCATTCCAGGGGATCCAATGCCTTCTCTAGCTTCTGTGCATACAAAACACACATGTTGTGTATAGACACACATGCAAACATAAAAATTAAGAAAACATGAAAAACACCCCTTTTGGCTAAGAATCATGCAAATTAAAACAACATGTCATTTGATATCTACTTTATTAAAAATTAAAATGTATTATCTTTCATTAACGAGCAGGATACAAGCTCTTTCTGGTTTCACAGATGAAGATATAGAAAGTATTTTGTAGATATGTCTGTTTCCATTTGAAATTCTATCATTAAAACTGTTATTGACTTACAAGTGTTAAAGAAGGGGTGAGGGAGTAAGCTATATTTGATCCATTGACCAAAGTTTGGTGACACTTCCATATTTAAAAAAAATTGAAAACTTAAAGTAAAGTGCTGGCTCAAATATAAGACTGTTGGCCAAGGAAGGTTTGTTGTGTAACTGTTGTAAATAATGACATAGATTATGTCTATTTATTAAATTAATATGTTTGTTGTTTGTACTTCTTATAGACCATAGAGGAAAATATGTCTATATTGCCAATGTTCCATTAAAATGAAAGACATTTAGGTAAATTTCATTGGTGATATTGATAAAGGAAAAATGATGTTTATTCAGCAGTATGGCACATGTGGAAAAGATAGGCAAACCTGGAGCTTGGTGAAATTTTCATGGTATGTTTAGGCAGAAGGCAAAGCAGGTTGCTGGGTTCTCCAAGAATACAAGTGCAACTAAGAATAAAGGCCTTACCTGAGACAGGAGATACTGATGGAATAGCGGGAAACATTCCCAAAAGAACATTGTGAAACAAAAGTGATCTTCAAGGAAAAAAGGACAGACCTAAAACAGCTTGTCTTTTAAAAGATTCCAATGAATAATAACTGTAGCCATTTTTTAATTATGAAACAAACTTCTGACAGCTCTTAATGTGTACCATGATTTAATTCATGTATCAAAATCCATGTCAGTAATGGCAAAAATGAGTATTATTGTTGATGCTGATATAAGTAATGTTGGGCTGCATTGGAGTACATGTGAACTTTTCAAAATGAATAAGTCCAGTTCCATAAATATTATCACTGTTTTACCTTCCTCATGATAGCTTAGGCTTATTCAGGAATGCTCTTTCTCACAAATGTGGGAATGCCACCTTTAAACTGGTTAAGATTGCCTTTATACTTAGAGTTCAACACTTTGTCATATGAATATGCTTGACCACTGGGAAATTTTTTCTTAATTGTCAGAATCAAGAAAGACACATCTGTTTCAATTTCTGTTCACTAGCCATTACAGGCAATTGTTAAAGATAAGCAAGCAGCTACTACATACATTGTGCTTGAGGACACAAATTTAAGTAGAAGCCTCTAGACTAAAAGACACACCCCTTTATTACTATTTATGTACTATTTCAATGGGGCTTATGTATTTTATCAAATGAAGGATATTTAACACTTCCAAAAAATTCTAGAGAACTGACCATAAAATTAAGAAGAAAAGTGATTGATATATTCAAGTACAAAATGTGTAAATATCAAAAGTAAAAATTATTATCTCTTAAAACTAACATAACTTCTCAATATGGTTGAGGGGTAAAATTGACTGAATGTTACAAATCCCAGCTTGTTAAGGTTAAGATGATAAAAAGAAAGAACCAAAGAGTCAGAATGGTAAGAGCTGAGCATGGTCATCTGTGAGGGGCCTTCCCCTACCTTTTTCCCCAGGTTACTCTTGAAGAGTGAGGAATAGATTTACATAGCAATATAGAGGGGAGAGTAACAGGTAGAAACACAGGATAATCTTGGGTGTGGGAGGGGGCCTGGATCCTTATCCAACAGTCCCTTCTGTCTCTTTTAAAGGACTTTTTAAAGGAACAGCAAGAGGTAGAGCAAAAGGCCTCCCCCTAGCACAGCCAAGTGCAGACCCATCCAAATACCTGGTAAACATACACATGGTCCATCCATCCCCTAATCCAGCCCTGCTTGGTAAAGCAAGCTCAGATCTCACTAGGAAACCTCTATGGACTCACACAAGTCTTTTCTCTTAATTTTTAAAAGAGCCCTTCAGGGGCCTCAGATAGACTGGTTCTGTCTTAGGTCATCTTCCATGATTATTTTTCCATTACCCATCATGGAGATACGCTTTTGATCAAGCATGCTATAGCTAAGGTTAGAAGCTATCAAAAAGAAAGTTGCCCATCTCTTACCACCAGTCTCTTGCAGGAGGGGGTACAGAGCTTAACTCAACTCTGACTCAGGAGCTTGCAAGTAGTTTGAACAACCCAGCAATCCCTAAGCTGCCACAACTGCCAGTAAAGGAGTAGAGGATGACCAAGATGGAATCTTCTTTTTTGAAAGAGTCTTAAGACTCTTGGCCTTAGTTGTGCCAAGTCCTTTTGTAAATCAGTATACTCTTGATGACAACCACATCAAATAAACTGTATCAAATTGAAGATTCCCTTAGCTTCACCAAACTCTGTTTTATTAATATCAACATAATTCTAATATGAATATTATTATACATATTTACAACTAGCATGACTTTTTACATTCTCACATTCTATAGAACTACTTTATAAACCTTAGCAAACATCTAGAAGAGATCTCTTAACTGAACTAGTATCACTATACATATTTGTGTTTTACAAATTTATATTAAACATTTAGACTTACATTCAACATTTACAATTTTCACAAACTCACATTCAACATATACTTATTTATACTTCTTAACTGTTTTAGCTAGAAAATATTTCTTAGAAGAACTATTTACCAAATTTTTATTCAAGAGGAAACTCTATAGAACTATTTTTCAGGCATCTAGAAAGAATCTCTTAACAGAACTAACATATTCAAAAGTAAACTCTATTAGCAAACAACTAGAAGAGGTTTCTTAATTGAACTATTAACAAAACAGAAAATACACAAATTATTTCTGAAGTTCAGAGTTTCAGCTTTGATATCATTCTGAAAGTTTTCTGGAGAGTTTGAAGTCAGTTCATCTAAGCTTGACAGAAAGCAAAAATACCTCTTCTTAATTTTTTAAAGCTGCTTTTTAAAATTACCATGAGTTCTTTGAATAATGCCAATGTTTTCCTGTTGTATCTTAAGCACACTCAATCCCTTAAGTTTTTCTCACACCTGAAGCAATTTCACAGTGTAAGGACTGTTTTCTCTTGTTTTCTAAAAGATTTCAAAGTAGCCTGTTAACAAATGGTATTAGCACTTTAATTATCTTCTGTGAGGCAAACTGTTCACCTATTCCTAGTTCTTAAGAGGTAAGAGTAAGCTTTCTAACATTGTTTGGAAAAGAAACTTCATTTGAAAATACTACACTTATATGCAAATATAAGGACAATAATTGAGAATACAGTTAGGGATTGTGCTGGTTTACTTAAATATTCTCCTCTAAGGTACTTAACTGTATAAGCCCTTGGTAGGTGGCTAGATTTCCAGTACCAGGCATGATTTCCACATTCTTGAGTGGGACTTAAGTTCAAATAGACAGCTATTGGTTACCACAAAGGTATGCATGCAACTAGTGTACTCTTAGTTTTATCATACCATGTAGACCATTGTTGTGGTTCATAAGCATCATAGCTTAGTAGGAATGTTAATTTTTTCCTTTCTTTGGAAGCTTATATATTGCTTCGACTACCCTGAAAATTAGTCCTCAAGAAAAAGGCTTGCAGATGAGTTTCAACTCAGCAGCCTACAGGACCTGAGTAATATTTCATTATCTGTGGTGGGGGCAGCACACACATTTATATACCTCATAGACTCTTGAAGAGTGAGGGATAAGAGATTTATATAGAAATATAGAGGAGAGAGAAAGAAACACAGGATAACCTTGGGAGGGCCTGGGTCAAAATCCATCAGCCCTTTCTATATCTACTAAAGGGCTTTTAAAGGAATGCCAAGGGGTGGTGCAAAAGACATCCCCCAAGCATAATTAAGTGAAGACCATCCCAAGCACCTGGTGACTAAGCACATTATTAGGTCATTCCCCCTGATTATTACTTCCATTAGATTGGAAGCCCATCAGGAGAAAGTTGCCCATCTCTGGCTCTCAGTCTCTGGCAGTAGGGGGTACTGAGCTTAACTCAGCTCTGGCCAAGGTTCCCATTGAACTTACAATCATTCACAGCAATCTCCAGTTTCCATACCTCCCAGTACAGGAGTAGAGGATGATAAAGACAGCATTTCCCTTTTGAAATGGGTCTTAAGATGTCTATAACAACCTTAGCTATGCCAAGCCCTTTCTAAATCAGTAAACTTTTGATGCAAACCACATCAGATAAATGACATCAAACTTAGAGATTCCCTTAGCTTTTCCAAGCTCTGGTTCATATATAATATAATTATATATAAACATAATTCTAGTATGTACATTACTATACATATTTACAATTAGCATGACTATTTACTATATGTATTTATACCTAACATGGCTATTTACTATATATATTTACACTGCTTACAAGCATCCATCACTATACATATTTACATTTTACAAACTTACATTAATCATTTAGTCTTACATTCAACATTTACACTTTTCACAAACTCACATTGAACATATACCTATTTATACTTCTTACAAGTTTATATTCAAAAGCAAACTATATACCTATTTTATAAACTTATATTCATAAGGAAAATTTATTTTGCAAACTTTAGCACATATCCAGAAGAGATTTCTTAGAACAACTATTTACCAAGCATATTCAAGAAGAAACTATTAGCAATCATCTAGAAAGAAACTCTTAACAGAACTAAATTACACTAACAAGCATCACTAAACAGACCTTAACAACATGCATAAGACATTTCTTAACACCTAAAAGAGATTTATCAACTAACATCTAGAAAAAATTTCTTAGCTACACTATTAACAAGACAAGAAGTATGCAAATTCTTTCTAATATTAAAAGTTTACAGTCAGCTTTGATATAATTCTGTGAGTTCTCCTGACAGTCAAAAACAAGAGCCACACCCTCAAAGTCACTTTTTCCATTGAGCTCTCTCAGCCATTCAGAACCAGCAGAGATGTGATCAGTGGAAGATGGTTTCTAAGCAGGGGCTGTCCCTGTACCCAGACTAACTATAGCTGCCCTGTGCTACAATTCAGACAAATGTTTCTGTTACAGCAGAACTCGTGGTTTACTCTACCAAAAAGCCTCACCTCAGGATGAGAGTGAAATTACCATATTGAGCTGTTGTAAATCTCTCAGGAAAAAAAAAAAAATCTTGTACAGCTATTAGGCACTGTTTCAAACCTGCATTGATTTGTCACTAGTCAGACAAAAGCAGTATGGCTCCAAGTTCCATTTCTTTTCAGCTTTTCATTGGAGCTAATATTCCTCTGTTCCACATTAATCACCAAACTCTCAATTTTACCCCTTCTTAATTTTTTAAAGCTGTATTTAACATGAGTTCGTTTAACAATGCTAATGTTTCTGATAGATTTTTATTAGTCCAATATATCTAGCAAGATTATTTGTTCACCAAAATTGCTACTGTTCAAGGGGTCAAGAACATAGATGTTGTTTCACAAAATACATCCTTCATTAGCTTGCTCTGAGGAATAACATTTTCATGACAGTATTTTCACTTCATTTGTTAGCTTCTCACCCTGATGTTATTTTTATTAGCAGCTCTGATATACTCTATGAATTATTTAACTGAGACTGTATCTGTAAGTTTTCAACCTTTAGTTCTTGGTATATTTCTCCTATTCTCACAAACATCAGTTCATTTACTAAGCAAGTTTTATATTTTAGCATAGATTTCTTATAAGGAATTGTCAAATGAAATGACTCTATTTTGTAATATACCTAGATTTTCTGGAGTTTGATTCCCATCTTCAATGCAGTCACGCCTTTCTGAATATATGCTTCTTTGTTCCATTCATTTTGTAACAGAATCACTCACTGCAGAACTTGTGATTATTCTCATTTGTCTTCTCTATTATCTTATACTGCAATCCAAGTTTTTTTCTTTTTACTTACCTCTAAATATTTTTTCATGCCTAAAGAAATTTAACAGTGTAAGAATCATTTTACTTTGCTTTAAGGGTTTTAAAGTGGCTTGTTAGTATTTTAAATATATCCTGAGAGGCAAGCTTTTGATACCCTGTTTCTTGTTTTGGGGCAGGTAAAGCTAAACTTTCTAGTAGCGTTTTGAAACAAAGAATCTTCGCTTTCAGCTGAAACAAGTTTTTGGGGCCATACTAACATTTTTATCTGACAAACTACATTTCCCATGGTGCCTTTCTCTATATCATACTGCTGTTATGAAAGATATTACGGAGTACTTTTGCCATAATTCCTTTTGGGTCTGTGAGTCAACCTTTTCACTTTTTAACCACAGAAGATCAGGAGATGTCCACTCTCCCTGAGCTGGCATTGATAGGTGTTTTTCTTTCCTGACACTGTTCCCAGGTCTGAATTGTACCTGCCCACTTATGTGCGTTTTCAGACAGGTCCTTTTGTACCTGAAGCAATATTCCCTTGGAGCTTGCTCTTCCACCTTCACCTAGTTAATGAAAAATGAAAGTACTTAAGATAAAGCTTTTACACAGCCCTTTCAGAGAGATTCTCTCCCAGACAATTTTTGTCTTGTCCTAGCTTGTCTCCTCTCCAGACACAGAGTCTCTGATGCCTCAGAAGCCACAGCAAAGGATCAGATTTACTGCTTCCTCAATACCAGCAGCCTCCCCACCAGGGTAGAATCTGCCTTCCTTGACTCTCTGCAGCTCTTTGCCTGCACTTTCCTGAGCATCTATGGCTAGGATCTACTTGCAGGGGTGATTTCTGGCTGCTGTTTTTCTAATATTAGCTTGAAAGAGACAAGGCTAAAAGAGAGGGTCTGTCTAGTTCCAGGATGCCTCTTTGTTTTTATTAGAGTGAACCACAGATGATTTCCTGTACTGACAGATGTTGTCTCCAAGTGAGTTAAATTTTTGCCCTTACAGAAAGAGAATCTGAGAAAGTTCTGAAGGACTTATAGTTTAATTAGAGAGATTAAGTTTTTCCCAAGAAAACTTTCAGTTTTTGAGAAAGACCAGCAAGTTTTCCCAAAACTTCTGTTCTCTAAACTTTGGCTTCATGGCCAAGAGGAAACTAATTCTCTTGTTATAGTTTTCCATATAGTGGCAGCATCTATAGAGTGAAAAGTTTTATTTCATCTGCATTTGCCTCAGGGAATGCTTTCCTCTGCCACGTGGAATTTAAGTCTTCCCATAGGAATCTTATTCTTTCCATTTCTCCCCTTATTTTTTTCAGTTTGCATTCATAGACCCATAGTTAGCAAATTAAGGACATAGTTCCTGCATTTTATTGTTTATCTTATTCTAATATTTCTTCCCAATATTCCTATTCTACTTTACTCTAAATTTTTTTCTACACTATATTACTATACTACCTTCCATTTTTTCCCTTAACTTTAAAGATAGAATTTTAAGAGAGAGTGAGAAAAAAAAAGAAACCGAATTAGAGAGAAATGTACACTGCAGTCTTCCTTTTCAACTTCGGCATTTCACCACCTAACCTTCACACCTGAGAATAAAATACCTCTGCCTTGATTTTGCAATTCCTACCTGCCATGCCTCATATCTGTGACACCTCCTCTTCTTTTACCACATCCCTGGGTCCCTGTTTAGTGACACCATCTGTGGGAAGCCAGCACCTACATTTATTTACCCCATAGACCCTTGAAGAGTGAGGGATAAGAGATTTGTGTAGAAATATAGAGGAGAGAGACAGTTGGAAACACAGGATAGCCTCAGGAGGGCCTGGGTCAAAACCCACAGCTCCTTCTGTCTCTACTAAAAGGTTTATAAAAGGGGTAGAGCAAAAGATCTTCCCCCAGCACAGCCAAGTACAGACTATCCCAGATACCTTGTGACTATGCATGTGTTCAAGCCATCTCCTAAAGCAGCCCTGCTATGTAAAGCAAGCTCATATCTCACTAGAAAACCTCTGTGGGTTCCTACAATTATCTTAGAACTTTGAGTAATTTAATTTAATTTCTTCAGCATCTTGAGTGTGTGTGTGTGTGTGTGTGTGTGTGTGTGTGTGTGTGTGTGTGTTTCTCTACCCTGATTGCATTTCTGTAAGATACTTAAATCTTCAAAAATTCTGCCTTTCAACAACTTGAGAAATTTGGGGCAATTAATTTAACAAATATTTCACTTTTATTTTATTTCTAGCTTTCTGATAAGATGAAAGTGGATATTAACATCCCACTTGTTTTAGACTTTTTTTAAAAAACTGTGTTTACAAACACTAATTTTATTAAACTGCCTTCCATGTCACCACTTTTTTTAACCTGTCTTCATTCCATAATTGTTTCTTTTGTTTGTTTGTTTGTTTTGTTTTTCAAGACAGGGTTTCCCTATGTAGCTTTGCGCCTTTCCTGGAACTCATTTGGTAACCCAGGCTGGCCTCAAACTCACAGAGATCCACCTGGCTCTGCCTCCTAAGTGCTGGGATTAAAGGCTTGTGCCACCACCGCCCGGCCCATAATTGTTTCTATTTCAGCTTTTTTTAATCATTAGGGGGTCTATCTATAATTTATACTTAATTATTTCTACTTGTCTTTCATTACAAGTACAATTTCACCACTTATGAAACAGTTTTAATATCTTCATCATCTTTGATTGTTCATTACTTTCATGACTTATTCTCATTTTTATAATTCTTCATATATCAACTTATCTCTTGTTCTTCCCTAAGCACCCTGTGGACCTAGTTTGCCTAAATTTCTGTTCTTTGATTCCTGTAGCCAACAATATGTGATTTTCTCTCATAATTTTAGTGCACACCACAACTGTGTCCAAATGGTGCCCATGTTGAGTGTAATAAATAGGGACTTTCACCCATCATTTCTGTTTTATCCATTAAAGGTACAGTCTGTTCTGGAAAGAACTTAACTGACAGTGGCAGGAGATCTAACAACTATTCACATTGTTGATTTGGGAAAATAGAACAAGAAACATGGATGCCACTATTGAAAATTAAAGAAAAATTTTAAATTCTCCACAAGGAATATCTCTCTCATGTAATTTTGAATGTGAAATCTGTAGTATAAATAGTATAATCAAAGGCTAGAGAGGTAATTTTGAGATTGATACCACTTGTTGTTCTTCCAGAGGACTTGAATTCAATTCCCAGCAACACTTCAGGTGGCTCACAACCACCTGTAAGTGCATCTACAGGGGATATGATGCCTACTTCTGGTCTCTATTCACTTGCACATGTTCATACACAGAGATGAACACAGATGATTGAACAAATAAAGAATAAATATTTTTTTAAAATATGCTAAATGGGCTCTGAGTATTATTAAAAAGAAACAGAGTACATGAAGTTAAGAAGGGAAAGTCTGGGTCATATGAAACTCAGGGAGAATGGAGATGAATTAAATCCAAACATATTATATGCATGCATGAATATTAAAGTATTTTCTTTAAAATAATATCAGCAATGTAAGAGAGAATGTCCCATTTAAATAGTTTCATAAGTTCTTGTTTAGAAAAATCTCAAACCACATTTAAAGCACATTGAAAACATGAGTAGAGCCTCCAAGAGAAAAAGATAAAATGGTGATGAGAAAATAAAATACCCTCATGTGGGAAGAGAATAGTGTTTCTGTTTGTCACAGAGACAAAACAAGTGTCCACAAGGACAGTGCATGGCATTAGATCTCATGAGGCTAAAACCAAAGACTTTGAGAGATTTGTGTATACTTCCTCTGACATTTTTAGACTTAAAAATCTTAAAACAACTACAGAAATTATTTGGTGAATGGGAAATGGTAACAGGTTATTTTTTAAGCTGTCCTGTCATGTCAGATCATAATATCTACAGAGAATAAGTTGCTTTAAATACCCTGCTAAGATACTGAAGTGGGCATGTTTCTAGTACACTGTAATTTGTGGCTCCACACTACTGAGTATATTGTTTTAAACATGGTTCCTAAATGATCAGACCTCAGAGGGCTTTTTTTTAATACTAAAGTGACTGCAATTATGAAATGGAAAAATGACCTCAGGAAAGGAGGCTGGATATGCTCTAAGAATGGAAATAAAAATTACCAAGGATATATTTGTTGCTGTAGTATCAGGAAGCTTGTATCTAATTTGAGTTTAGATATAGACTGTATGCTCAATGCAAAAAAAAGGGGGGGGGGATCTCATTTTATAAGGGAAAAAAGGTGCCAAAGACAGGAAACATAGGCTTCTACACTAAAGTTCCACTGGTAGAACACTGCATTTAGTGTTCTATATTTGTTTTATAGTTTCTATGTGAGGTACACTATTCACAAGGGAATATAAAATGCAAAGCCTGTAAGATAATTTTACACAAATTCTGGTTTTTTAGTTCACAATAATGCACCTCCAAAGCTGCGGGAAAACAGAGAAGCAAATCATCCCATAGCAATCTTTATTTTGTGAGAAATCATAGAAAAGGGAAAAGGAGCATGAAACCTGGAAAGAAGCCAGATAGCCCCACATTCAAGTAGTAAAAAATAGGTTTGGCACCAAATTTCTGAACGCATAGATGGATGGCTGAAGGAATGGATTCTGGTTGCTTTGGAAGGGGAACAGCCACCAGTATCTAGTAGTGATAGGTCACCCTCCGTTCAGGTTTTCCTCTGAAGAATTACAGGATTTGACTCGTATATAACCCTAAGGCATAAAGGTCATGCACCTTAGTGAATCAATGGGCAGTCAGGTAGCTCTCTCCTTAGAATAGAGAGATGTATGTTAAAGTCAAGTATAGTATCAGATTAGCAGGAAGGAAGACTATTATCCATAAAAATATTATCAATAGGTATTAAAGTCAAATTGCTTCCTCTGAAATGGTATGCTGACTCCTATCTAGCAGCACATGTAAAGTTATCACAATAAGTCTTTAACGTATTATTGAGTTAATGTGAGATCACTATCATGGAACATAATACAATATGGTAGGTGGTCTCATGAAAAAAAGAAGCTACAGTGTGTGGACAGACACACAGGAGGACTACATGTATAACAGAGGCAGAGACCAGCAGCTATGGCTCCAGACTAAGAAAAGCCTAGAAGCCTATAGCCACTAATATCATCAAGCAGAAGGGATTCTTCCCTGTGTTCCCTCAGAGGGAACATGGCCCTAACACATCACTTCATCCTTCCAGTGTGGTTATATATTGTGTACTCTAATACAATTTGCTTGAAGATCAGAGAACAGAACAAGCCACTATTAAATATAGATGCCAGGAAGTGGTGGCACACACCTTTAATCCCAGTACTTGGGAGTCACACACACCTTTAATCCCAGTATTTGAGATCTCACACATTTAATCCCAGTATTTGGGAAGCACACATGCCATTCATGTGAGCACTAGGAAGTGATGACTGGGCAGAGAAAGGTATATAAGATGTGAGGAGACAGTAACTAAAGGCTTTTTTAGCTGGACCCCTTTCAGCAGAACACTCAGAGACGTTCAGTCAGAGTATTCACTGAGTTGGTGAGGCAAGACTTGGCAGTGGCTTGTTCCTTTGTCTCTCTGATCTTTCAGCATTTACCCCATTATCAAGCTCTCAGGTTTATATTACAAAACCTTTTAGAATTCCTGCTACATTCCCGTCCCCAGAATAGGAGATAGAGAAGTCCAGGAGATCTACTTAACCCCAGAGCACATCTCAGGAACCTGCTGCTGTCTCTGTCTATTGCATATTGGGAAAGGACTCAGACAGACTCCAGGCCTTCTGCCAAAGGAGTGGGAACAATTGAGATTATGGATGTTCTCGATCTAAAACCATCATTTGTAACTAGTTTATTGTGACAAATAACCAATGGACTGGCAGAATTTATGCTTTCAGTTTTAGTTACTTAGAAACTCAAGAAAATCATTACTAGTCTTAATAAGTTGTAGAGCATTCTCTTTAATAAGTTCAGTGAGAATAGAAAGCTCAGTGAGATTCATTAAAAGCTCTGAATAATAAGACCTACTTTAGAGTTTGGTGGTTGGAGCAAAGCCAGAATAGTAGTCTGAAGTAAGTGACAGAGACCAGGGCAGAGATGCTTGTTAAGTGTTGACTAGAAGCAGACACTGTACTTTCTGCACATCAAAGTCACATCTTTTTCCTGGACCTTGAAGGCTATGTGCCATGCTCACACATTTCTGTTTCCAAGGAGCATCTACTATGGGGGAAAACTTTATTTTGTGTGTAGAATAAAAGTACAGCACAGCTGCTAGTATAAATATCATCTTCAGGTAACTCTGGGACCTCTCCTCCTCACCTAGAATAAAATCTTATCCTCACTTCCTGCCAAGGGCCAGCTGTAATCGAGCATTCATTGATTGCTCCAGGATAAACTTGATACAGTAGCTCACAATTCATCTTGCTTTGGCAGGTGGTCACATATTTATCTGCTGTTTTAAGTCTTTATTGTGGTTTACTTTGGTTAAAAGCAACACCAAACAATTGAATGTGATAAAAGGCTGGGAAACTTAAGTCTATTTTCTTGAAATGCAACAATCAAGTTTTTAATTACACATAAGAAATCACAAGTTACTGTGTGCTGTGCTGTGTGAGCTGTGTGTGCTGTGTTTACTGGGCTGTGTGTGCTGTGCTCTGTGAGCAGTGTGTTATGTTTACTGTATGTGCTGTGGGTCCTGTACTGTGTGAGCTGTGTGTGCTGTGCTATGGTGTATGTACTGTGCTGTGGCTATGTAACAAATACTTTCTATTACCTGTTAAGTGACATGACTGAAGGCAAACGTCACCCTAATTTAGGAATGGTGAGAGAAACTCAAAGGAGAAATGGCTGGTGCAGCCCATCCAGGCACCAGACAGCACTGCTTCAGGCTTCAACCTCCTGCACCATCACACAGCACTGCCACAGGCTGCATCATCTCTTAACGGGCATGTATGTTTATCTTAAGAGAATATCACAAGTCTATGACTGATCATATCACAATGACTATTTCAATTGACACCAATAAACACAGGAAATCAGAGCAACCATTTATACAACCACACAAACAAGGCAAAAGTGAATATTAGTTAACTTGCTTACAATTACACATGTACAATATGACAATTGGAACTAAAATGAAAGACTCTGGCTCCTACTCCATGACCTCTACTTCAAAATACAGGCACAGACAGCATTGAGTAAATTTTCCTGTAACATCTATCCAGATGGAGTCTAAGAAAATGACATTTTTACAGTATATACCATTTCAAAAAGGATCTTCTTTTGATATCCAATATATGTGTCAAATGAACAACGTTGCTTTTTTTTTTTCAAAGCCACTTTCATCATTACTTGGCAAAAGGAGAGTCTCAGAGAAGAAAATTTTCTCAGAAAGATGTTGCAAGTAACATAAACAAACATAGTTGCTTCTCTCTTGGGAAAGAACTAATCAGAGCCAATTGCCTCCACTGAAATCCCCCAATTCTGAGGTTGCAGATATCCTGAGATCACATATTGATTTAAGTGCAAATACAAACTGACATTTTCAAATATCTATACAAAATAGCAAAGTCTTTACGATGTCTCCTTAATACTCAAGCATTTTCATCCTTGGATTTGGAATAAAAATTTCATGTAAAAACTTATAGCATTCTATAACTTCAAGCAAGTAATACTAAGTTGTAAATATAACTAATTTATTGTGTGTGTGTGTGTGTGTGTGTGTGTGTGTGTGTGTGTGTGTGTTTGCTTTTAGGGGAATTGGTTTTGTTTGCTTTTGAGATGAGATGTTAGTATGTAACTTAGCCAACTGCAAACTCTCTAACTATCCCAGGGTGGCTTCAACTCGCAAATCTCCTGCCTAGCCTCCTGAGTGTTAGACCACAGGTATCCCGTCACATCCACATCATTGCCAATCTTTAACTGGGCTATTTCACATTTTAGTATTAAATTGCAAATTTCCTTATATATTCCTTTGGATCAAGCATCTGTTGCATGCTGTCAGTGCCAGACATGAGACTGATGTTAGGTAGATTCTCCTATCATGATTCCATTAATATACCAGTCAAAAATTGCATGCTGAAACAGAAATGTCCATGTGATGAAGGGCTTTTACACTGGCTTTCTGAAACTAGTGGAATAGTGTTTCACTAACTGTTATCATCATGAGGAGGGCTGCAGCTCCTGTCCAGCCTTTTATGCAGACTCCACATCCATGTTTGTGTGAGTTTTCAGTTTTTAAAGATTTGTTTCTTTAAGGGCCATTCTCAAGCACCAGAAATGTTTAAAATTCAAAATAATTTCCAACAGTGAGGTGAGAAGCTGCCATTTGGTGATTAATGACGAGCTCTGAAAGGGCAATTTTAAAAAATCATAGGGCAGTGGGAATGCTGCAAAATCTCCAGGCACAGATTAGACTGGAGATAGTGTAGAGGTGTGGTGATATATTGTGTACCCTAATAAAATTTACCTGAAGATCAGAGAACAGAACAAACCCAAGCCACTTGATTAAACATAGAGGTTAAGCAGTGGTGGTGCACACCTTCAATCCTAACACTCAGGAGGTAGAAATCCATCTGGATCTCTGTGAGTTCTAAGCCACCCTGGACTACATGAGATTGACTCAGTCTAGGAGAGAAACAGAACCAGGCAGGGGTGGCACACACCTTCAATCCCAATATTTGGGGGGCACACAGGCCATTAATCCCAGCATTAGGGAGGAAATGATGGCTGGGCAGAGAAAGGTATATAAGGCATGAGGAGACAAGACATTTTCAGGCTAAGGAATCCTAGAGGTGAGACATGGCAGTGACTTGTCCCTTTGTCTCTCTGATTTTTCAGCATTTCCCCTAATATCTGGCTCTGGGTTTTTATTTATAAGACCCTTTAAGATTCATTCAACATAGAGGGGCAGCTGCTTTGAGAGGATAAGTGGTGTTTTTCCATTTCTTTATCACAGAGCATGACAAAGCAGCACTACATTCCCATTCAGGTCAAGCAGCCTGGACAGCACAGATGACTGCTAAGAGAGGCAGCAGGGGGTGGGGTTAGGCAGGTTAGCAACATGCACATTGGAGATTGATGTTGATCCTCTTTGCTGCCAAGCGAAATGCCAATAATGCTTGTGTAGCATTTTGTGAGGCAATGGGAATATTGATTCCTGAGCGATAATAAAGAATGGAGCCATGCTCTTAGGTATAAAAATATTGGCAACTGTTACAAAGAATTGACTCAAGGGGCCTGAGTGCCAGCCTATCTTAACACAAATAATTCAGGCTTCAGAAAGGTTTCAGGGGCAGCCAGGCATGGCTTGCAGGCAAGGATTGTGCTATCAATGTATCTGCAGCTTTACTAGTCTCACAGAATATTGGGCTGTTGGACTAAGTAGGACTGAGAAAATGTATTTCTAAGGTTTGTAGATAATGAGAAAAGATGGAGGAAAGGAAAAAAGAAAGATTATAAAATATCCACTGATGCATTTTTAAAGTTCCAGATTTTGTCAGCATTTTTTTTTGCTACTGTTAAAGATGAAAACAGAGGAACATTATTCCTTAGATATGTGTCTTCTGAGAATATTTTAGGCTATAGGTTATAGGTTTGACACCCAAACTAAAATGGACATACATATGATACACAAACATACATAATATTACATTTAATGAAATCAAGTTCTTGATGATATGCTGATATAATGATAAATAGTTGTTCAGAGAAGGAATATTGTGTGAACACTTACATACATCAATCCCTAAGTAGAATAACTCTCTGAAGAAATAAAATAATCCATCAATGCTGGGGCACCTATCTATCTTTACATTTACTAAGAGTAAAAATAATGTTGTCTCATATGAGCTCAGCATGGTCTAGGAAGCATCAAACTACTACTTGAAAATAATTGTTAAAATGTTAGTGTTAAAATGCAGAAATAACTGCAGATTGATACTATATATATATATATGTATATATATGCATATATATATGTATATATATATATGATGCACAGATATATGTACTACTTTATATTAACTGATGGCAAAAGAAGAATACATATTGGCTTAGATCTGGCTATCCTTTTAGAGCAAGGATGCTTTAAGAATCAGAAATAGTCTAGTGAGGAGTTCAACAATAGAACTTTGCTAAGCATAGACAGGGTTTATATTCAATGTTCAGCACTAAATCAACTGATCAATGAATTAATTAACATAAAGATTTTGTACATCATAATTGATATTGTCCTTTATAATCTAAGATGTCGTGAATGTACATTTGGGTGGTTTTTTTTTTCTTTTTCTGCTCCAATGTGTTTGCCATCTTGCCCTTGATCATTCCTAAGGATGCTACAAATCTACTGTTAAACAAGAAAGAGAATAAAAGACACTTAGGAAAACAATAACCTTATAAGCTCAATATCAATCACAGTACAAAAGTACTAGAGCCTAATTCACCTTCAGAGAGCCCAAGCTAGCCCACAGTGGGCTCTTCAGAAGGTTATATTGTCTCAAACCACATACAAAAATTGCCCAAATGCTTCCCAAAACATCTCTAGTATTATCAAAGGAATTCTGCTAATGGGATAGAGTGACTTTCTCACAGATAATAACAATATGTATTGTGTTCTTAATAGGGTATTTGATTTAATACTGAAATCGTACTCATAAAACATTGCTATAAAAATTTAGACATAAGATCTTCATAGCTGTGCTATATGTAGTAAAATATTAAAAGACGCCATCAAAGTGATGTTAAGTGAAGCAATGCTCAGCTGTTCTTTAAGAGTGAGGAGATGCTGTACTAACAGAAACTGACACTGCAGGTTGTCTAAGGTCACCAATCCTCACAATCCTGCTTTTGTAACTGGTTCCAGATTGCATTAATCCAGCTATGCTTCATCCTCTGCACATGACTTGAGACAGGTGATCATCACTGTGCCCAGTCCCAGAGGAAGGACATGGTTGTGATAAGGTAGCCAGAGTTATCATTTGTATTAGTGAGAAATATTCTTTTTAAATCTTAGACCAATTTGATTAGAGAAGTTTTTTTCTTCTTCTTAGATCTTACTTAAGGTTTCTACTCATGAGAAGAGAAACCATGACCACATACATAACTATTATAAATAAAAATATTTAATTAGGTGGCTTACAGATCAGAGATTATGTTCAGTATCATCATGGTGGGATATGGTGATATGCAGGCCAACATGGTGCTGGAAAAGTAGCTGAGAGTCCTTTATTTTGATTTGCAGGCAACAGGAAGTGGTTTGAGTTTCTTAGTGTGGTTTGAGCATATATGAGACCTCAAAGCCCACCTCCATATCAACACACTTTCTGCAACAATGCCATACCTACTCCAACAAAGCCACACATCCCAGTAGTGCCATTCGCTATGAGCTTTTGGGGATCAGTTATGTTCAAACTACCACAATTGTCTTCAAAATAATAGACAACTTCAATGTATTACTTCAAAATCAAAAGCATAAAATAGTATGCCATCTGACTCCATCTCTGTTACTACATATCCTACAAATAGTTTTAACATGCTGATTATGGTACAGGATAGTGTAAACATTATACACAATCTTTAGTTCATGTCTCTGTTCTAAATTTACATGAGTGAGTACTGTAACAGAATAAAGAAGATAGAACAATATTTCCCCCTATGTAAACATTTTAATCTAATTTTGATAAGCATCTCAAAGCCCCTGTAGCATGAATCTTAAAGAGTCTTATTAATAAAACAAACCTGGAGCTGGATATTGTGGTGAATGTTGGAAGGTCAGAGAAGCAGAACAAGCCACAGCCGACCTAACCTTGCTAGTTCCTCAGCTGATCCTGTTTGCTCAGACTGGGAGCCTCTGAGTCCTTATCCAAATGAATCTCAGCTGAACTGCTTCTTGAAAACCTGAATGTTTAACCAGCTCTAATTCCTGGTCCTCACACCTTATATACCTTTCTTCTTTCTGCCATCACTTCCTGGGATTAAAGGTGTGAGTCACCTTGCCTGGCTGTTTCCAGTGTGGCCTTGAACTCACAGAGATCCTCCTGCCTCTGCCTCCCAAGTGCTAGGATTAAAGTTGTGTACCACCATGACCGGCTTCTGCTATGGCTTGCTATTAGCTCTGACCCCCAGGCAACTTTATTTATTAACATGCAAATAAAATCACATTTCAGTACAAATGAAATATCGCCTTAAGCCTCCTTCTATCCTCAGCTCCAGACACCACTATTTAACTATCTACTATGAATCCAGTTGTTCAATTTCCACATAGGAGCTCTTTGTCTGTCTCAATGCTCCTTCTTTTACTTTATGTAATATATTTGAGCTTCAGCTATGCTGCTGCAAACAACAGGGTTTACCAACATAGTATGACAACTAAAATTCACAAAAATGTATTATATTTTTAATGAAAAACTATAAGAGAGACATTTGAAGCTTTCCTAAATGATGTTTTTAAGGAGATGGAAACACTAAACATGGAAACTTAACTATTAAACACTGTATATGTTCATACATTATCAGTGTGCCACATAAATACATAAAAATGCTGTCAATTACATGTCTTTTATATATCACCTAGCAATTCCACTGTACTAATAAATTTGATAGAATGGGGAGACATTGCAGAAAAGCAATTTTTAAAATCTGTACTTATATTAGTTAGCATAAATAATTTATCACTCCTATTTGCTTATCAGAGACCAATGACTTCTCAGTTATATATTACAGAAAAGGAAAATAAAATTTCAATGCTCTGCTCATTCTTTTCCATCAGCAGGAATCATACAATTAGATCCCTTCTGATTCATTTTTGTTTCAGCAGGTAGTATATGAAAAAATACAGATTGTATACAATTAAAAACATTTTCCTGTTGTCATTTTGATATGGCATTGCAGCTGTGCTTTTTCTTAATTTATCTAAAAACATTATTGAGCATCTGTTTTTGGCAACATGCTAGTTAGGCACAGGAAGATGATAAAAATGAATGAGAAATGATCCCAACACTGTGGGAGCTCAAAGTCTAAAGGACAAACAGATATGTAAATATTGAGGTTGTAATGCCTTGATGCAAAAATAAAGATGTGCAGAAAGGAAATAGTGACATAAAGAAGTCATCACTCTCAATTATGGAGAAGAAAAGTTTATACTTTATAGACATATTTGCATGAGATTTGCACCATAAATAATTTGTAAACCCAATGAATGTATTAAAAAAGGTAATCCTGGCAGAGTTGTGATTTCACTGCTTGGTAAGCAGACATAAAAGATCTGTTTGCCCACAGAATAAGTAACAAACAACAGGAAAAGATGGGTACATATGCATCATGGAAATGTTTTCAGCCATCAAAAAGGTATGCCTTTTGTTGGAATACAAGCCTAGATGATTATATTAAGTGAATTAAGAGAATAACAGAAAGACAACTACCAGGTGATGTCTTTCTGTATGCTGTGAATATATGTTGTTCCTATTGGTTAATAAATAAGTTGCTTTGGCCTATTGCAAGGCAGCTTATAGGCAGGAAATCCAAGGAGACAGGAAAGAGAAAGGCAGAGTGAGGGAGACACCAGACTGCTATACTAGGAGCAACATGTAATGAGTTGCAGGTAAAGCAATGGAACATGTGGAGATACATAGATTAGTAGTTATGGTTTGAGATAAATGGTAAGAGCTAGCTAGCAAGAAGCCTGCCATAGGTCATACAATTGATAATTAATATTAAGCCTCTGAATGATTATTTCTTAAGTGGCTGAGGAACCAAGGAGCTGGGAAGGACCAAAGAAACTTTCCAGCAACAGCCAACTGTCCTGTTTATTCTCCTTTTTTGGTTTCTAGATTTTATATAGATTATATAATATCATATATATTTATAAAAATATAAGATATGAAATTATAATTAAAACTCTCTAGAGGGACAAAGGTTACCAATGGGAGAGGGGAGAATAAAAAGAAGGGAATATAGAGGATTATGAGGGGAAGTATACATGACATACATTCTATGTATATACAGACAGAAGTTTAACTTTTCAATTAAAAAATAATTTGAAGGATGGTATTTTGTGTGGATAAATAAATGTGCTCACCAAAGCCACAAATTCATTAAGTTAAAATTCAAGTGCCATGAGGAGGCTATCTCCATATGAGTTATTGGCCATCGAGGTCTCTGATCTCCCATCAAACAATACTGACTATTATTTTCTATCATCTCTGCTGTAGGTTGCCCATCAGATCTAGATGATAGGACCTTAATATTGAAGACACTACATGCTTTGGCTATAGGGAAGAGACAAATCAGGTTACAACAAAACTGGGAAGTTCCACCCTGCCAATTTGCCTTTATAGTGCCAGAAGGTGCTAAACAGACTGCTGGAGGAAAATCATAGTCATACTTAGCTGTGGACTCTGAGTGCATCTTAACAACCTAGTAGGCAACATATACTTGCTGGTGCATTAGTGTTGTGCTGTTAGATTTAAGCCCTGTTCTATGGAGGAAACTTAGGCCTGACACTAAATGTAATCAGAAGCTTGTGGCTAGTGAGGTCCAAGACCTGAGTATGGAAGCCTGGCAAGTTGCTTTCTAACATATATATCCATAGTATCAAAGCTATAGACTTTAATGACAGCTTTTTTATAGTTAGTACTGATTCTTGAAGAGATAAGATTGCCAAAGAACAAAAATAAGTGACAGTGAAATGCTCATCTAAAAATTGTATATGTGTGTGTGAGTATGTATCTGTGTGTGTGTGTGTGTGTGTGTGTGTGTGAGTGAGAGAGAGAGAGAGAGAGAGAGAGAGAGAGAGAGAGAGAGAGAGAGAGAGAGAAAGAGAGAGTTTACTACACCACCAATATTCTAGAAACACTGAATATTGGATAAGGTAGAATGTGAGAGCTGGAAGATGGGGTAAAGTATTACAGAATCTTATCCTCAAAGCATGACTAGGCCAATGCTTTCTTGAAATGTCAGCAAGCATGATTACCTACATAAGATCTAAATAGCATAGGGACCATCAACATTCACTAATGGGTGTGGGATCTTTAAGATATGTAGGCAGTTAGTTGTTTCTGAGGAAGAGAGAAACATGTGTGTCCACTGGTAAATAGTCTATGATCCTATAAATTACCACTTGCCCATGCTTCTATAAGTATTAACTTAGTCACAAATTCACCAAACAAAACAAAAACATGAAGGCAGAGAGGGATTGTTTAGAAAGAGGAAGAAAATCAGCAGGAGGTGGGGAGGACTTGAGAGAGGTGGATATATTCAGCGTTCACTATATATGTGGTGTGTGTGTGTGTGTGTGTGTGTGTGTGTGTGTGTGTGTGTATAGTATTATTGTATTATTTTGGGGGATATTTTGATTACACTCCTGAGACTGGCAATAAATTTTACCCAGAATCATAGGGAAAAGCTAGCTACTAGATGAACAGAATTAATCACACAGGTTTAGGCAGACCCACTGCATATAGAGAGACACAGAAATAGTAGGGAGGGTCTTAGAAAGATTTACAGACTTTTTGGATAAAGGAAGGAAAAAGAGACAAGTCACTGGTTGTTTCTCCATTGCTTCTATGATCAATCAGATTTTTACCTCAATATCTTACTCCTGAGTTTTATTTAATAGTAGAACAATATAAGTAATTGCTTCATCTGGTGTCCAACATGGACCACAAGATTATAAGACACCTCCTCATCACCAGCTTTGCAACCACTGAGGCCGCTACTCACAGCTGACACTGTCATTCAGGTGGCCTCATGTCCTTGCTTCCTGCCACATGGGTTTCCCCTGGTCATCCTCGTGTATTTTCTTTATAGGGGTCTCACTCCCTCTCACCACAGGTTACATACAGGCTTTCTCTGGACCACTACCCTACCATAGCAGTAACCCAGCCACCTTGATACCCACTTGCACCTGCTCAGTCTTTTACTGCTGCTGCTACTGCAGCACATCCTTAGCTTCCAGCTGAACATCAGTAACTTCAGGTGCCATCAACCTGGCGTGTGGAATAGAGCAGCAGCCATTGAGACCCCAGCACACACTTTAGCTAGCCTTGATGCCAACACCACCACACACAGTCAAGCACTGCCATCACAGCTGGCTACCCTTGAACAGCTTTGGCTTCACTGTCATGGTCAGGGGATCTGGTGAGACACCTGGAAATTCTGAAGTGGGGAATTAGCTTAAATTAAAAGATTTTCTCCACCTTAAGAGTGGGTAGCAATATTATGATTCAGGGAGGTAGGTGTCTGTATGTTTCTACAATGGATGATTTGAAAAGAAAAATTAAATGAAGGAATTAGAAGGGATAATCTACTTAGTTGAGATTGGCTTATGTTGATTATAATTATTATCACTTTTGTAATTCATGTTTTATACTTAAAAGTGGTTTGATTAGGAACCAAATATGAAAAAATGACTGATAAGATACAATCCTTAGAAAGACCTACTACTGAAACAAATAAAAATATTCACACAGAGACAGGAATTTAAGGCAGACCCTACAATACCAATGCATTATGAAATTGGAGAGGAGATGCCCAAGAGTATTAGAAAACCAACCCTAATCTATCCAGTTACTATACAAGAATGATCACCAGATGATAGGCACCACCAAGGCTATTCAGAAGTTAATTGGGGTCCTGTAGAAAGGTTAGACCTGAAGAGATTTAAAAAAGCAGTCATTTCATATGGTATGCATTCACCCTTTGTTAAGCAGATGTTAAATTCATAGGCAACATTATTATTCTACAAGACTGGAAATATTTACCCACAGCAATATTGGAAGCTGGTCCTCATTTACAATGAAAAATATGGTAGAAAGAGGAACCTAGGATCATAGAACAATGGAGTAGGGCAAGAGGTATGGAAATTACCCAATATCAGCATCTCAGTGAGGTCCAGTATAATGATTTGCAAAGACAGTTTAGATATGATAATTACACCTTGACCCTATTCTATATAACATCCTTGAATACTTGTGACAGAGTTGAAGAATTAAGAAAAAGGACTGAGTCATTTACTAAAATCATACAATGTACAAAATAAGCCTTCAGTGATTTCTTTAACAAAGATTGACTTCAGTTGTAATTAAAATGATATCAGATCAAGAAGCTAGACAAATATAAATTGAATTTTTGGCTTTTGATAATGATAATTCAGAATGCAAAATAGTAATTAGATCTTTAACTGGAAAATCACCCATAGATGAATGTATTTGAAATATAGCTCATACTGTATCTCATAATAATGATGATACTTGGATAGAAGTGGTTTCTAAAAATTTTAAGAATAATCAACATCCCATGCTTTAATTGCAGTAAACACATCATCCAAAAGGGAATTGTAGGCAAGTTGTTCCTAGAAACAATGTTTTTTTTGTTTTTTTGTTTTTGTTTTTTTTTTTTTTCCTACAGATTATCCAAATAGAATGCCCCTGACATCTGGAGTATCTAGAATGTGTGGCAAAAGTCAGCATTGGACTAATGGATGCAGATCAACAAGGGACAGGCAAGGTAATGCTTTGCAATCTGGAAATGCTTTAGAGGGCTAATTGCAGGACCCAATATGAAATGTGGTTAAATTCTTCCCTGTTAGCATTGGAGAAAATCATCTATAGAGCAATTAAAAGACTTACTGCCTCTTGTTAAAAACCATATTGCTTTGGATGAAAGAAAAGTTTCAGGAGGTAAAACAAAATTTTCAGGAGAGACAAGAAAAAAAGTATTCTGGCAAACTTTCATAAAGTATTAAAGACCAAATATTAAAAAATAAAAGAAATGGCATTGCAACTAAAGGCTTACTAGACATGGGTACAGATTCATCAACATCTTGTCATCCAGATTGGCCTCTTCAGGAGTTAAATATTTTGCTTCTAGGGATTGGAACTTTATCTCAGGTAAAACAAAGTACAAAATGGTTCAAATGTATATTACCAGAAGTACAGGTAGGGAAATTAAAGTCATAGCATAGCAATAAATTTATAGGGACATGATTTTTTACTACAATGGAAAATCCAGATTAACATTCCTCCAATCTCAGAAAAAAAGCATAAAATAAAGAATGTTTCTGAGAGAAATATTAGAAAGTATTATCAACAACAATCACCAACCATTCAAGTTGTACATAAACATGGCACAACAGTTATTGATCTTTAAAAGGTAACAACAGCCCGATTTTTAAAATGATTAACTGACAAATCTGTCTGGGTGGAACAAGGGCCTTTGATATCAAAAAAATTGCAGGCATTAGAACAACTGGTAGAGGAACAGCTAAATGCTGAACACATTGAAGATCTGACCAGTCCTTTGATTTTTTCTAGATTTGTCATTAAAAGGAAATCTAGAAAATGAATATTAGTAACAGAAATAAGAGCTACTAATAAGATAATCCAGCCAATGGGCTCTTTATAGCAAGGAAATTACCTTCTTTATTACCTAAAGGATAGTCTATTATAGTGATTTATTTAAAGACTTTTTTTTACTAAAATGTTACAAAAACAAGATAGAGAAAATTTTCTCTTCACAGTGTCTACTTATATTAATTTCCAGCCTGTTGAAAGGTGTCAGTGGAAAGTTCTTCCACAAGGATAGTTAAACAGCCCCATCTTGTGTCTATATTTGTGTACAACAGTCATTGAAAAAATTCATAACAAGTTTGCTCAATCTATAATTTATCATTAGATGGATGATATCTTCCTAGCTGATTCAGAAATGGATACCTTAGGAAAAATGTTTGAAGAAGTAAAGAAAAATTTGCCTATTTGAGAATTAAAATTTGTTCCTGAAAAAATACAAAGAGCAGATTCTATTAATTATCTGCGATATAAGATAGGTTTACCAAAAGTTCAAACACAAAATGTGCAAATTAGGAGACATCAATTATGAACTCCTAATTATTTTCAAAACCTGCTGGGAGATATTAACTAGCTATCCCACACAATTGAATTGGCAACTCAATAACTAAGTAATTTATTTTAAACTTTATAAGGTGATTAGGAATTAAATAGTCTAAGAAAATTATGAACTGAGGCTTTGTCTTTAGTAGAAATGAAATTACAGGATACATATGTGGATTACTTGAATTCAGAACTTGACTATATCATGTTCATACTACCTTCTACACATTCTCCTACAGGAATCCATATGTAGAGAATCTTAGAATGGATATCTTTATCACATAAAAAGAGCAAAAAGCTCAAAGATTGTGTAGAAAAAGTTTTAAGAATTGATTCTTAAAGGAAAATTAACACTTAGTCAATTATCAGGAGTAGACCAAGCAGAAACTGTAGTAGATTCTACTAATGCTTAAATTTTATCATTCTGGGCAAAGAATGAACATTGGCAAACAGCTTAAAGTAATTTTTCAGGAGATATTAGCAACAAATATCCCCAAAGCAAGGGACTTCAGTTTATAAAGAGAACAAACTGGGTTTGTCCTCATACTGTATGAGGAACACAAGTTTCTGGAGCCCCTACATTCTATACTAATGAAAATGATTAAGGAAAGGCAGGTTAAAAGTCAGGAAATTTAAAAAAAGTTGATGAGTAATATCATTCTTTATGCTGTGACTATGTATTAAGTTAATTTGTTGATAAATAAAGCTGTTCAGCCAATGGCAAGGCAAAATAAGGTTAGGCAGAACATTACAACTAGAGAGAGAGGAAGGGGAAAGACAAAATAAAGGATACACTAATAGCCACTCTCAAGGAAAGCAAGATGTAAAGTGCCAGTAAGCCACAAGCCACATGGCAAAGTATAGATTTATAGAAATGGGTTAATTTAAGATGTAAGAGCTAGCTAGTGAGAAGACTGAACCATTAGGCCATACAGTTCATAATTAATATAAGTCTGTGTATGTTTATTTACGTCTGAGCAGCAGCGGACCAGGCAGGACACAGAAAAACATTTAGCTACATTTGGTGCCCAAAACGTTGGCTTGAATTTCCACCTGAAAACTGACAGCACTTAATAACCAATTCTAAATGGAGCCAAAACCAGGTTCCTGCTTCATGTCTCATGTGGTCTGCGAGATGCCACAGCATTCAGGCTTGAATGCTTCATGGCAGATTCCCACTGAGTTACACAGAGGTTTTTTGCAAGCCACCTAACATGGTGCATGGTGGATATAGCTTTTGTTAGTATAAAAAAAGAGGTTTCTGGGCTACACACTGCTACAATGGAAGTATAGACCCACTGCTTCAGAGAGTTGATGATAAACATAGCCTAGAGCTGGAAGTGAATTACCTCTGGCATGTTGAAAAGCTCAATTGGGTGGAGTCAGCAGCCAAGGCTGCCACTTTTCATGCTGGCCAGAAAAGGATAATAGATTCAGAATAAGAGAAAATTCAGATGGGATAAACCCTAAATAGTTTACAATGTGTTTAAAAGTGTACATATGCCAGAAGCCAGTGGTGGATGGGTCCTGCAGAGGGTGTAAGGAGTCAGAAGGAAAAGAAGTGAGCCAGGCCATTGTGGTTGGGAGAAGCTTGCAGCCTGACTACTTGCAGCCAGAGTGTTTATTTATACAGAATTTAGTTAGCAGGGATACATTCATGATGTTCCAAAACATAGATCATATCATTTTTTGGTTTGGACATGTGTTTCACTTCCTTTTGCTCATCTTTTAGTCATCATTAATAAACTATGACAGAACAGAGTTATCATTTCCAGTCATTTTTCTTCAAGTTTTGACACCATTAATAAGCAGAGTTATCATTCTTACTCATTAACCTCATAACCCAATTTTTGAGAATCTAGAGTAATATGACAGCCTGTGCTCAGGCTGGTTGTTTTTGTTGCTTCAAGGACACTAGACCAAAACAAAATCTTCAACCTCCCTAGGCATTTTTCCATGTTTCAAACAATGTATTATTAACTCTTAGTGGTCAGAGTGCCCAGGAAAAATCCTCAGGCTAAAGCTGCAGTTATTACAATCAATGTTTACATTTATTTCCTTATAAAATTTTTCTATATGCCCAATCCTGGCATTCTGTTGTTCCTTGGTCATATGACATTGTAGTGGCTCCACATGAGTTAACTTCTAAGAGAGGGAGGTCCTAACATCTCATACTTTCATCATCTTTCCCCTTCATACTTTACTTATCAATATGTCTCTATGTAGGGCAGAGTTGTATGCCATGTAATTGTCTGAGTGCACAGTGGGAAGAAGCTTGTAATCTGAACTGTGGACAGTTCCTCTAACACACTGAATCTTGTTGACCCTTTTAAATTTACTTTTTAAAAATACCTTGTTCCAGTATATGTAGAGGGACAGATGTTTCAGGAATATCTCATAGCCTCATAAAGAGACTTCTGGCTTCTTTATGTTTCACAAACTTCAAGGCATAAGGAAGACCTTCAAGTAGATAAGGATATCTCCCTCAAAGTATGTGGGGGTGGGGGAAAACAGTATTTTCAGGACTTTCCTGGATAAGCTTAGAGGCAGCATTCCTGGGAGAAGGCATAAATGATTCATAAGGAATTTTCCATCAATCCAACATCCCCAAATTGTGCAAATATTTAAAGTGCCCAAAGTATGTAACAAGGGGAGATGAAAACAAAAGGTGGTATGGCAGCCATCATGTGGCTCAGCTTTGCTGGATCTTTCAGATATGGCTGTTCCATCTCCCCTTTTTTGTTTTAAAAAGATGACTGGAATAAAAATCAGCACAACTCCTAGGATTACTCTCAAATTAATGATAATAGGCCAAAAGCTCTGTCATGAACAAAACTGAGAGATTATAAAAATCTTTCCATAATCTCAGAAGCCAAGGTGGACTCCAATTATGCTGAACTAATGGCTAAACTTTGTTGATGCGAAGACTGCATATTTATCAATACTTATAAGTGTTCCATAGGCCATGGAGGTAGGACCTAACTTGTGCCTAGGTTATCTTAGAAGAATTGTATGTAAGTGGAGTGACATAAATCCATTTAAATTATGAATGACAGGAAACAGTTAATCTGACCTTAGTATTTTGAATTTAATTACCCATAAAGAGAATTTCTTTTTTTTTTTTAAGTTTTTACCCTATCCTCTAAACTTTTTTTTATTTTTGTGATAACATTTTTTGAGTACTGATTAACATGTAATATAGTATGAACCTGTTGTACTCAAGCAGTTGTCCATGTAGCAACAGTTCTCATAGTAGTGAGTATAATGATGCCCAAAATTAAAGCAGCAGTAAATCTTTCAGCCTATTGAGAATATTAGTAATTTCTTTGATAGTATATGTTAAATAGACACCTCAGCCATAAGTCCTAGTTTAGGAAATCAATGTTCCAGCCTTTTTTAATAAATGAATGATAAGGGGTGATGTCATCATCTCACTACTTCCTGCTGCAATTTGGGGCGTAACTGGGGACCCAAAAAGCTGGAATGTTGACCAAGTCCAGGAAGAGTAGAATGTTTTACTTGTTGTCCATCTGATGTCCATTTCATGTAGGACCATCTGAGGCTAGGGATGTACAGGCAGCACACATAGTCTCGGAAGAGCGAGGAAAAGGCATATAGACAGTTATATAAAGGAATAGAAAGTTTTGAAAAATAAAGTCTTTAAAGAGAAAGTAAAAATAATGTAAAAATAAGTCATGTAAATATGGATATCACACAGAGCATCTGAATTAGATTGTCTTTGGAATTTTTAACTGCAGAGAGACATTTGATTGTAAAAGCTGCTGGGTTAAATCAATATGTATATTTAAAGATACCTTGATTTCAAATTTTATGTCTAAGGACACATTGCCTTGGAAAAGAGGTTCTGCTTCTTTTTCGACAGAAAATGAGAACCTATGGATTGATTCCAGGCTTGTATGGTTTGATCAAGGAAGACCCTCCTAAGAAGTCCTGATGATCCAATATCCAAACAACTTCAAGCAACTGGCTCAAAAAATACAACATCACAGACTATTCCAGTCAGGACTGACCATAATTCTTAATTTTCTCAGGAAGCAGGAAGTAGCCTAGAAAACTACTCACATTCCCCCAAAAAGTGGATTATGGATGTTTGTCTTTGTTTAGGTTACAAATTGTTATTGGTCATAGTGAATATCTTTCTAAAAGAAGAAATGAGATATGATATGGAAATATAGGATATAGATATGATAGGATAAATGAGTGGATTGTTGAACCTACTTTTAAAGAGCAACTTGTTTAAAAAGGTTTCAAATTGCTATGGATTTTAGTTTATTGATATGAATTAGAGTTGATTTTGTTATACTATATATATTTCTACTCTTGTTTAAGGTATTATTTTTATGTAACTCATTTAAATTGTAATGGATAATTAAGAAATACAGATTAATAATTAGTCTTCTATGATAGTCAAACTTACACTCATGTTAAGTTTTCTAGGTATACATAGATATAATTCAATTAGGTAAGTAATTTTCAAACACTTCAAAGACCTACAGAATAAGGCATTTAAAATGTTTTTAAAACTTAGACTTTCTGGACAGTGAGACACATCTGTTCCTGGCAGCACCAATTTACTTCAAGGAGAAAGATGGGAATCAAAGACACACCATAAGGAGTTTATCTTCTTCTTGGCAAAAAAAATAGCCATTTGGGCAAGAAATTATTCTTGCCTGGATTGCTTGATAAAATATTGTATCGACTGGACATGCAGGACCTATAGGAAAGTGACCACTGAACTTTACAAGGCAAGATGGTTCTTCGGGTTCCTGCTTCACAAAAGAAACTGCCAGACATTCTACAGGACACTGAGAAAAATGACTGAGAGACTTGAGGCCTGTGGCTGAAGATGGATGCCCCAATGTTGCAGAGGAACTTTGGGTGACTGTCCAGGCAGGCAGCTGACTTTGTCAATCTAGATTTTTGGAAGTTGCTCACAAACACTATTTTGTTATATGTAATTTTACTATGTTGAAGTTAAAACCTTCCTTTTGAATAGAAAGAAAAGGGGAAGTGATGGGTGATATCATTCTGTATACTGTGAATATGTGTTGCTCTGTTTGGATGATATATAAAGCTGTTCAGCCCATGGAGAGGCAGAATAAGATTAGGCAGGACATTCCAACTAGAGAGAGAGGAAGGGGAAAGACAGAGCAGAGGAGATGCTGCTAGCCACTCCCAGGGAGAAGCAAGGTGTAAAGTACCTGTAAGCCACATGGCAAAGTATAGATTTATAGAAGTGGGTTAATTTAAGATTTAAGAGCTAGCTAGTGAGAAGACTGAACCATTAGGCCATACAGTTCATAATTAATATAAGCCTCTGTATGCTTATTAGGGTCTGAGCAGCTATGGACCAGATATGACATAGGAAAATTTTTAGCTACAAAAAGTGGTTCAAAGCCCTTGTGATTGTGTTCAAAAATCAGAATTATATGCTGTTCTCATGGGATTACTGGATTCTTGAGTACCTCTTAATACAGTTAATGATTCTCAATATGCAGAAAGAGTAGTTTTATATATTAAAACTTCTGAGCTTATTCCAGATGATTCACAATTAATTTTATATTTATTCAAGATATAATTACAAGATATAACCAGAAATAGAAATTATCCCTTGTATATAGCACATATCAAGGGTTGGGGATTTAGCTCAGTGGTAGAGCGCTTGCCTAGCAAGCACAAGGCCCTGGGTTCGATCCTCAGCTCAACAAAACAACACATATCAGACCCAATATATATCCACCAGTGAAGGAGAAGATGAATAGGAATCTCACTTATACAACTTAATTAAATCATAGCTCTCTGAACAGATGAAGGTAGCTTTCTTCTATATCCCAGAATCTAATTAATATGTGTATGTATAATTCAGCTATTATTTGGCTTAAATGGGCTTATTGGGAAATGTTATCATTTTTACTATTTTCTACAGAGGAAATATTTTCCAGTTTCAAATAACCCTGGACTTTTGAATTATAATCTGTTTCTATGTTCATAAAAAGCTTAGTTGTATTAATAATGCTTAGGAAGCATACATCATATTCTCAACATACTTCATGAAATGTATTAGGTACTTTACAGTTGTATTCTTATTAATCAACAATAATCTGTGAGCTTAATGCATCCAATACTACATTTTACCAATATTAGACTGATGTTTGGAGACTAGGTAATCCTCTCAAGGTCAAGTCCCTTGTGAGTAACAAAGCCTGAATCTGAATTCACAGTCTGTAACTCAGAGCCCAAACACAACTGAGCAATGAAAAAAGAGACTGAACAGGCCACTCAAGATAAATATAAGTGGCAAACAATATGCATAGAAGATAGTTTGTACTGGTAAATAAGGAAATAACAAATGAGTAACTCACCTGTAAAATTAGAAACACTTAAATGTTTTGTAATACTGTCTCACACTCTACTAAATGCAAAAAAAAAGGAAGATGAAAAAAAATAAGTAAGTAAATAAATAAATAAAGCATGTTGCAGGTATGCTACACAATCCTATAAGACATGCAGTTATAGAAAGTTCTAAATGCACTTTAAAAGATAAGCTTTATAAACAGAAAGGAGTAATTAAAAAAAAAACCCAAGATAGATTTCACAATGTTTTATTAAATTACCTGTATACTTTAAAGAAGTATTGACCTCAGAATGGAAAATAGAATATATTTTATGTTGGGGAAAATGTTTTGCTTTTGTTTCCATAGGAGAAGAAAGGCTATGGTCACCACCAAAATTGATAAGGACTAGATTCAAATAAGAGACCTCTTGATTAGAAGAGGAGATAGTTCATCAAACAACATTGCCATTCAACATAAACTAACTTATGAGACCAACAAACACATTTCATTTGATCAGATATAACTTACCAAAAAGGGAAACTATCCAAAGTTAGAGTTGGGGTAAGGTTTTGTTTTTGTTTTTCCAAGAGAATAAAGGCATCCAAGTAAGGTATCCAAATACCACTGAACAAAAGAGATATCTGAAGAAAAAAGACAAATCATCCAGAGAAAATATTCCAGGAAAAGGAGTAAACTGCATAAGAGTATAACAATATACCATGTTTCCAAAAGATAAAATTTCCTTTCTTCCAAAATGTTTGTTTCTGCTGTTCTCTACAGACATAAAATGCCAAATGGTCCTTTTGTAGGCTCAATTTGGAGTTGGATCATGGTTTTCTCCTCTAAACCCAAGCATACTTGTTAAAGAAAAATCGCAAATCTCTGTCTGATGTCAGAAGAGTCACCTAATATGGGAAAGAAGAAAATATAAAATTACGGGACTATTTTATTGCCATTAATCTCAAAATACTCTAGTATTATTTTGACTCTTTAAAATTTTTCTTAAGGTATAAACATTATCTCAAAATTTATAAGATATGTGTGTGTGTGTGTGTGTGTGTGTGTGTGTGTGTGTGTGTGTATTTAAACTCTCTGCTGTGATATTAATGGTCATATAGGATACTGACTAATTCTAGAAAAAGGTTTTATATAGATTCCTGTACATGATTTTGGGCTTGACTCTGAATCAGGTAACTAGAAATTAAGTGTGTGTGTCCTGGATGTATTTAACAAATTGCTTTACTTTAACCTTTCCAAGATCTTCTGTATATGACGTTTAAAATGTTTAAATTTTTCTGCAATGGACTATGACCATTCCTAGCAGTGACTTTTGAAATATCTAAAAGGATGACGGGACCCCAAAAGATTCCACCTGGATTATGGTAACACTACTAAGCTTAGTACTGAGTTTACAATACCATCCAAAGATTAGTTTTGGATGGCAAACTGCTCAGGACTATTTCAAGGTGCCCAACTGAAATATTCTAGCCTCATAGACTACTCCAGTCAGGACTTGAAATAAGCTCTGCACTTTGCCACCACACAGAGACTAGACAACTGCTAGCTATCCCAGGACTTGACCAGTATCTTAAATTCCTTGGGGTTCCCTAAAGTTACTGTTACCCCCAAGTCAACAGAAAGCAGTCTATGTCCACATTACCAAGAAGTGAGGTCGGTGGTTTTTGGTTGTTTGGTGGATTATGGATGTTTATAATTGTTTAGAGGGTTGACTGCAAGTTGTAATTGGTCATGATCAAGGAGAAAACAAACCAAAGGAGATTACATTCAGGGCTCTCATTCTATAAAGAAAGGGGGATTTAGAAATGATAGGATAAAAGAGTAGATTATTGAATCTTACTTTAAACTAAAAAAGCAACTACTAATCTTAAATATTTTACATTAATATGGATTTTTGTAAATTGATGAAAATTGAAGGTTATTTTGTTATACTGTATATGTGTTTCAACTTTTCTTTAAGGTATTATACCTATGTACCTCATTTAATTATGTAATGTAAATTTCTAGTCCTTGAAAGTTATCAATACAAACTATATAGGAAAATTAAGAAATACAGATTAGTATTTAGTCATCTAACAATAAAATTTGTGGCCATGTTAGGTATGTTTCAGAGTCAAACAAATATACTTTAGATAGATGATTTTGAAATACCTCAGAGACTTACAGCTTATTGCATTTAAGATGTTTTAAAAATATAAGGCTTTTCATGACAATGAGACATATCTGCTCCTGGCAGCACCAATTTAATTCAAAAAAGGGTTGATGGGTATTGCAGAACTTCCATACGGAGTTTGTTTTAATTGTTAAAGTTAGCCACTGGGCAAGAAACTGTCCCTGCTTCAACTGATAACAGTATGTTGCTAAAACTGAATGAACAGGACACAAAATAAGGCAACTGCTGAACTTTGCAAAGAAAAGATAGGTTGATCCTCCAACATTTCTGCTTCACAGAAAAATTTGTCCATTATTCTAGGCCTAGAGGTTGAAGATCAGTGCCCCAGTGCTACAAAGGAAACTTGAGTGACTGTCGAGGCAGCCAGATATTTCTGTTATTTCCATAGTTTTGGAAGTTGTTTGTTCTGTACTTCCTGTTTACTCAGGTAATATCATATCCTTCTTGGGTCTCTAATAGGGTTGAAGTCTAGATAGTTATAGTTGCAGTTTTCCTTGTGACCAAATTCTAAAAACAAACCCACAAAAGAAGTGTAATATATATAAGTTTGAGAAATAAAAGCTTAAGCAAGAAAATGTTTTGAGATCTAAAAAGATAGTTTGAGGTTGGTAATACAAGTTAGGACAGAAAGTGAATTAGGTACAAAATTTTAGGCTTACCAAGGTAAGCTAGATAATGGAGTGTTTTATCTGAATCTGCCAAATGCAAATGGACTGGACATAATGATATAATTCTTAACTGATAATTATTATTACATACAGTTTTTCTGTATTTGAGTTACAACCTTACCTTTTCATTTATACAAAAGGTGGAAATGTTGTGGATATATTGATCACACTCTGAGACTCCCAAGATATACAATAAAGTTTACCTTGAATCAGAGTGTGGAGGTAGCTATAGAGGTTTTGGAGGATGCAGGACATATGGATAGACATAGCAAGTAGTAGGGGAGATGCTTATAAAGATTAACAGGGCTCTTTGGATTGAGGAAGGAGAGAGGAGGTCACTGGTCACTTTCTCTGATCAATAAGGTTTTAACTGTGATATCTTATTCTTGAATTTTATTTAATAATATATCAATATAAGTAATTCCTTCAATATCATATATTCAATATATATATTATATATATACATTATATATATATATATATAATTAAAATGTTCTAACAAGAAATTCTTAAAAAGAAATAAGGCTGAAGAAAGGGTATAAAGAACTTGTAAGAATGAAGCATACATTCACATTCACTCAGCCATTAGTAGGAGCTCATCCAGTTTATCTCTAGAAAAGGAGAAGCTGATTTACTTTGTGTTCACAAAGGAAAGCTCAGTCACATGGTCTCTAATAAAGGCGATGTCATGCTTTGAGTCTCTAGGAAAAAAGAAGTTCTTCCACTCAAACTTAAAATAAAGATTCCTTACTCACTGTCTCTGGAGAAAGTCCTATATACTCTTCTCTAGACAAGGGGAAATCAATAAATTCAGTCTCTAGATGATTATTACTCACCTACTCAATCTCTGTTGATAGGGAAGAACTTATACATACAACCTCTAGTCCAGTGGTTCTCAATTTGTAGATTGCAACCTCTTTGGATGTCAAACAACCCTTTCAAAATGTTGCATATCACATCCCACATGTCATATATTTATATTACAATTCATAACATGAGGAACTGTAGTAAAGGTTGGCAGCATTAGGATGGTTGAGAACCACTGCTCTATCAAATGAGAGCACATTTACTCCTTTTCTAGATGAAGGAGACCCAGTAGAGTCAGTCTTTGGACAAAAGAAACGAAACCATATTAAACTAATTTATCCCAAGAAAGAGAATCTTTAGTAGCAGCAGTAGTAGAATTTTATACTAATGATGTCACAGTTTTCTGAAACAAGTTGGTCTCACAATCAAGTTATTATCTCAATATCTGAATGTAGTCTGAGGAGAAATGTGAGTGCAGAGATTCAACTTCAGAGGAAACTGAAATTGTCCTCTGAAGGATACATTACAGATACACAATTCTGTCAGAGTTTATGAGACTACAGAATTGTGTCTCCACCTGTAGATCAGTAATCACTGGAAGCCATTAAGTATCATGTCAGCGTCTTGAGGATACATCATCTCATAAGAAACAGAAAATAACAATGCCACCGTACTTAAAACCAAAGAATAATTGATATTAGTCCATTAAAATCTGTGAATAGGAAAAATTATAATAACTTAAGAAAGAAATTATCTCAAAGTAAACTATGATGTAAATATTGTCATTGAAACAACTTCCGTAGGTAAGTCAGAATAAATTATATTACAGATTGTACACTTATACACATTTATTTTGTTTATGCTTACCCATGTACCACATGTCAACACATCCATGTGAGGATTTAAGATTGTTTTTGTTATTAAAAATATATTTTTTGAAAATTTCATGCAATTTTTAAAAAGATTTTCACCTCAACTCCTCACTTAACTCATTCCAGATCCCCCTCCCCATCTCTCCAAATTTCTTGTACTGATTTTTTTAATAACCCACTGACTCCAATTTGCACTGAAGATAGGCACCTAGCTGTATGCCATTCACCATAGCATGGTTGACCTGCCAGGAGCCACACCTTTAAATAAAGTTTACTTTCCCTCTGGATGAAGCAGTTAACTAACTGCCCATAGGTCCTCAGGTAGAGGTGAAGGCTCATGATCCTCACTTTCCACTCTATGCTAGAATAATGAATGGCTTGACTCTTCATAGGCCTTGGGTAAGCAACTATAGCTGCTATGAGTTCATGAGGGCAGTGGTCCTGTCATATCCAGGAGACAATATTTCACTCTCATTCTCCTTTACCTCAGAGTCTTAAACTATTTCCTCCTAATCTTCCTCAATAGTTTCTAAGCCTTGGGGAAGGGTGTGATATAGCTGTCTTATTTGTGTATAATGCTCACTGACACTTATTCTCTGCAATTTGACCAATTCTAACTTTCTACATTAACCACCACTCACAAATCAATTTCTATGATGAACTCTGAGAGTTTCAATAACCTGGGTTTGAGAGATAAAAATTTAGAGAGCAGTTTGAGCCTGTGTCAATTTAGTAAAATAGTAGTAATAGGTTCACTATTGGGGTCTGTGAGCTCCCCAACTATGGATTCTTTGGTAGATTTACAGTATCAGCAATATGTTCCCTCTTGTGGAATGGGCCTTAAAGTCAAACAGAAAGGAGATGGCTACCCTATAACATTTTGAGCAAATATTGCACCAATGGGCATATCTTGTCATACCAGTTATTATTGCTGTCCACAGGGTTTTACAGTTGGGTAACTCTGTTAACGTGTTTTCCCAGCATCTAGTAAAGCACCTCTTGTATTATAAAAGCTTGTCATTAAGGAGGAAAATTCCTGGCCAGTACCAACTTGATTTCTCTATGTACTATAGTTAATATGTGTGGTGTCTTCTGCAGTGGGTCTTAACATCAAATTCCGGTGGGTAGCCAAGAACAATAGCAATATCCCATGTTATTTGTGGGTTTCTGAGACACTTCTGACAAACAATGTGAGAGAAGGTATCATCCCACACCTACCATTGGACTTTTTATTTGGCAACCTTTGGCTTCTTGAGCGATCATATCCACCTGTGTAGGAAAATTCCAATTGTGTTTGTGTTTACAGAGATGGAGGGGTCTTTTCATAGACCAAGCTTTATAATTCCCAAATGAATCAAGACATTTGACCTTTGCTTTTCTGGGATTGCGTTATCATACTAAGTATATTTTTCCATCCCTATGCATTAACCTGACAATTGCGTGATTTCTTCTTTTCTCATATCTGAATAAAATTACATTGTATATTGTTCTGGATAGTTATATGTTAACTTGTCACAAACTAGAGTCATTTTAAAAGAGGTGCTCTAATTGAGAAAATGTCCTTTACTAAATGGCCTGCAGGCACACATATGGTGAGTTTTCTTGGTTGGTGATTGGTTAGTTCATTGTGGGCATTGCTACCTCTGGACTGGTAGTCCCATGTATAAGAAAGTAGGCTGAGGGCTGGAGGGATAGCTCAGCTGTTAAAGGCTAGGCTCACAACCAAAAATATAAGAAAGTAGGCTGAACAAGCCATGAGTAGCAAGCCTTTATGCAGCATTCTTCTATTGCCTTTATCAGCTCCTGCCTCCTTGTTCCTGCTCCATTTTGGTTCCTGCCCATACTTGCCTGAGTGATGGACTGTGATCAAATACATGTAAGATGAAATGAACTATTTCCTCCCCAAGTTGCTTTTGTTTATGGTATCTTATCACATCATTAGAAATCCTATCTAAGACACATATAGATACTACATTTTTATTATTTATTCATCAGTTGATGGAGATCTAGGCTGTTTTCATATCCTAGCTATTTTGAATGGAGCAGCTATAAACAAACATTCAACAGCAGGTTCTCTGTAGTAAAAAATAGAGTCCTTTCGGAATATGTCCAGGATTGGTGTAGCTGTGTCATATTCTACATCTATTTCTAGTTTTTTGAGGAACCATAATATTGATTACAATGGTTGAACAAATTTGCACTCTTAGCAGCAATTCACAAGTATTTCCTGTTCACCATATCTTCGCCAGCATTTGCTGTCTTTATTCTTTTTTGTCTTAGTATTAGCAATTCTCACTGGGGCAAGATGAAATAAGTATCAAAACAGTATCAATTTGCCTTTCTCTGACAACTAATAATGATTTATACTTTCCAAAATATATCTTATCAATTTGTGTTTCTTCCAAGAATTCTCTGTTAACTTCTATATCTTAAATTTTAATTGGGTTGTGTAGTGATATTGTGTTCCCCAATATATTGTGCACCCTAATAAACTTATCTGGTGTCAGAGAACAGAACAGCCACTAAATATAGAGTCCAGAAAATGGTGGCACACACACACACCTTTAATCCTAGCATCCCAAAGGCAGAATCCTTCTGGATCTCCGTGAGTTCAAAGCCACATTGGAAACAGCCAGGTATGGTGACATATGCCTTTAATCCCAGGAAGTGATGGCAGGAAGCAGAAAGCTATATAAAGCATGAGGACCACAAACTAGGGTGGGTTAACCTTTTAGGCTTTGAACAGCAGTTCAGCTGAGATCCATTTGGATGAGGACACAGAGGCTTCCAGTTTGAGAAAACAAGAACAGCTGAGGAATTGGCAAGTTGAGGTTAACTGTGGCTGGTTCTGTTTCTCTGATATTTCAGCATTCACCCCAATACCTGGCTTCAGGTTTGTTTTTAATTAATAAGACAATTTAAGATTAGTGTTACATGGTTGTTTCTTTGTTTCATTATTATTATTATTATTATTATTATTATTATTATTATTTAGTTCCTTATGTATTTTAGATACCATTACTCTATCATATGGATAACTGGAAAGGTTCTTTTCCCATTCTGTAAATGCTGTCTCTTCAGTTAATTCAATTTTCTTTGTAATACAGAAGCTTTTTAATTCTGTGTAGTCAGACTGTTTGATTATTGGTCTTATTTCTAGGACAATCAGAGTCCCATAAAAAGTCCTTACCTGAGCCTATATAGTAAAATGCATTCCCTGTGTTTCTTCTATAAGTTTCAGCATTTCATGTCTAAAACTGAGATCTGTGATCCATTTGTAATTGATTTGTATGCAGAGTGAAAGAGTTTCATTCTTCTCCACATAAACCTCCAATTTTCCTAACACCATTTGTTAAAGATTTTGTCTTCTCTCCAATGTATGTTTTGGCATTCTTGTCAAAAATCATGTAGCTGTATTTGTGTGTATTCATATTTGGGTTCTCACTGATATTGTATTGATCACTCTGTCTGGTTTTATGCCAGTACCATGCTGGTTTGATTATGATTTTATAGTATAACAGGAAATAAGATAAGATCCTCTAGCAGGATAATCAGGATAATTTTGGCTATTCAGAGGCTTTTGTGCTTCCACATGATTTTTTTTTTCCATGAAGAACATTACTGGAACTTTGATGAAGACTGCCTTGAATCTGTAGGTAGCTTTTGGTTCAATGGCCATTTTAACAACAGTAATCTTACCAATCAATGTATATGTAATGACTACCTTCTGGTATCTTTAATTAATTTCCTTCTTCATTGTTTTCAACTTTTTATTTTGTAGTGCCACATCCTTGGGGGTCTCCAGGGACTTGACTGACTGGGACATTGAAGAAATGAAAACAAAAAGGTAAATAAATGGACACATAGTTTAAAGAGTAGATCAGATTAACTGGAATCTCTGATGGAAAAAAAGGCAGCACTCCAGAAGCTCAGGGTGCTTATTATATACAGTTGGACAGAAATGTGGGTTATTACATACACATGAACAAGGAAATGGGGTTATTATGACAGGTTAACAAGGAAGTTGAGTTTATGGTATACAGATGTCTCAAAGGAACTAGGTTTAGCTAATTTCAGGAAGAGCAGTCTTTGTATGGGAGCAGTCTTCAGGTTGTATATATCTCATGATATAAAGCTACAGAGGATATTTTTCTGCACACACTGTTAACATTCACACTGATCTGAGCCTCCTTACAAGAGGAAGTGTGACATTTTTCCCAGTGGGTATGAGGCTGAGATCTTTGACATGGCTGTGCCCATGTCAACAACACACTTAAGACTTCCTCTTACAGCAGTAGAAGTCTTCAGCTTCCACTCTTTATTATGAATGCTAATGTGAATAAAATTAATCCCTGAATTTCTTTTTTGGTCTGTCTTTGGTATGATTTGGGCATATTAATTTTGTAATTATCACTTTGCTGAAAGTGTTCATTGGCTTTGGAAGTTTCCTAGAGAAATCCTCTGGGTATCTTCTGCATAAAATCATGTCATTTGCAAATAGGGGTACTTGGAATTCTCTTTCTTTATTTCTATCTCTTTTATTTCCATCTTTTTTAGTACTGCTCTAGCTAGTACTTCATGTACTATATTGAATAGAAGTGGTAAAATTGGGCACCATTGTCTCATAACTGATTTTAATATACTGATAAAATTTAGTATTTAGTAGAATAAAGAATATTTCAAATATTCTTCTGTTTAGTATGATGGTGGCTATCAGTTTAGCATAGATAGCCTTTATTATGTTTCCTATGTTCTAGCCTCTCCAGGGATTTTATCATGAATGTAGTTGGATTTTGTCAAGAGCCTTTCTGAGTCAACTGAAATTCTCCCTTTTATTTCATTTGTGTGGTGAGTTATATCTATTTATTTAGGTATGTTGAACCATCCCTGAATCCTTAGGATGAAGTCAACTTGATCATGGTGAATGATCTTTTGAATGTGATCTTGATTGAATACAATTTGCAAGTAATATATTATTTTGTGTGTGTGTGTGTGTTAGGGAGATTAGCCTATAATCTGATTCTTTTGTAATTTTATATGGTTTAGGTATCAAGGTAATATTTGATTCATATAAAGAATTTGGAAGAGCTCCTTTATTTTACATTTTCCAGAGTAATTTGAGTAGTATTGAAGTTAATTCTTTGACTATCTGGTAGAATTCTGTGCCAAAACCATCAGGTCCCCAAGCTTTTATTAGTTGAGAACTGAATTTTATTTTTTTCAAGAAAGAGTTTCTCTATATATCCCTGGCTGTCCTAGTACTTACTCTGTAGGCCTGGCTGTCCTAGATCTCAGATGTCTGCATGCTTTTGTCTCTTGAGTGCTAGAACTAAAGAAATCTATCACCACCACCTAAACACCCAGCCTTAGTTGAGAAAATTTTCAATGCTTCTTTTTTTCCCTATTTGTTGTTACAGATTTCTATAATTTATTTATTTTATCTTAGCTTAAGATTGGTAGTCCATGTATACCTAGAAATTCATCTTTTTAATTTTTTTTAGATTTTTCCAATTTAGTTGAACATAAAATTTTAAGTATGTTCTCATTGTTCTCTGAATTTCATGTATCTGTTGTAATGCCTCCCTTTTCATCTCTAATTTTATTAATTTGAGTATTCTCTTTATCATTTTGTTAATTTAATTAAGGGTTTGAAAGTTTTTTTCTCAATGAACTGATGTGTAATATTTGTTTAACTAGGCAAAAATGTGTTACATTTGCTTATGCTGCATTTGTTTAATTACATAAAAATGTGTTGCTTTGACTTCCTAGGGCACCTTATTATTCTAATAAAAAGCTGAATGGCCAACAGCTAAACAGTAGAGCAGTGGGACTACAGTGATGAGTAGAGAGAATAAATAGGAGAGAAGATGGGAGAGGAGAGAAGAGGGGAGGAAAAGGAAGGAGAGGAGAGGGAGAGAGGGGAGAGATGGATGGGAGAGGAGAGAAGGAGGGAGAAAAGAAGAGGAGAAAAGGAGGTAAGAAGGAGGGAGACACCAGGGGACAGCCAGCCAGGCAGCTGCCAGCCAACCAGATGCACAGTAGGACATATGGAATGAAAGAAAGATTTAAAAAAAAAAAAAAACGAGGCAAAATGTGGATGATGAGAAACAGGTTAATTTAAGTTATAAAAGCTAGTGGGACAAATATAAGATAAGGCTGAGCATTCATAACTAATAATAAGTCTCCATGTCATTATTTGGGGGCTGATGGTCAAAGAAAGACTGCTATAACCCAACTCTGTTTCATTGATTTATTTTTCATTTCTATTTAATCATTTTCTCCCCTAATTTATTTGTTTCTGTCCACCACTTAGTTGAGGATTTATTTGCTCTTGTTTTCCTAATATCATTAAAAGATACATTTGACCAAAAGAACTAACCTCTGAAAAAATTAAACAATAAAAAGCAAAACATGAATAATGATTAAATTGGAGAATTTTGAAAGTAAATGGTTCATAATAATCATCCATATTTTATTTATCAAAATTATTGAAGTCATTTTTCAAGCTAAAAGAAAACTATACAAATAACATTCAATGGAAGTTGTAAAAATTATAGCAAAGTATGTATAATATCAAAATGACTTAAGAACAACTGAAAAGCAGGCACATAGTAAATATGTCAAAAAATTTGGATGGGATACAATGAGTATCTACCAACAGCAACAGATCTATCAGAAGACTTCAAGGCTTTTGGTTTGCTTGCTTGTTTGATTGGCTTTGCAACTTCCTAATGCAGCACTGGGCTTTGTATTTAAGTTTGAACTACATACTCTACAAGATTTTGCTAAATCAAAACAAAATTTTGTTCCATGAATACTGTGATAATTTTTTCATCCTCAGTATAAAGATCTGATAGTCCCTGATTTTTTTTCCCCCAACAGCATCTTTGATGAATGCAAGTCAAACTTCTTGATTTTTTTTTCCAGTGTGACAGATGAGAATTGGTCTTGGCATGTTTTGTAATTTATTCTTCTTTTATTATATATGTGACAATGCTTTTTAATTATTTTAAGGACCACGTGTATAAGATTTACTGTGTACTTTTAAATGTTTTTATGTGTTGAGAATGGGGTGTGTGTGTGTGTGTGTGTGTGTGTACAGTGTATTTTGGTTAAGTTCTCCTCCCAAAACTCTTCGAATTCATCCCATATGTCACCACTTCTCCCTCCCAATTTCATGTATTTTTTTCCTTTTTCTTTCTTGACACATTGAGTCCATTTAATGCTGTCAGTATAAGCATGAATTTAGGATCATTCACTGGAGCATGCATAAACTATCAGAGCAAATTAATGAGGACCTCCATCCATGCTGGAATTTGGAGCATTGTGGGGTTTAATATTTGCTTTCTGATTGGTGTTGAGGTTCACTCCATAGAAGGAAATTCATATCTTGTTCTGGAAGCCTGGCAAGAATCCATAACTGAAGAAGTCATATGCCCCAGGGAAGAGCCTATTATTATTTGATAAATGAACATAATGTTAAACTATCTTCTGAATAACTATTCTTATACCTATAGATTAATACAGATCTTATTCCTCTAAGAGATGCTTCTAATTGCAGTGAGTGGTGGTTAGCATAAAGACTCACAACTGGTCAAATTGCAAAGAAAAAGGGTCAAGGGAGTACTCAGTCACAAATGGGATATAGCATAAACTCTCCCAAGATGTGTCATTAATCATTGAAAAGGGGTTAGAAATGTAAGAGCAAAAGATTAGGAAGGACCATTGAGGTGAAGTTTTCCTTTGTCTCACCTGGTCCACGGCCACTCAGACCCAACTAAACACACAGAGACTTGCATTAATTAAAACTGCTCAGCCTTTAGCTTAGGCCTACCACTAGTTCCTACACTTAAACTCAGCCCATTTCTGTTAATCTATATATTTCTGCATTTGACATGGCTTTTCCTGTGTGCCATTACATGCTGCTCCCTGGACAGCAGGTTATTAAACCAGTGTACAAAAGCATTATTCCACAGCATTTCCCCTTTTCTGTTTAATTAAAAAGGAAAGTTTTAACTTTAGCATAGTAAAATTATATATAACAGTTATCAAGCAAGAATTATAGTTATAATATATAGTCTATTTGTATTTTGTAAAATTAAAGAAAAAATTTTATCTATCCTATATTTGTGAGTCTAAGGTTTTATATATAATTTATCTTCTATCATAATCAAGGAAAATTATAATTATAAATATCTAGTCTTCAACTATGTCAAAGACCCCTGAAGGATATAATATTAACTAAGTAAATAGGAAGTACATTGTAAGCAACTTCCAAAAATCTAGAATGACAGAGACAGTTGCCTGTCTGGACAGTCATCCAAAGTTCCTCTGTAATGTTGGGGCATCCATCTTCAGACCTCTAGTCTCTCAGTCATTTTTTTCTCTGTGTCCTGTAGAATGTCTGGCAGTTGTGTGTGTGTGTGGGGGGGGGTTGTGAAGCAGGAGCCTAAAGGACCATCTCACCTTGCAAAGTTCAGTGGTCACCTTTCCATGAGTCGTGCATGTCCAGTCTTACCCAAATGATTTTTTTGTCAAGAAGAAGATAAACTCCATATAGAGTGCCTTCGATGCCCATCTATCTCTTTAAAGTAAATCAGTGCTGTCAGGAACAGATGTGTCTCACTGTCCAGAAGGTCTAAGTTTTTAAAACATTTTAAATACCATATTCTGTAGGTCTTTGTAGTGTTTGAAGATTATCTAATTGAAATATATCTATGTATACCAAAAAAACTTAACTAACATGACTACAAGTTTGATTATCATAGATGATTAACTATTAATCTATATTTCTTAATTATCCATTACAATTTAAATGAGTTACATAAATATAATACCTCAAACAAGAGTAGAAACATATATAGTATAACAAAATTAAGTTTAAACTTGTATCAATAAACTAAAATCTATACCAGTGTAAGACATTTTAAATAAGTTGCTCTTTAAAATTAGGTTCAACCATCCATCCTTTTATCCTATCATATCTATATCCTATATTTCCATATCATATCTCTCTTTCTTCTTTTAGAAATATATTGACTATAACCAATAGCAATTTGTAACCAACAAATCTAAACAAAGACAAACATCCTTAATCCATTTTTTGGGAATGTGAGAGTAGTTTTGTTAAGCTACTTCCTACTGATAGAGGGCACTGTATTGTTATGGGGATCCTGAGAAAATTAAGAATTATGGTCAAATCCTGACTGTAGTTTTTTGTGAGACTGCATTGTCTGAGCCAGTTGCCTTGAAACCATTCTGGATTTTGGATCATCTGGACCATGGTGTCATCGGAGACCTTTCATGGGTTCTTGACTGGTTAAATCTGATCCATCTTAACCTGGAACAAATCCATAGCCTCTTTCTTTCTGTGGAAACAAAAGCAGAGCCTCCTTTCCAAAGCAACATAACCTTAGATCCAAATTTTGAAGTCAAGATACTTTTAAAATATACATATTGGTTTACCTGAGCAGGCTTTGTAATTAAATGTCTTTTTGCAGTTAAAAATATCAAAGACAACACAATCCAGATTCTCTATGTAATATCTATCTTTACATGGCTTATTTTTTATACTACCTTTACTGTCTCTTTAAAAACTTTATTTTTAAAAGTTATTTCTTTATATAACTCTCTACATTCATTTTCTTCTCTCTTACAAGCCTATGTACATTTTTACACACACTGTAAACCATTTAAAGTCTTGTTCCATGTTAATCTGTTTATTGTGAATCTATTGCTTTAAACTGCAGTGGCTAGAACTGAAGCAGAAGCCTTGGCTGCTGGCTTTGCCCAATTTAGCTTTTCAACATGGTGGAGATAAATCAATGCCAGCTCTGGGAGCCATGCTGCCTGCTGACTATGGGAGGCAGTAGCTCTATGCTTTTATCAAAGCAATGTGTAGCCCAGAAACCTTTATTTTTGTCTGTACTAGCAAAAACTATGTCTACCATATAGCCTACTGCACAGCTTGGAGCCACTTTTGTGTAATGTGGCATATGTCAAGCCCCCATGACATGAACCTGCCATAGAGTAGCTCAAGCCAGCATGTTGTGGCATCTCCCTGCCCACATGAGACATGAAGCAGGAACTTGTTTTAGGCTCCATTTTAGAACCCTTTTTAAAGCTTTTTTACGTTTTAGATGGAAACTCTCTCCCCACGTTGGGTGTCATTTGTAGCTGAAGTTTTCTTTTGTCCCACCTAGTCCACAGCCACTAAACACACAGAGGCTTGCATTAATTAAAACTGTTTGGCCATTAGCTCAGGCCTACCATTAACTAGCTCCTACACTAAAACTCAGCCCATTTCTGTTAATCTATATGCTGCCACATTTTTGTGGCTCTACCTGTGTGCCATTACATGCTGATCCCTAGACAGCAGGATGGCATCTCTTGACTCAGCCTTCCTCTTCTCAGAATTCTCCTTATCTGCTTATCCCACCTATACTTCCTGCCTGGCCACTGGCCAATCAGTATTTTATTAAACTGGTATATAAAAACATTATTTCACAACAGGCCATTGCAAATTAAACAAAACTTAAAACTATTTTCATTTGTTTCCTCAAAAAATCCTCAGCATGAACTCATAGAGCTCTAGGGAAAGGCTTGCATTGAGAGTAGCTGTGGAAAAGATTCTCTAGTGCCCACACAGCTGATACTATTTCAAGTTGCTGCTTGTTATCCAGGAGGCTGTAGTCAGTCCTGCAAACAAGATGTACTGCCTAGAGACCGGGCTTCACATATTCAGTGGTAGGTGTTATGCCATGCTTGGTTGATGTTCTGGTGAGGCCTGCTCTTATCTGAGGGGAGATGAAGAGAGGATGGATCTAGGAGAAGCAGGCAGCAAAGATTGGGGAGAGGGTATTGAACAGAAACTTCAATCAGGATGTAATATATGAGAGAATTTTTTTTAAAAAAGAGACATGAAGGAGTCTTAAGATTGTTGACTTTCTGCCCCACATGACCAAAGCTGACCTCCCACTGCATGCATTTTTCCACTTTTGTTTGGAATTTGAGGAACAGCAGATAGAAAAAGATATTATTTGACTACATAGTTATTTGGAAATCCCTTCAAATTTCCTTTGTCATATTTGACTCAGTCATTCTGAAAAGAAGAATGGAGATGTAGGAACTGGATATAAGAATGGCCCCTGACATGAACCAGGAGTTATAGCTTTAAAACTTTCTTTCTTAATTATCTGATGGGACATACTGTGCCTTCCTCTCTTCTGACAATATTGATATTGCCAATGACTGAATTTTTCAAGGTCATACCAACTCTAGTGTCTGTAGTAGGAGTTTTTCTGCCTGGCCCACAGTCAGGACAAATCTCTGTCACCCATCAGGCCCATATACACACATTATAACAAAATTAACTTTAAGTTTGTATCAATAGACTAAAATCTATACCAATGTAAAACATTTTAAACAAGTTGTTGCTCTTTAGAAATAAGTTCCTTAATCTACCCTTTCTTCCTATTATATCTATATCATATCCCCTTTTCTTTAGAAAGAGATTGCATACATAATCAACCTGCTTTAAATAAAAATACTGGTTTTTTTATGTCCCACACCAGAGGGCTCTTCTGATTTGGGACATTAAAAAACCCTTAACCTTTTCTTTTAGCAATATGTCTGGGTTTAGAGAAGAAGTGAGCCAATTCCATCTCCAAAGCCAGCTTGATAATTTTGGGAAATTGGGCATAGTTTCTCTTACTACTTCCTGCTGGAGGGGGGCACTGTATCTTATGGGGACACAAAGAAAATTTTAGGATTATGGAGTAGTCCATGAGGGTAAACCTCTAAGCCAGTTGCCTTGAAACCATTCTGGATGTTGGATCATCTGGGCCATGGTGTCATCGGAGACCTTTCAGGGGGTCTTGGCTGATCAAACCTGATGTATCTTAATCTGGAACAAATCCACAGCCTCTGGCTTTCTGTGGAAACAAAAGCAGAGACTCTTTTCCAAAGCAACATATCCTTATATCCAAAATTTAAAGTCAAAGTACCTTTAAAATTTACATATTTGTTTAACTCAACAGCTTTCACAATCAAACCTTTTTCTTTAGTTAAAAATTCCCAAAGACAACATAAACCAGATTCTCTGTGTAATATCCATCTTTGTAAGACTGAAATGCCTCTGTGGCTGCTGGCTCTGCCCATCTCAGCTTCCCAACATGGGGGTGGTACAGTTTACCGCCAGCTCTGGGTCTGGAGCCATGTGTACCATCAACAATCTGAAGCAGTTCTATCAAAGCAGTGCATAGCCCAGAAACCTTTTTTTTTTTTTTTTTTTTTAACTAGCAAAGGCTAAATCCATCATGTAGCAGAGTAAAGTCCCGCTTGTAGATTCCTCATTCCCGCCACACTGCAGGTCAGATGCACATGCCAGGAACCCGCCATAGTAGCTCAAACCAGCAGGCTGTCGCTAACTTGAGAGAGACAAGTAGGAAGCTGTTTTTAGCTCCGTTTTAGACTCTTTTTTCTCAGGTTTTAGGTGGAAACTCTTGCCAACACATTGGGCCACCATTTGTAGTTGGAGTTTTTCTGCCTGGCCCACAGTCAGGACAAATCTCTGTCACCCATCAGGCCCATAGATGCTCAGACCCAACCAAGTAAACACACAGAAACTTATATTGCTTACAAACTGTATGGTCATGGCAGGCTCCTTGTTATCTACTTCTTCTATCTTAAATTAACCCATTTCTGTTAATCTATACTTTGCCATGTGGCTCATGGCTTACCATTACCTTACATCTTCCTTGTCATCATGGCGGCTGGCAGAATCTCTGCCCCCGCCTTTCACCTCCCAGAATTCTCTTCTCTCTTGTCGTGCCTATACTTCCTGCCTGGCCACTGGCCAATCAGAATTTCATTTACATAGAGTGATATCTACAGCAAGTGTCTGCACTATCTTCTGAAAAATTGGGCCAATGACATATTAGAATCTGTGATGTTTTCCAAATGTGAAAATTTTGAATTAAAATTCATGACAAACTGAGGGTTGGGGATAGATTAGTCAGGTCAGTAGCCTTTGTCTTTGAAGCAAGGAAACTTGAGTTTTGTTCCAGAACTCATGTTAGAAATATGTTTAATGGGTTCACTAGAAAGTTAGATAGAAAGATCCCTGGACTTTCTGACCTGCCAGCTCAGCTGTGGCTAGTTCCAGACCAATGAGAAACCCTGTTTCAAAAACCAAAATGGGGCCAGGAAGATAGCTCAGCAGTTAAAAACACTTGTGATGCAAGCTTCAGAAACTGAGTGGGAATCCTTGAGTCCCAGATGTGATGACACATGTCTGAAGTCCTAACATTCCTATGGAAAGATATTAAATGGAGACAGGATAATAAACAGAAAAATCCTCTGGTAACTTGTAGCCTTGCTAGTCTGGAGTACATGCCACAGAGACAAACAAGAGGCTTTTCCTCAAAGTGGAAGGTGAACAACAACACCTGAAGTCATCCTTTGATGAACTCACACTGTTGTGAACATACAACCTCACACACGGTCTTGAGCACACAACACACACACACACACACACACACACACACACACACACACACATGCTGAATATTATAATAATCAATTGTTTAATAAAATAAATGAGTTGAATGATGCCTGAGAAATGACACTTGTGATTGTCAGCCTACACATTTATAAGCAGCCACACATGTGTGCGTGCACACGCGCACACACACACACAAACACACACACAGAAAATCATGACAAATTAAAAGAAAAAGAAACTGTAAATAGAGGTAAACCATGAAAATAATTCACACTGAAGAAAGTAAACATTCCATTGTTGTCAAGAGTTATCCTCAGAGAAGGAATGACATTGTCTTTTAGAATGATTAGGCCGCATGTGACAGGATAGAAGGGAGATCTGCATACAGGAGGGGTACTATAATAGGGGACAGCCTTCCATGTGCTGTGTTGAACAGGATGAGCTATTGAAAACTGAATGTCCTCTAGAAATATAATGTTTATTATGTAGGGTATATTTTGAAAAGGAGCTTCCAGTGATTGCTCTCTGTGAGGCCATGCAATGTACAACAGCAGACTGATCCCTGTGTAGATGAAACTTGGTCACCAGAGGTTTACAAAGGATTCTATCTATGAAATATAGACTAGCAGCAATATATATATAAAAGCCCACTTGACTGGATGTCTCAGTAGTTCCAATCTGATGCTGAAATCCTAAAGAACTCTAGGATAGCTACAAGTCTTCAATCCATGTCTAAAATCCATTGAAGCTGGTTTCAATAACAGAAATGCCATAGCAAGGATGAAGACGAGCAGACAAAAACCAAAATTTTCTTCTATGTACTTTTTCTGGGCTGCTACCAGAAGGTGCTACTTATATCTAGAGCCAATTAAAATAATGTGATCAAGAAACTCCCTCTCAGGCGTTGCCAGAAGCTTGTGCTTAGAGCTTACATGATTCCACTTGCAGTTAGGTAGGCAACCAAGTTTAGCCACCACAATCTAATAGGGCCATAATGTGCCTAAATATTTGCTCAGACATTATGCTGTGTGTATATGAGAATATTTCTAGATGGTAATAATAGTGTTTATCTGAGGGAAACATTATAAAGAAATTGATAATTTTATGAAAATACACTTAATATCTAGAATATAGCTACTATTGTAAACTAGATAATTCCTATTTTCATGCTGCTTCAACCAAGTTAATGATTGTTGACCAAATTCCTTAATCAAGGTAGATGACTGTAAACTTAGTCCCAATGACAGGCATTCAAATGCTGTGATCACATCTATACATACATGGACCTATACCCCACCTTCTAAGCCCATGATGACTTTTACATACAGCCTTGCACCAGAAGCTCACCTTCTTCTATTAATAATCCAACTATTGATATTTTTCATGAATTCTAGGTAGGAGTTAATAGTGGTTTTTTTTTAATTTATGCATTAGGATTTTCACTACTTCTATCTCAAGTTATAAGGTTTATTTGAAATTAGGGCAAATGGTTCTCTCTTGTTTTTTAGTCTTATGATAGTTTTATTTGTGGTTTGGTTTCCACAAGACTTCTCTCTCAATTTCATGATACTATTGCTAGAAATGACATTCTTTTGCCTTACTTTTCAGCTTGTTTTAAAAATCTCTTTCAGTTTTCTGATGCTATGTTCCAAGAAATGAAACAGATTGTTGCCTGTCTAAAATAAACAAAGCTCAACTATGTTCATACATTTGTTCTAATTACTAATTACTAGTGAATATGCCCATTTTCTGAAGATGTGCCACCCACAATATATTCAAGGAATGGATGCCTGGGCATCCTGTTATGCCTCGTTCACTTGCTAATCAGTGAAATGTGTAAGAGAAGCATTTGTGTTAGTCTCACCAAGACTGTCTTCTGACTGAATAATTTTCTGGAAATATTCAAGGACTTGGAAATCAAGAGACAAAAAGTTATGGCTTGGATGATGATAAGACACAGAACAAAATCAACAAGTAGAAAAAGCATATAAAGAGAACTCCAGAGAAAATCTCATATCAAGGATGATGGACATTTATGTAAATTATATATATCAGAACTTACACACACACACACACACAAACACACATGCTCAGTTCCTTCAAAGAACCTTGACTAATATACACTTCAAAACAACCATCACAATCAAGAGGAATTTGTGCATATGGAAATGTAATTACCAAATCAGTAAGTAATGCACGTATAATATGACCACCAAAATAACTGAAGTCCAGAGGGTGCAAAATATGTGCAGAATTTGGTCCTGTGATAGCAGTGCGGAACTCTGTAGTTGTCAAAATAATAGCTGAAAACCATTCAGTTGTCAGGATTAGCAAGGTTCATCTATTATAAGTGGCAATGTTGAATTCCTGCAAGTGTAGTGTGAATTGAAGTAAACTACACATTCGATAATAAAACATACTGCTCCAAAGCAATATTAGTAGGCAGCCAACAAAAGTGTTAGTCAATCTGTATAATGGAAAGTCTTTAAAAATGGTACATGGAGTATCAAGTAACCTTGTATCCAGAATAGCCTATCATAATCAGTGTTCCATCTAACTCACCAAGGTTCAAGATACAATAATAATCCATTTTAAGAATAAGTTGGCCAGGCATTATTGACTCCCAATGGTACACCTTACCTTTTCTGAGGAGTGGATGGAGGTAGGTTCAGGAAGTAGGGGATAGTGGAAGGAGGGGAGGGAGGAGGAACTGTGGTTGGTATGTAAAATGAATAAAAAGATAAATTTAAAAACAGAATAAATTGTTATCTCTAGATTTTGACATGATTAGGGACAAATGAAAAAAATTACCAGAAAAGACAGGCCAGGCCTTTTCAACTGCCATTGACACCTATTCTGGAGCTTCTTTGCACTCAGTTAAAGCCAGATAGGATACAGAGTAGTTTAGCATGTAAACATGAGCTAGAAATTTGGGCAACTGCATTGTATGTCCATTCAAGGAGGACAATGAACCAGTCTACCTGGGTTAATTCCTCCAGTAGAGAGTTCAGCAATACAATCATTCATCTACTTTGAAGAAGAAGTGGACTACATGGATATATTATAGATTTGAAGATACAAACAATGGCAAATATTTTGGCTGGTTGACCCAGGTGACAGTATTTGGATAGGGTGTAAGGAGGTATGAAAAGAAACACATATATTGTATGCACACTGAATGTGAACAATTTTGTAATAGAGAGAATTCTTGCCAGATATCACTAGCACTCACATTAAATAACAAATGAGACTGATGTAGTTGGATAGTGCACATTAACTGTTCATTGTCATTTTTTATCCTATTCTTCTCCAGTTCCAGAAGGCTGATCTATTTCTTGCCATTGCTTAAAGCCCAAGCTTCTACTCACAAAATCAAATGCAAGGATTGGGAAGTGAAGATACACCTCAGTGGTCAAGGACATTCCAAGCATGCACAGAAACCTGGGTTTGTTCCTCAGTTCTCTCTCCACCTAAAAGTAGATATCAGAGAGTCTTGTATGCCATTTAGGAGAAAATTGAAATTATCATAAACCTTTAGACTTAGGATACATAATAATGGTTCATCTTTTGACCAGATTTAACTGAGACTTAGTGTGAGTTTGAGTTTAGCCCCCATAAGACCCCAGTCCACACCATCACAATGGACTTGCAGTATTTTGATCCATCAACACAGAACTCTGGATAATGTTTTGTGAGGTCAGTAGAACCTTTTACTGAAAAGGGGTGATACTGAACATAAGATCACAACAAATTGAATATATAGAATACTTCACCATGCAGAAGCTTCTGCCCATAGCAACCTGTTCAAAGTATAGCTGAAACATCAGTTGGAAATAATACTCTGTGAGGCTGGACCTGGTCCTCCTCGAAGATGCAATTCATACTCTAACTCAACCCTGGTAAGATATGTCACTATTGTATTCCTTTGGATTGTGTGTTTAGCAGTATCTCTGGGTCCACTTAATAGGTACTTATAGCAACCTCCTACTACCTATACCAGGGCAAGTGTCTCTGGATACTGCCATATATCCACTAAGAAGATGATTTGCGGGCTGGAGAGATGGCTCAGAGGTTAAGAGCACTGACTGCTCTTCCAGAGGTCCTGAGTTCAATTCCCAGCACCCACATAGTGGCTCACAACCATCTGTAATGAGATCTGGCGCCCTCTTCTGTATACATAATAAATAAATAAATCTTTAAAAAAAAAAGAAGATGAATTGCTTGCTCTAAGAATCAATAGCTCTAAGTAAATAACTATCGTACAACCCTAGTAGTCAAGTACTATTACTTTGTGACCAACTCAGTGAATTCATGTTTTGTACCTAAAGCACAGGAGTCTATGTTTATAAATTTTAGCTGCAGGAGAAAGAACACACCTACTAGCAAATACAGCAAGAGTCCAGTCAGTTTCAATTTATAACTATCAGGTAGCCACCCCAGGTTTATTGTGTTAGAAGAAAAGAAGGTAAATAAAAGAATGTCATGATTCTGGTGAGATAATTGATAATGACATCAGAGAGTTAGGTCTTCTGTTACACAAAGGGCTGAAGAGAAATAGATTTGCAAATATGGTGATCCATGGCTATGATTTGGGGTATTCCCAATTTTTGTTGTTTGTTCGTTTGTTTGTTGTTTTGTTTTTTTGAGACAAGGTTTCTCTGTGTAGATTTGGATCTCCTCAAATTCACTCTATAAACCAGGATGGTCTTGAACTCAGAGAGATCCACCTGCCTCTGTCTCCCAAGTGCTGGCATTAAAGGCGTGCGCCACCACTGCTGGGATCAGTATTCTCAATTTTAATGACAAGAAAACACTGTGGCCTGAGAAGACTAAAATTTCACAGACATGAGGAAATATGGCTTGTATCACCTCACCAAGAATTAGACCCTTTTACATTGCTATGACCACAATTTATAGCAGAAACAACATTATAGGGAAAGATTTATTGTGGTTTAGTTTCTGAGGGTTTCAGTCTAGCATGATGAGAAGGAGGTAAAATAAAATGCGAGTGTGGGGCAGAGGCTCCACACCACTCTGAACCAAAACAGCAGAGAACACAAAAACAAAGGCTGGGCTGTTGCCTTCAAAGGCCTACCCCTGGTGGTCTACTTCTGCCAGTTTTCCCACTGCTAAAAATTCCACAGCCTCCCCAAATATACTACTAGCAGGGAAAGAAGCATTCAAAACCAGAGCCTGCAGAGGACATTCAGATTTGAAGGCAGAACACCAGATAAGCCTTTTCAACCAAAGAGGCCCTAATAAGTAGATATTAAAAACAGAAGAATCAGTATTAGGGACAATCAAAAGAACTGTAGTCCACAACTGCCTTCTTGTTACCTTAAGGAGAGTACATCAGGGATCCTAAAGAGGCTTCTTGGAGGACTTTTGGTGAAGCAGTAGCTCCCATCATTGCAACAGGAAAACTGAGAGTGGTTATGGTGTGTTGTCTGGACCTTTCCACTTTGTCATTCAAATGGTCTTTTCCCAGCTTCTGAAAGAAGCTGAGGCTGACACCTCTCTGCTGTCTGTTTCTTTGGGGATTTCTTCATCCTAAAAAAAGTTAGCCATTCATGTGAAGACCCTTCCCATGTCCAAAACTAAAAAGAGTATAGATCCCCAGGAGACCCAAGCTATATATTTATTTGAGTCAATATCCATGCCGTTCCTTATATAGTTAATTATCTGGTTAACAAGACTCTAAAGGTAGAAGCCTGATCAAGTCACTGCCCCCTCATAACTCAGTGTGGCTATGGTCATTGTCTTTGTCCCAAGTTTCTTTACTGTCTCAGAATGCTTATCTTTATAAGTCTTCCCTCCTAGCCACTTGCTATGAACTAAAAATGTGTTTCTTTAAAATTCCTATGCTGTCTTCATCCCCCAGTGTGATAGTATTTGGAAAGGGGACAATTTTCAGGCAAGTTCAAATGAAGGTGGTGCTGTCATGCAGGGGCTAGTACCAAGAATAATAAAAGAGATGCTGGGAAAGCTTTCTCTCTTCCATGTTCAGGCAGAACCCAAAGGCACCTCCTGCAGGGTAGGAAGAGAGCATTCACTGTGCTACTATCCCAACTTGGACATGTAGCCTAGAAAACCCTGGGAAAACAAATGTCTACTGTTTATCCATCCCTGTCTATGGTGTTTTAGTGAATGTTAATCATTTTCTGTATTTTATTCCTTGCAAAGTTATCTCCTATGACAGGTTGATGAGCTCCTGTATATTTGCTTATGTCTCTTTCCTATATGTATACACTTTAGCAGTCCTAAACTTGATTAGGTCAGATTTTTTGTCAAAGTTTACAGACCTTGAATCTTACTGTCTATAGTTTTGAAGAAAGCTGAGCAATTTCATTCTGCTTTCAGAAAGATTACCTCTCATAATCTGCCTAGATAACCATGAGATTTTTTTTCCATCCCTGAGTTTTATGGGCTTTGCCATCTTAAGTCTTCAAATGGCTCCAATTGGATTCTTTCCTTTTGGAACTTTCTCTAGCTATACTTTTATGTCCATGCTCCCCTTTCTTGGAAGCTGGGGGATTGTATTTTTATAATATTGTCATGAACTAGAAGAATATTCAGTTTCCTTGCTTTTCCATAACTTGTGTCTATCATCTGCATTCAGTTGTTCCTCATCCCTAATACTCATCTTTTCTTGTACTTTTTATGTTATACTGTAACTATGTATATATTTATTGCATGAGTGTGTGTATGTAAGTGGTGTGTAATTCTTTCATGTTTTTTTTTTTCATTTTTAATGGTAGATAAGTACATAAAAAGGGAGAAAGTGGGGAGAGAATGAGGAGAGGGGAAGGAGGGCAAACTGTAATCAGGTTGTAATACATGACAGAAGAATAAATTTAAAAGGAAGAAAAATATATTTAATAATGAAATTATAAAAATCCATACAGCCTTCATTACAAATGGCTATTGGGTCTGATTAATTTTTTGTGATTTTCTTTTTATTTGCAAGTTGTTATGATGAATTTTAGGGGAGACTATTCCCTGGAGGAGATGGGAATGGGGGAGAAGCTTGGGGGAAGGCAGGGTCGGGAGGAGGGAGGACAGGGAACCCATGGCTGATATGTAAAATGAAATTAAATTTGAAAAAAAAGAAAAAGAAAACAAACAGGCAAAAAAATACTGTTGAGTATGACTCTTACTTTTTTGTGTGTTACAAGTCCAATATTAACATTCATTATACCTTTTGGATACATGTTTAGCCTAACTGATATGATATCCTTTCCAAGATATAATGTTAAGTAATACAATGTGGAAAAATTCATGTGTCATAACATAGTACACTGATCATATGTAGAAATCATAGGTTCATTTATTTACCTTCTCAAATAGAAGCAGAACAAATCTTTATCAGAATTTTGCCCCAAAGGAGAAAGAAAAACCAAAGAAGAGGTGAGTACATAAAGTCTATGTGATAATGTTCTAATATGAACATTTTTTCATATTCCACAAAGGCAAATAACGTTATAAGCAACAAGTACATGGAATTATAAAGCTGAATCCAAATAATAATTCAAATATCCTAAATCCAAATGAGAAGACTAGATTTCAAATTCCAAAATTTTCATGGCACAGTAAACTGCCAAAACAACAATATTAAGCATAAACAGAATAAAAGATAGAGTGGGGACTGGTAGAGAAGAACATGCAGGTACAGGGCAGAGTCAGGAAGTTAAACCAAAAAGGCAATTGTCTCTATATCATGAGAAATGCCAAGGAAAAGACACTGAAAAAATTCTATTGCATGGATTTGGGCGTCTTGGTTTAAATCAATTGAGAACACAGAATTTTCCTTTAAAAGCCTAACATGTAGCTAGAGTAAGTAGAAAATGAGATTGATGAGAAAGATACAGCAATGTTTTCTGGGTACAGAGGCTGGGAAGATTGCCCAATGGATAATGAGAACCTGAGTTCAAGTTCTTAGCTGCATCATGAAAAAAAGCTGGCTTCAGCAGCCATATCCACTTGAAATCAGAGCACTGAAGGACAGAGATAAGAGGTTTCCTTGGTCCTTCTGTCCAGCCAGTTTAGCATAACCAGGAGCTCCAGGCTGTATAATAGACTCTCAAAAAAAAAATAGAAGCATGATATGTAAAGGCACCTGATGCTGAATTCTGGCCTCCACATGTTATAGGCATGCACACTGGCATACATGTGCATACAAAAATAAAAAGCTATAGTTTTTGTTTTTAATTTTTACTGACAGAAAACCTAAGATTATCATAAATGGTCCTATGATAGAGATTAAGAGATTAGAGAATAGACAGAAGAGGATTAATGTCAAGAAATGGAAAAGTAGATATTTTGGAATTCAGATAACAAGTCTGTAGTTTTAAAGAAAGAGGGAAAGACTATTCTCTAAGGAAAATGGAAATATGCTTGGCCTTAAAGTGAGAGGGAAAAGCATGTGAACTAAATGATGTGAGTAAAGTCTAAAATGATAAATAGTATTGTCATGAAATGCCTGAGCAGAGGTAGGGTCAATGGTATGAGTGCTTTCAATATGCACAGGATATCAATGAACTAGAAATTGGAAAAGAGCAGGAAGAGGAAAATGCGAGAAGATGAGCATGGCTCCGTAATTAGAAGACTATAGGAGACAGGCCCTGAATAACAGGAGAGCTATAGAATCATCCTGGCAAAGAAAACCAGAGTTGAGGGGCAGGTAGATTTGTTTTAAAGAAAATAAATCAGAGAATCTACTTCCTAACTACAGAGTTGTTTTTTAATGCTTTTGGTTTAGAAATAGAAAAACTTGGATGCTTTTATTTATGGATAGGGGAACAGATTGTTTTCTAGTATTTCCTATATGAATTCTCTATTTACATTCTTTCCTCTCTATTCCCTCCAACTCCTTTAATTATTGCTACATGTTAGATGATAGTTGATAGATAGATGAGAGGGAGAGAGAGAGAGAGAGAGAGACACACACACACACACACGGACGGACAGACAGACAGATAAGACAGACAGACAGACAGACAGACAGACAGACAGACAGACAGACAGATAGATAGATAGATAGATAGATAGATAGATAGATAGATATACATTCACAACCTGTTGACTCCCTTTCGTGTTGCTTGCATGTATATGTAGTCAGTGTTGAACACTTGATATTGAATAACTAGTAAGGTGGCTTGTCCCTGGAGGAGGCTGATTCTCCCTCATGTATCAGTCATTAATTACCTAAGCTCTTCATCTAGAGGTGTGATCTTGTGAAATCTCACAAAAATCAATTTTTAACTGGAAATTCCTATAATTCTTTCCAAGGAAGCCTTTAATCTTATTTCATCTTAAAGTTTTAAAGTCCTTGGTATGGTTTGCAAACTTTCCTAGCATTCCTAATGCTCTCCACAAATTACTGAAGATCTACTGTGAAAATGTAAAATGGAGATGTTCTGTTGTGCTGATATGATTTGCTCAGTCTTTCTGCCTCTCCTCTCACCCTAGGGAAGCCAGAAATCTTTTCTTTACTCTTTACTGCTAGTCCTGAATTCCTATCACAAGACTCAGTGGTAAAGAGTCGCTGAAGGCAACTGCTGTCAACTCTGAATCCTATAATCTCATAATTTCTTCATGGCCTTCTGCACACCAGGGGTCACTGGACAGCCCTCCACAGTTGCTGGTCTTATGTTTGCAACTTTTCCCTTGGGCTTTCAAAACCACAGTTGGATCTTTTCTTAGTTTCCTGCTGGTAAAAGTCAAAGAAAGAGAATGAGAGAACATCATTTATGAAGCCTCTTCAGGGAATGACAGGATGAGCAAGGACGGCTACAAGACATCTATTTTTAAAGTAAAACAGTCTCTCAAAGTACATACCTTGGTCTTCAACACAGAAAGACTTATGAGTAAACACTGTTTAACTTCAACCTTTCCACCCTGCTCCATTTTCCATATCAGTAGCCAGGTGGAAAAGAGGACTAGGCTCAAGCTGAGTAATCAATGGAGAAGAGTGTGTGGGGAAAATGAGGAACAGCAAGAAAAGAGGCTAAACATGCCCTCAGGTCCATGTCCCTTCAGTCACCGGCCTCCCTAGTGGAGTCTTCCTCCATTCCCTTGTTAATGCCCTACAGAGAGCCATGGGCTCTATGCTGTCTGATTCTGTTACTCAGAATCACTTTGCATGCTGTTGCCCCCTCTCTTTTCAGCTTTGATTAGACTTTTCTCTTTTCCTGTCCTTCCTATCTTTTAATCATTTTGGCTTCGCTGGGTTTTTCTGTTTACCTTTTTTATGTTTTTAATATTTTGAATCATCATCCAGTCCCATGTATTTACTCCATTATCACCATCCATTTGACTTAAGACATTTTATGATGATCCTTCTCTTTCTTTCTTTTTACAAATATTTCTGATCTCAATCAGACACTCGATGTTTTCTGTAATCACTTGGAAATTCCCCTGAACATCACCATGTATAGTTAAAGCAAGTAAGTTTCCAGTGTGATACTTACTTATGACTTCAGAATTTACTTGTTGAAAGTCCATACTTAATTAATAATTAATAATTGCCTTAAGTATGTCCAGAATCTTTATTTTTCACTTCAATCAGATATCTTTAAATCATATTTTATTTGTTCAAATCTCTATTAAACAAAAACAATATTAGCATATTTTCATGGATTCATTCTTTTCCTGCAATTCCAGACATTATGTATTCTTATTATATGACAATTCGAGGTAATTTTGCTGGAGTAAACAACATCAGGCACACTGCCCTTGAACTGTCTCCCTTTAGTCATGCTACGTTTGTGATTGGTTCCTCTGCCATTGTTGCCATGGCAGGCAATGGGGAAAATAATACAAATAAAAATTATGTTGCTTTGTATAAAGCAGCCACCTTTGTGACATCAGAATCCCACAGGGTTAAGAGAGTCTGAGAGCCTTGCAGTTTCCACAAACACCTCTGATGATAGATTTTAAAGAAATCTAAACGTGTTTCTTGGTCCTTGCAGGATAAGCTCCCAGGCAACATAACATACCAGTTTGTCATCATAATATCACATATCAAGCTGTTAAGTGAGTCTTGAATTGTATTGTCTTAATCTGTCACTGCACTGGAGGTGTTGCTCACAAGGCCATGTCCTTGCAAGTGATTTTTCTTTTCCTCTACTACCACCACAACAACCTCATACATCTTCATTCACTGATGACAATAAAAGTGTGGCAGATTATATCTCAAAATATGAAACACCTTTTCAAATATCCAAAAATATTATGAGTAAGATAAATGTTATAGACCAATTGAATTAAAAATATTACCCCATATTTCTATATAGGAATAAAAGAACTAAAAACAAACAGAAAGTGCAACTGATAGCAAATAAAGAAATGCTCACTTATTATAGCACAAACACAAAACTAAACCACATGGATAACGGGAACAACTAATATGGTGCCAGCATCTACATAACTTGAAGAAATGGGGAAAAATGAATGCTAACAATAAAAATCCAATCTTAAAAGCGAAACCCATTGCAAATAATTTGGTTATGTGAATATAATACAGCTAAGCCTGAAATGGTCTCTCATCAGTTTCCAGACTGCCTGCAAAGACTTCAGTCTCAGACTCTGCTGAAACACCATGAGCTCAGCAAGTCAAATCTGTTGCCTTCTGTTGCCCACCAGACACCACTCATCAGTCTCTCCCAGGTATCCTCACCCCAGCTCAAAGCAACATATTCCACCAATGAGTTACAAGTGAGTCAATGTTGTGTTATAGATGTTGCAGAACTATATCTAGATTACTTGATTTTTTTAAACAAAATGTGTTAATATGGCCTTACTTTAAAAAGTGATTGCTTCCCTAAACTCTCTTTCCCCCGACCCTTGCCTTTCATTACCCCTACTCTCATCCATTTCTCTGTTGTTGGGCAAACCCTATGTCTTTCTTAGGGTCCTCTTTATTAGGTAGCCTCCCTGGAGTTGTGAGTAGCAGTCTAGTCACCCTTTACTTTGGGACAGTGGGGGGGGGGTGGGGTGGGAGGAGGAAGGACAGGGGAATCCATGGCTGATATGTAAAATTAAATTAATTATAATTTTTTTTAAAGTGATTGCTTGTGACTGGAGATGGTTCAGTGTTTAAGAGTGCTTGTTCCTCTTCCAGAAGACCTTGGTTCAGTTCACAGCACTCATGTTGTGACTGGTATCCATTTGTGACTCCAGTTTTAAAGGATCTGGTGGCTTAAAAGGATCTCTGGCTTCTGCAGGTATCACAAGTATGTTGTATATACAAGCACTCATATACAATAGAATACATTTAAAATCTACCTGCTAAACCCATATTTTTAATTAATTTAATAAAAATTTTAGCTGTTATACCTACTTGCTATTTGTCATACAAAACAATATTAATCAATTTTATTTCTAAGAGACATCAGTATGTGTCTACTCTTTCTAAGTAGACTCCAGCTACATGAGTTGCTTAAATTTTTAGTTCACAACTGATGGTAAAATTTGAGGGGCTTTGAGATCCTATGGAGCAGGAGGCATGGCAGGAAAAGTATATATTAGGGATATGCCTCTAAGGGTCAAATACCTGTATACACCGGGCCTAGGTTTTCAGCTTCCTTTCTACTGTTGCACCATGACTAACTGCCTCCTGATCCACAAACAGCCCCCTGTATTGTAAAGATGGGCTGTGTCCTCTGAACTTGAGTTAGCATAAGTTTTCCTCCCTTAAATGATTTTTGTTGGAGATTTGTCACAGAAACAAAGAAACTAATGTAAGTGATGCTACTGAAATATCCTATTTTATTCCTTTCCTTTTTTGGGGGGGATTTTTTGTATTTTATTTCCTTTTTTATTAAGAAATTTTTTTCATTCATTTTACACACCAATCAAAGATCTTCCTCTTCCCTCCTCCAGCCTCCCCCTCCCAATCCACCCTCCACTCCCTCCCACAAGATGGCAATGCCTCCCATGTGGAGGCACATTAAATAGAGGCAAGTCCACCCATCTCAAGGCATGAAGTGTCCCATCATAGGTAGTGGGCTCCCAAAAGTCTGCTCATGCACCAGAGATGGATTCTGATCCTACTGCCAGGGGGCCTTCCAAGCAGATTAAGCTACACAACTGCCTCACCATGCAAAAGGCCTAGTCCAGTCCCATGTAGGCTCCAAAGCCATTGATCCAACCCTCTAGTTTGGTTTGGTCATCTTTGCATATTTCCCCATCATGATCTTGATGCACTTGCTCATAGTAATGTTCTTCTCTCTCTTTTACTGGACTCCTGGAACTCTGTCTAGTGATTGGCTTTGGATCTCTGCATCTGCTTCCATCAGTCACTGGAGAAAAGCACTGTGATGATTATTAGGTTATTCACCAGTCCGATCTCTGGGGCAAGCCAGTTCAATTCAGGTACACTTTCCACTATTGCTAGTAGCCCAGGCTGGGGTCATCCTTGGGGATTCCTGACAACTTCCCTAGCACTGTTTTGGTTTTTTTTTTCCTATACCTATGATGTCTCTCTCTATCATGGCATCTCTTTCATTGCATTTCCCTGTGGTGGGTATTGTGTTCCCTGAAATATTGTGTGTTCCCCGAAATAAACATATCTGGGGTCAGAGAACAGACAGCCACTAGAACAGAGCCAGAAATGGTGGCTAGAAAATGGGAAGAGTAAGCCATAACAGAAGTTGGGCGGTGGTGGTACACATCTTTAATCCCAGCACTTGGGAGACAGAGCTAGCCAGATCTCTGAGTTCAAGGCCACTTTAGAAACAGCTAAGCATGGTGACCCATGCCTTTAATCCCAGGTAGTGGGGGCAGAAAGAAAAAGGTATATAAGGTGTGAGGACCAGGAACTAAAGATAAAAAAAAGCATGTAGTTAGTTAAGCTTTGGAGCAACACAGTTCAGCTGAGAGCTATTGGGATGAGGACTCAGAAGCTTCCAGCCTGAGGAAACAGGATCACCTGAGGAACTAGCAAGGTGAGATAGCCGTGGCTTGTTCTGCTTCTATGATCTTCCAGCATTCACCCCAATAGCTGGCCTCAGGTTTGATTTTATTAATAAGACTCTTTAAGATTCCTACTACATTTCCCCTCCCTCCCTGTTCCAGTTCATCCCATTCCCTTATGCTCTCTCCCTATCCCCTACCCTCCATTGCCCACCCCTCATGCCTAGTTTACTCAAGGATATCTCATCTCTTTCTCTTTGCCAGGGCAGTCCATGTGTCCCTCTTTGGGCCTTCCCTGCTAGTTAGCTTTTCTGGAGTTGTGGGTTGTTGCCTGATTTCTCTTTGCTTTTTATCTAGTATCCACTTATGAGTGAGTATATAACATGGTTGTCCTTCTGAATCTGGGTCACCTCAATCAGGATATTTTCTAGTTTCATCCATTTGTCTGCAAATTTTATGATGACATTCTTTTTCTCTGCTAAGTAGTACTCCATTGTGTATCTGTACCACATTTTCTTAATCCATTCTTTGGTTGAGGGGCATCTAGGTTGTTTCCAAGTTCTGGCTATTATGAATAATGCTGCTATGAACTTAGCTGAGTATGTGTCCCTGTGGTATGATTGATCATTCCTTGGGTATATGACCAAGAGTGTTATAGCTGAGTCTTGAGGGAGATTTATTCCCAATTTTCTGAGAAACTACCATACTGATTTCCAAAATGGCTGTACAAGTTTGCACCTCACTAACAGTGGAGCAGTGTTCCCCTTGTTCTACATCCTCTCCAACATAAGCTGTCTGCAGTGTTTTTGATCTTAGATATTCTGACAGGTGTGGGATAATATCTCAGAGTCATTTTGATTTGCATCTCCAAGATAATTAAGCATGCTGAGCAATTCCTTAAATGTCTTTCAGCCATTTGAAACTATTCCTTTAGCTCTATAGCCCATTTTTAAATTGGATTGTTTGTTATTTTGATGTCTAGTTTCTTGAGTTCTTTATATATTTTGCAGATCAGCCCTCTGTCAGATGTGGGGTTAGTGAAAATCTTTTCCCATTCTATAGGCTGTCATTTTGTCTTATTTACTGTGTCCTTTGCCTTACAGAAGCTTCTCAGTTTCAGGAGGTCCCATTTATTAATTATTGTTCTCAGTGTCTGCTACTGGTGTTATATTTAGGAAGTGGTCTCCTGTACCAATGTGTTCAGGACTATTCCTTTCTTCATTAGTTTCTCTTCATTATCACATCATTATTTTGCTATTCAGTGTCTTTCACAAGTTATTCACATGTATTGTACAGTACATTTTAGATAAAAACACAAGCACCTAACACTCTCATTTTGCAACTCTGTGTGCATTTGCACTCATTCTCATCAGAATAGTAGAACCAATGAATAAGCTAATTCAACCACTTCATTTCTTTTTTATGTAAACAGATTCTATCAATATACTATACTCAACTTATAGATCAACTGAAAGGAAAATAAAAATTACTGAGTTATCCTGTCTTTCTTTTTAATTCCAGGCCTTTTCCAGCAGTAGAAGTCAACTAATGGCAAGAAGCAGCATTGGCCCAGAGGACACAGTGTGATCTCTGGTTTTCCTTTCAAATAGCATTACCTATTTCTGTTGTTGAAGCAAATTCTTGTCCAAATATAAACTGACATCTTGAGACTGACCACAAACTCACCCACTTATTTTTTCCAAGTGATCCCTATTGCTTCAAGGATCTGCTGGAGTTCTGTATAACTAAGGTCATGGTATCTATTATCCATGGGTAAGGCAACATGAAACAGCAGATACACTTACCTTGTGTATCTCTCTACTTATGATCAAAATCCACCCTTCTGTTAGGCCTCACTAATAAAATAGAAGTCTAAAGATAAGACTGAACCTGGCATGATGGCTTATGCCTTTAATCCCAGCACTTGGAAGTCAGAGGCAGGAAAATCTCCAGGCGTTCAAGACCAACACATTTTAATGTGTTTCAAGCCAGCCACAACTACATAGTGAGAACCTGTCTCAAAACAAACAACAAGAACAATGAATTTCAAGATGCTTTCCCAATTTGAAATTATCTTAAAGGATATTAAACTAAACACAGGTCCTTCTGGGACCCATTGTGGTTCTAGACTTTATATGTTGTCACAAGCTGTGTACAATATGACCTCATTGATTATAGGAGATGTTCACTAAGTTATCACATTGGCAACTGTCAGATGGTTCCCAGTTCCCATTATTTCTGTTAAATTAGGCTTTTTTTTTCTTGAACTCACAGAGATCCACCTGCCTCTGCCTCCCGAGTGGTGGGATTACAGGCGTGAGCTTTTAAGGGATCTCATAGTCACTTTGGGGGCAGATACTGCCTTGCATACACACTGGATTTTAGAAAGTTGCCACAAGTAGGAATTGAGAATTGTTGTAGCTGTGCAGGTTCCCTCTTCCTTTACCAGCCTGCCTTGCTGAGCAGAGTGTCCCACTACACAGAAAATACAGAGATTAGGATGTATACCACATAAAACCATGTTTTTTCTGCTCTCCAAACCCTACTGAATCTTTATACACAGGAGACTACAAGACCTATATTGTCGAGCACAATTGTGGAGGAAGGAATCAGCTGGTAGAAACCTTGTTGATCACTTAGAATGGGACCTGCTTAGCTGATAATAGAGACTCTGCCACCCCCTGAGAAAGATTACTGTTAACCTTTTGGATTCAGAGGCAAAGTGACCTTTCCTTCAGAGTGCCAAAGACCTGAAAGTGTCTGCTAGCTTTGCTGATAGATTTTGTTATTCTTTCTTTCTGTATCTGGCATTCGCCAGGCATTGAAGAGAGTACTTTAAGCCAAAGGAGCTCTCCTTGTCTGTGGAGCACTACATATTACATTCTGCCACTTAGCAATTAATTAGATTATGACAGATGAGTATTTACTTTTCCCATCATATTATTCTGCACATAGAAGCATGCACTATTATAAAAGTAAGTGAGATGTTTATTAATTTGATTCCTCTTAGATTTGGTGAATAGTAGGTTTCAACAAAACCACTGACATTGAAAAAAAGAAAATCCACTAACAGATTGCATTTTCTTCCTGAAACAAATGGGGGTGGGTGAGCAATTCTTTGCAAGTTTTATTAAAATATAATTTTAAGCAGCACAATTACTAAATAAAAGTATATAACCAAATGAGCTTTGACAAATAAGTAATACAACTACATGCCAGAGGCAAACCTTCCTCTTGGCCTACCCTCCCAACATACTATGTAATAGAACTTTCCTTCAGAATTTGTCCCCAGCAACCAATCAACTGTATTATACAACTATAGTTTAGCTGTTTCAAGAAGTATTTATATATAGAATCATACATATGACTTCCTTGACAATGAGTTTCTACTCAGAAAAATGCTTTTATTCTCTATCTATGTTGATACATGTTAGTTAATTCCTTTTAATAATGTGTAAAAGCTGTATTTTGGCTATACCATATTTGTAAACCAAGTATTTCTATTGATGGAAACTTGATTTGTTCCAAGTTAAAAACTATGATAAGAAAGTGTCATCATCTTACTGATGATATTCAACACCAATTTATGTACATATTGGCCAATTATGAAATTTTTAGAGGAAATTTTAGTGGATTAGTGTGGAATTTTAGGAGTTTTTCATGTAAAAGGAGTTATAATTATTTCTTACATCATTCACAAATATTTGCAGTTAACATTTTGAGTTATTAAATGTTCTACCAGTTGTTTGCTATGACTATGTATTACAATATATAACTACATATTATATATATATATATATATAATTTATTTCTTTATATTTTTACATTTTCTTATTAAATGTATTTATTTATTTTATGCCCTGATTGAAGTTTTCTCTTCCTCCTTTCCTCCCATTCCCTTATTCCATTTCCAGTCTACACCCCTACCCACTCCTCTTCTGTTTCTGTTTATAAAGAGTAAAGCCTCTCATGGGTAACAACAAAGCATGGCATATCAAATTGCACTAGGACTACTAAACACCTCCCCTTGAATTAAGGCTGGGCAAGGCAACCCAGTATGAGGAATACGTTCCCAAGAGCCAGCCAAAGCATTAGAGACAGCCCCTGCTTCCACTGTCAAGAGTCCTACAAGTATACCAAGCTATACAACTATCAAATATATGTGGAGCATCTATGTCAGTCCCTTTGCAGGGTCCCTGGTTGTTCAGACTCTGTTAGTTTCTATGAGCCAAGGTTAATTGTTTCTGTGAGTTTCCTTGTGATGCCCTTGACCCCTCCGTCTCCTATAATCCTTCTTACCACTCTACAGCAGTATTCTCCAAGCTTGACCTAATGTTTGGCTGTGGGTCTCTGTATCTGTTTCTATCAGTTACTGGAACTAAGGCTCTCTGATAATAGTTGGGGTAGTCACTAATCTACAGGTATAGCAGAACATCATTAGGCATCATTACATTGACTTTTTTCTCTAACTCTATCTGATTCTATCCTATGCCCTGGACATGAAATCGTTAGGTCTGGGCACTCCAGGAGGTATCTGGTGTGGGCTTGCTCTCATGGCATGGGTCTCAAGCTAGACCAGTCATTGGTTGGCCACTCCTACAATCTCTGTGCCAATCTTACTCAAGCACATCCCATAGGCAGGACAAACTGTAGGTCAAAAGTTGTATGGCTGGGTTAGTGTACAATTCCTCCATTGGAAGTCTTGCATGGTCACAGGGGATGGCCAGTTCAAGCTATGTATCCACTATTGCTAAGAGTCTTAGCTATGGTAAACCTTGTAGATTCCTGGGTGTTTTCCTTGCACCAGGCTTCTACCTGACCCTGAAATGCTTCCCCTTTAGAGTCATCTCTTTCAGTACTCTCCCCCTTCATCCATTCCCCAACCTGATCCCTCGTGTTCCCATCCCCACATGTCCCCAGTCCAACCATGAGATCTCTTCTATTTCCCTTGCCAGACAGATCTATGCATGCCACTTTGGACCCTACTTGTTACCTAGCCTCTCTGATCTATGGATTGTAAGACCCATGACCTCACTAGCCCTGGAAAAATGGCTAGGTTTCAAGTAATAGGTAAGATATCCCTCTTGTTTAAGGGGTCTTACGTCCAATTAGACAACTATTGGTTACCACCAGGATATGACAGCAAGTATTGTACCTTTAGGGATACCTTACCATACTGGTGATCATACTTCATGGGATTCAGAGCTGGGTAGAAATGTTGGATACTTCCCTTCCTTGAAGCTTACATAGTAACTTCTGATACTATGAAAGCTAGTAGTCCTCAGGAAGAATGCATTCAGGTCAGATCCAGCTCAGGTCCTCTGAATCATGTGTCCATTTTCATGTGGTATTTTCAACAATATAGACATAGCTACAGTTTCTGGAAGGCAACCAAAGGCAACAACAATAGCTTATGTTGTTTTGGAAGTCCTTTGGATAACCCTGACCAATAACTCAAATGGGGGAAGTTCATGCCTAGTACTAGGAGTTTTGTTCGAATTTGAGGGAAACATAACAAGGCCAAGTGGTTTAACTTGTGTGTGTGTGTGTGTGTGTGTGTGTGTGTGTGTGTGTGTGTGTGTGTGTGTGTGTGAGAGAGAGAGAGAGAGAGAGAGAGAGAGAGAGAGAGAGTGTTTTTTTTGTGTGTGTGTATACACATACATGTGTGCATGTGACTGTCTCTATTCAGAAAAGGCTAGGCATCCCATGAGAGTAAACAAGCATAGCACATCAAGTTGAGGCAGGACCAAGATCAAGTTTGGCTAAGGCAATCTAGCATGGAGAATAGGTTCCCAAAAGTCAGTTCAAGTACCAGGAATAGGTCCTGATACCTCTGCTAGGAACCCTACAAACGACCAAGCTACACAACTGTCACACTAATTCAGAAGGTCTAGATCAACCCCATGCAGACTCCTTAGCTCTTGGTTCCAAGTCAGTAAGCTCCCATGAGCTCAGGTCAGCTGTCCCTGTACATTTCATTGTCATGACCTTTACCTCCCTGGCTTGTACAATGTTTCCTCTCTCTCTTCAACCAGACTCCAAAATCTCAGCCCAACACTTACTTAGCTGTGGATTTCTGCATCTGCTTCCATCAGTTACTGGATGAATACTGTCTGATGACATTTAGGATAGTCACAATCTGATTACAGGAGGAAGCCAGTCCAGGCACCCACACCAGTATTACTCAGAATCTTAGTTGGGGTCATTCTTGTGGACTCCTGTGAGTTTCTCTGACACCAGGTTTCTCCCTAACCCCAAAATGTTCCCCATCAAGATATCTCTGTCTTTATTCTCCCCATCCATCCTGGCCCCTACCCACCCAACCTGTTCTCTCCTATTCCCATACATCCATCTTCCCACCTCCCACGCCACCCCCAGTTTACCTGAGATCTCTTTTATTTCCACTTCCCAGGAAAATCTCCACATCTCTTTTTGGGCTCTTCATGTTGCCTAGTTTCTCAGGGTCTATAGATTGCAGCCTGGTTATCCCTTATTTTACCACTAATATCCATTTATGAGTGAATATACACCATTTTTGTGCTTCTAGGTCTGGGTTACCTCACTCAGGATGATTTTTCTAGATCCATACATTTGTCTGAAAATTTCATGATGTTATATATTTTTTAACTACTGATTTAATACACCATTATGTAGATGCACCACATTTTCTTTATCCATTCTTTGTTTGAGTGGCATTTAGGTTGTTTCCAGGTTCTGGCTATCATGAAATTTGCAGGCAATTTTCTGATATCTTCTTCAGTTTCTTTCTTCGAAAACTTAAACTTCTTGTCATAGAGGTATTTCACTTGTTTGGTTAGACTCACCCCAAGATACTTTGTATTATTTGTGGCTGTTGTAAATGGTGTTGTTTCTCTGATTTCTCTCTCAGTATGTTTATCGTTTGATTATAGGAGGGTAACTGATTTTTTTTTTTTTTTAGTTAATCTTATATCCAGTCACATTACTGAAGTTGTCTATCAGCTGTAGGTGTTCCCTGGTAGAATTTTGGGGGTCAGTTATGTATGCTATCATATTGCAAATAGTGAAAGTTTGACTTCTTTCTTTTCAGTTTTTATCCCCTTGATCTCTTTTTGCTGCCTTATTACTCTAGCTAGAATTTCAAGAACTATACTGCATAGATATGGAGAGAGAAGATAGTCTTGTCTTGTCCCTGATTTTAGTGGAATCACTTTGAGTTTCCCTCCATTTAACTTGATGTTGGTTGTTACCTTCATATATATTGCTTTTATTATGTTTAGGTATGTTTCTTGTATCCCTGATCTCTCTAAGACCTTTATCAAGACAGGGTATTGGATTTTGTCAAAGGTTTTCTCAGCATCTAATGATATGATCATGTGAGTTTTTTTCTTTCAGTTTGTTTATATGGTGGATTACATGGACAGATTTTCATATGTTCAACCATCTTTGCATCTCTGGGATGAAGCCCACTTAATCATGGTGGTGATTTTTTAATGTGTTCTTGGATTATGTTTGTCAGTATTTTAATGAATATTTTTGCATCAATATTCATGAGGGAAAGTGGTGTATAATTTTCTTTCTTTGTTACATCATTTATGAGGCTACAGTTACCCTGATACCCAAACAAAAAATAAATTGGCAATGTTCTTTCTGTGTGGAACAATTTGCAGCATATTGGTATTAGCTTTTCTTTGAAATTCTGGTAGAATTCTTTGCTGAAACCATCTGGCCCTAAGCTTTTTTTTTTTTTTTTTTTTTTTTTTTTTGGTTGGGAGAGTTTCAATGACTGCTTCTATTTCCTTGGGATTTATAGGACTTTTTAGATTGTTTATCTGGTCTTAATTTAATTTTGGTATGTGATAACTTTCAAGTCTATTTCCATTTCTTTAGACTTTCTAATTTTGTGGAGTACAGGTTTTTGAAGTATGACTTAATGATTCTCTGGATTTCCTCAGTGTTTGTTGTTATGTTCCCCTTTTCATTTCTGATTTTGTTAATTTGGAAATTGCATTGTACAGTAAATAGTGGTTAGTGCAAAAAGTCAGAGCTAGTCAATATGCAGAGATTAAGTGACTTTGAATTTCTCCACCATAATAGAACATCTATAGCAGAGTTCATTCACAAGTCTCATAGACCATCATGTAGAGTGGGCAAAAAGTTTTTAAAAGCTGAAAATAAGATAGAACTGTGAAGGTGTCTTCTGGACAAGACATAACCATCGTATTTGTGAACTCAGCATCTGTGGTTGCCTGCATAAGACCTGATTATGATCAAGCCATTCAACATTATATCATGGAGTAGAAAGGGTTTTGTGAGCCCCTTCTTCTAACTAAGGAGTTGTGGGCAGTTGATGGTTAATATCGGAAAGTCAGGTTTCTTTAAAGTGCAGCTCCTGGTAGGTCAGGAACACTCTAGTGGATGGTTCCACACTCAGGCAATAACAGTGCAAATTAGAGTCAATGTTTATTAAATTTTAAATTTTAGAACAAGAAGTTGTGGTGGGGAGGAGTTAAGAAGAGAATGTGATCAAAATAGAGCATATAAGAGTTCCAATTAATTAATAAATGTATTACTTTTAAAAAGAAGTAAAAGAAAGGAGGATGTTGAATTTGTTCCAGTTTCAGGGATAATGTTTCAATCTTTGCTCCTAAGATGCTGTTATCAGTTATTGTTCATGGTGTCTGTTTTGGATTGACACCACTCTCTGACTGCTCCCATTGTGATAAATGTGAATGGTAATTGTCTGTTGAATATTGCCAGATGCTTTTCTGCATCTATTCAAATGATAATGTGGATTTTCTTCTTCAGATAAAATGGTGAATTATATCAATTGCTTTTTCCTAATGAAAAGCAATGTTTCCTAAAATAAAAACTTTTTAAAAATTAATGGATTCTATTTGCTAATATATTGTTAATAATTTTGTGGGCACATTCATGAAGTACATTTTTCATATCCTTATCTGCATTTGATATAAAGATAGTTATAATTTCAAACCTAAGATAGAAATCTTGCTGTTTCTTTTTATGGATGAGCTTGAATAGAATGGCATTATTCAATCAGGAATTCCAGGTGAATTCCAAAGAGAAGTCTTTCATCCTCTACATAAAGGTTTTGTTTTGCTTTGTTTGTTTTGTTTTGTTTTCTGGAAAAATTAAAATATTCCAACAGACTCAGAACTATCAATTTCTTTAGTGGGATTATGCAGTTTGTGTCTTTGGGGGAGTTTGTTCATATTACCTAAGTTGTCCTGTTTATTGATGTGAGATGCTTAGAATATTTTCTTATCCTTATGACTTTTATATTACCTTTATTGATCCTCTTTTCTCTCTCCTGATACAGAGCATTTGTACTGTTATTTTATTATGTGTATAACTAAGAAGTTTACATAATTATTTTCAAAGAGCCAACTATTAACTTCCTTAATTGTTTTCCATTTTACCTTTCTGATGAGTGATTTTTTTTATGATACTGGTATCTAATGAAGGACCTGCTACTTGATGGTCAAGTGTTCTTTGACCTATATGCATAGCCTTGATTTCTCTTCCATTGGTTATTGTTATGTTCTTTGTTTCTTTCTTCTACTTAGTAGAGATTAGTTTTATCCTCACCTTTAGTCTCTTTAAATGAATATTTAAACTGTATATTTGAAAGTTTTCTTCTAATGGTAGCTATTATTTTTCTTCTAAGAACTGTTTAACTGACATACATAACTTTTGAGAGTCTGTTTTTGTTTTTACTTTTAATAGTTTTAAATATCTAATTTCTCTGCAGAACTTATTTAATTCGTTGTTAATTTTGAAGTTAATTGTTTATTATTCAACTATTTAGTGACTATATATTTATTTATAATTTGTTTCTAATTCATTTCTGTTATCATGTAAGAATATTTTTTCATAAGATTTAAATATATGTCTTTAATGAGATGCTTTTTATAGCTAAAAATAAATTATATTTTGATAAATGTTCTATTTGAAAAACTATATTATGGGTTTTTTTGTCATTTCTTTCAACTAGAAGTAACTCAGTAACTTTCAACTAGAAGAAGTTAATATATGGTTCTGTTCATTTTTTGTGTGTATTCATAGACTTTTTACTTACTAACTCAATTACTGAGGTGTGGTGATATATTGTGTACCCGAATAAACTTTTTTGAGGATCAGAGTCAGCCACTAGATTAGACATAGAGGTCAAGCAATGGTGGCTTAATCCTGTCACTCAGGAGGCAGAGATCTATGTGGATCTCAGTGAGTTTGAGGCCACACTGGGAACAGAGCCAGGCAATGGTAGCATACACCTTTAATCCCAGTACTGGGAAGCATACACATCTTTAATCTGAGGAAGTGATGTCTGGGCAAAGAAAGGTATATAAGGTTTGAGGAAACAGAAACTCACTCTCTTTAGACTGAGGATTTCATAGAGGTAAGAACTAATGGCTGGCTCTTCTGCTTTCCTGATTTTTCAGCTTACACCCTAATATCCAGCTCTGGGTTTTTTATTAAAAGACAATCTAAGACTCTAACAACATGGAGGAGTGTTGAAAGATCAACAACAATTTTGCATTTGTCTATTTCTCCTTTCACTTCTCTCAAATACTCTTTCATTCATTTTAACATTTTATTGGGTACCATAGATAATTTCTCACTATAACCCTAGCAATGTATCCTTTGTATGACATATATATATAGTCTCACTTTTATTTGGTTAGTGTTTGTAGAGTATATTCCTTACTACTTGTATGGTTTTTACTTTCTCCAAGGGTCTATATATTTAAAATAAGTTGTTCTTCAGATAACATAGAGAAGAATATTTCTCTTATGTAACAATTTCTAATTTTATTTAACATATTTGGACCATTTATATAAAATGTGATTTTATTCTGCCATGTTTTTTTTTTTACTTTTTCTCTTCTTTGAAATTAACTGTAGAGTTTATTTCTCTATTTCCTTTGCATTGTTTTCTTACTCAGTATTCTTCATGATTCAAAAAAATTTTTAGAATTCACAAAATTTCTATTTTTATATATTATGTACAACATTTTAGAACAGATTGTTTTTACTGTCATGCAATTATTGCACCAGTGGACCTATCTTGTTAAGCAGATTATTACTATAAATTCCATATCTTTATATAATTACATTAATAAACCCCTAAGGAAAATTAATGTTGTCCATATGCACATGGATATGAGGCCATCCATGAGGTATGGGCAGCCAACTAGAAGTTAAGTGCCCAAAGGAAAATTACTCTCCTGTGGTGGTTTGAAGAAAATGGTACTCAAAGGAAGTGACCCTATTAGAATCTGTGGCCTTGTGGAGGCAGTTAGGACCTTGTTTGAAGAAATGTGTTGCTGTGGTGTGGGTGTGATTTGAGGTGTTCTTTGCTCAAACTACACTCAATGAGACAGACAACTTTCTATTACCTATGGGTCAAGATGTAGGACTCTCAGCTCCTTCTTCAGCACCAAGTCTGTCTACATGCCACCATGTCACTCCACAATCATAAATGACTAAACTTCTGAAAATGTAAGCTACCCCAATTAAATGTTTTCCCTTTATAAGAGTTGTAATGGTCATGGTATCTCTTCATAGCAATAGAACCCCTAACTAAGATACCTTCTTTCACCAGAATTCATCAATAGCTCCTCTCTGGGAGTGGAACCTAAGGGACCACTCCCTCACACTAAGTAGAATTTTGACTGGTTTCATCTTGTGCAGGGTCCATGCAAGTAACAATTTCTGGGAGTTTAAGTGTGGAATGCCATGTCATATCCAGAAGTTAACTTTTCACAGTTCTTTTCCACATTCATCTGCATTCATATTTTCTCTACACCCTCTCCAACAGTATACTCTGGTTCTTAGGAGGGACAAAGTTGATGTATATAACCCATCCACAAAGAAGAATGCCAAGTTATTTATATTCATTAGTTTGACCACTTATGAGTCTCTGGATTAACCACTACCCACTGCTAAAACACTCTTCTCTGAATAAAGATGAAACCAGCACAAATCTATGCAAGCACAAATATTTAAAAGGCAGCTAAACAGCAAGGGCATTGAACAAAATCACAATAGTAGGTTATGTCCCAAGGCTTACCATCTCCTTAGTCATGGGCATTTGACATGTTTCTATGTCATGATACCAGATAAGAAATTTCTCCTATGGAGGAATTCTCATATCCAACCAAAGAAAGGTTGATTTTCCCTATAATTCACATGCAAGGCAGATTGTTGTTATTGTATCTCAAGGGTAAGATCATTAATGTATTTTCTCTCCTAGAAGTCTGCACAGCATCTTCTAGCAACTATGAAAGGTGGACATCAGGGAAAGGGTGACCTAGCCAATTGGTATATTAGTCAGTGTACTCTGGAGGAGTAGACCTGATGGGATATATACATATATGGTATGGGCTTACAGACTTTTGTCCAGTATTTTGAGATTTCTTAGAAAATCTCTTTTGCAAATTGTATTTTCATAACTTGAATACTCTTCTTAATTTCATTCAGTTCTTTGATTTCATCCCCATGGACTACATTTGAATTATTTGAATGTAGTTATAATCATTAGTTTGTTTGGCAGATTGTTCAGGTCATTGGCAGCTGTTACTGTGGGGTTAGTAATTTTTAGAGGGGATATGTTGTGGGTTTTTATATTACTTTTGTTTTTTGCACTACGGCTTAGACATCTGGTTAAACCTTTTTGTCCAAATCACATGTCCTCCTGAGTGCAGGGATGCAGATGTTGAGAAGACTGAGTTTCAAGCATGCTAGGACATTGTTTTCCTCCATGGTATTTGTATTCAAAGCTGCTTGTTCTATCTGTAGGTTCTTGTTGAGATTCCACTACTAATGACACCAACAGTCACTATCTAGGTATCAAAATATCCCTAGCTGGCCCTCCCTTCAATCACCTTCTAGTATGGTTCTTAATGTCTGTAGGTGCTACCAAAGTTAGCTCTGCTCAGATCCTCACATTCTCAGCTTTCCAAACCTGTTTTAGAATTCTGTAAGCCTGGACATATTTCTCAATTTCCTGTGTCTCCAGCTTCTGCCCTGAGTTTAAAAACTCCTGACAACTATTCACTCTGCCCTGGGTGAGTTCTGCCCTCCTTCCTGTATCCTTAACAATAGACTTCTCCCACCCAAGTTGTAGAACTCACAGCCCGTGTATCTATGACATTTCTGTCTATCATGAATCAAGTAGCAATAAACAAGTGTGTAAATACCTCTGTACTAGAATATAAATTATTTGGGGTATATACCCATAAGTGGACTTTCAAATGTTCAATTGTTACGTTTTGTTTTTTCTAGATACCAGTATACATTGATTTTCACAAATGATTTCCATAGTGGCTGCATAGTTCATACTCTCACCACAGACTCACCAATATTTGCTGTTACACACACACACACACACACACACACACACACACACACACACATACACACATACACACAAGAATTTCTGATGGTCTGTTATTCCTTCTTCTGTCTTTCTGTTCTTGATCCAGCTGGGATCTCCTGCTCCCCTAAGCTTTCTTTCCCTTAAATCTTGCCCTTCATTACTCCCACTGTCGTCCAGGTTGTTCATGTAGATCTCATCCATTTCTCTGTCATTGGGTGTTCCCTGTGTCTTTCCTAGGGCTCTGTTTTCTACGTAGCCTCCCTGGAGTTTTGTAACAATCTAGTCATCTTTGTTTTACATCTAGTATCCTACTATGAGTGAGTACATACCATGTTCATCCTTCTGAGTCTGAGTTACCTCACTCAGGATGATTTTTTCTAGATCCATCCATTTGCCTGCAAACCTCATGATGTCATTGTTTTTCTCTGCTGAGTAGTACTCCATTGTGTACATGTACCATATTTTCTTTATCCATTCTTCAGTTGAAGGGCATCTAGGTTGTTTCCAGGTTCTGGCTATTACAAGCAATGCTGATATGAACACAGCTGAGCAAATACCCTTGTGGTATGATTGAGCATTCCTTGGGTATATGCCCAAGAGTTCTACAGCTGGGTCTTGGGGGAGATGGATTCCCAACTATCTAAGGAAGTGCCATATTGAATTCCAAAGTGGCTGTATAAGCTTGCATTCCCACCAGCAGTGGAGGAGAGTTCCCCTTGCTCCACATCCTCTCCAGCATAAGCTGTCTTCTGTGTTTTTTTTATCTTAGCCATTCTGACAGGTGTAAAGTGGTATCTCAGAGTCATTTTGATTTGCATTTTCTGGATAATTATGGATGTTGAGCAATTCCTTAACTGTCTTTCAGCCATTTGAACTTCCTCTGCTGAGAATTCTCTGTTTAGTTCTACCATGATAAATGATGACCACATGAGAACAGTAATAGGCAGAGTGCTGGAGAGGTCCCCAGAAATCCACAATGATACATCCTCTGTAGACTGCTGAGAATGGTCAAGAGAAAGCCTGATCTGACCTAGTCTGGTGATCAGATGGCCAAACACCCTAACTGTCGTGCTGGAACTCTCATCCAATAACTGATGGAAGTAGATGCAGAGATCCTCGGCCAGGCCCTATGTGGAGCTCCAGGAGTCCAATGGTCAAGAAAGAGGAGGGACTGTAAGAGAGTGAATTGTTGAAATAAAGATTGGAAAAGCACAGGGACAAACAGCCAAATGAATGGAAGCACATCAATTATGAACCAAAGGCTGTGGAGCCCCCAACTGGATCAGGCCCTCTGGATAAGTGAGACAATTGAATAGCACGAACTGTTTGGGAGGCACCCAGGCTGTGGGACCAGGACCCGTCCTTAGTGCATGAGCTGGCTGTTTTGAACCTTGAGGTTATACAGGGACACTTTGCTCAGCCTGGAAGGAGGGGACTGCAGTTCCCTGTACTGAATCCACCAGGTTTAAGTGAATCCCCAGGGGAGTCTTGGCCCTGGAGGAGATGGGAATGGAGGGGAGGGGCTGGGAGGAAGGTGGGAGCGGGGCCGGGAGGGGGAGGACAGGGGAACCCATGGCTGATATGTAAAATTAAAACACAAATATAATAAATAACAAAAAATTTAAAAATAAAAAAAGAATTTCTGATGGATGTGATAAAATCTCAAAGTAGTTTCAAATTTCATTTCACTGATGGCAAAAGAATCTTTAAAAGTATTTATTAGCCATTTGTATTTTGAGAATTTTCTATTCTCTGTCTTAGGGTTACTATCGCTGGAAGCAGGAGTTGATTTATAATCCATGTGAGGTTGCTATTTACTTGCTTGTGCTTTGTGACTTACTTAGCCTGCTTTCTTGTAGCACCCAGGACCAGCAGCCCAGGAATTGTACTACCCACAATGGGTTTGTCCCTCCCCTATCAATCACTAATTAAGAAAACTCCTTACAGCCAGTCCTATGGAGGAACTGTTCTCAACTGAGGTTCCTTCTTTTCAGATAACTCTAGCTTGGGTCAAGCTGACATAAAGCTAGCCAGCAGAGTTCTATAACCCAGTTTTTAAAATTGAATCAGAGCCTATATTCTTGAACACTAATTTTAATGGGAATATTTCAGAAACATTGCCATTGAACTTGAGCCTTGAAAGTGAGCTTGGTTTGCATCAGTAGAAAGAAGTTAAGAAACAAGAGGGGGGAAAATGTCATTGCAATAAATGTGAAGCATTGGTGGGTAAAGACTGAGTAACAGGAATACCCAGAGAGCCACAGTGAAAAGGCATAGACCACAATGACCCTCACATGCCTGAGAAAAGAGAATTAATCTTCTTGGCACTTTTTAATTATGCATTTAGTAAGTATTAGTTTCTGTGCTAAAACTAATAACTTCATAAGCTTCAAAATTGTGTAACCCTGCATGTAAATAAACAAATGGGTGTGGGAGGAAGCAACACATTATATAGAAAATGTATTACCATGGCTTGCTCAGGATGCTGTAGAGTGGAAAACTATGAATTGTGACATTTTCTAGCTTCAGGCAACTTTAATCAGTAAACAAAGAAGAATATGAGAATAAAGAAGCTATCTTAATCCATTTAAGAGATAATCCATAAAAAGAACGAGAATTATAAGATTGGGGCACTGTTGCTTAGCTAGTTGAAAAACAAACCATGAGTGATTTATTATACTGGGAATCAAAGTGGCAGTTTTTACTTTAAATAAGTTTATATTTCTTACACTGTGATTTGGAATTTCCTTCTCATTTTTCAGTTTTGAGAACATGCTGTTCTTTATGTATGTACTGATGTCTCAATGTGGGTACAAATAATTTTGACAATGAAATAAGGCAAAGGAAACTTCAGACTGAATTTCGTTTACTTTTCCATTGAGATCACACTTAATAATTGGTTCCATTTCAGTTGTTCACAATTTAAAAGTGACTCTTAATTTGATTCTCAGAAAGACTCTGAAATCTGTTTTATAGATGAAAAGAGAGCTGAAATAATAAAATAGAACACAATTCTAGAAACTCTTACTCTATTCTGCTCTCTCTGTATATATAACCACATAAGCTTGGCCGAGTTGCTCTGTGTTCACAATTAAATTTCACCATGTAAATAACATGTCATTTTTTCACTCATTTATAGATTTATTTTAAAACATTGCTCAATATTCATTATGGAAAAATACTGGGTTAGGCCCCACTAAAAACAAATTATAGACAAAATCTTTCCACAAATATTACAAGTTAGTAGAAAAGTTAATGTATGCAACCAAAGAATTACCATTATAGAGGATATGCTACCTATAGGATGGGAGTAGCACAGAGTTTACACAGAGGATGTGTACTCCCTTAGGCTAGCATGATCTAGTGACACTGGAAGACTTTTGCTGTGCCTTGAGAAATGATGTAATTCTTAGAACTGATGTAAATGGTTGAGGTTGTATATGTTTAAACAAGGGTAAGATCAAAACTTATTATAAGCAGAAGTATGGTTTGAAAAGCTAAGGAATTAGAAGTCAGCCCAGGGTGACTAATTTTCTCAGACATGTAGAAACAGTATCACAGATATCCACAGAGGTTGACCATCCTTGGGCAAAAGAACATGCTTATTTTAGGCATGTTTTGCTCAATGAGATTTAGTACAAAGCTACACCAAAGAACTGTGATACTAGAGGTGTTTCTGCCTATTCAACACATTACAGCATGACATATACAGACATATCCTCTTTTGTGGGTGGAAAATTATTAACAAAAATTAGGATAAGACAATCTATTTATGATGACAACAAAACTGTGGCTATTATGTGCCAGTTCCTAATTCCTTAGGTATGATCATGCAATGAGACAAAGAATTCTATTAGAGAGCTTATGCCATGTATGATGAAACTGACATGTGTGTATGGTAACCACACTTCTAGTCCTGGAATGAAGAGCCAAACTTTTTGTTCATATAACAAGTATCTTAGTTTGAGTCAGGTAAATACCATGCAGTGGCAGCATCATGTTGCTATACAAAGCATTGTCCCACAACACATAGAAGGAATTTAGGGATGGAGCTGATGGGCAAAGCATTGTGAGACAAGTTTAATTCACTTTTAATGAGAGATAGCAGATTTATAAAAATAGAATGAATAATTTTTTTAAAGAAAACTGTCTTTTGGGTAAGAGAAATAGGTTAGAAATGATGGTATTTCACTGAAGACTCAATATAGCTAGAATAAAATAAACAAATAATGATGGAAAATATTAGGACTTGGGATTCAGAAGGGATTTCGGTCCTGATCACTTTTTTCATAGATACAAAGAAGCTGTATATTCATGAATTAATTTTCTTTCATCCAGTCTCAAAGGAGAGCACTGATGATGGACCTCCAAATTTATAGAAATTTCCCAAAGCATGTATAAAATAGACTGGTGGGCTATGATGGGCCATGAGCACCTTCATTCCAAGAACAGACCTTAATAAGATAGATCTTGTGTGTAACCACAATCACGAGTTATTCTGATTACCATCCCAGTACTCCCTGGGATAGAGACAGGTGCCTGGCTGCATTACAGCACACAGTAGAAAACAGTTGCAAGCCAAGAGCACAACAGTGAACATGTGGTTTTAGTTCCCAGTGATCTGAGTCACAAAAATTACTGGTCTGTGGTCACCTGTAATAAAGTCTGTTCATCATAATATATTGTACATTGGCAAGGCCCTGTTCTAGTGGGAAGACATAGCAAATGCCACTGTAATTCTGACATTGATGAAATTGAATTGTATCATAGAAATAATGGTTAAAATTCAAGTACCTTATATCAACAAATAATCTGATAATACTGAAAAGGCTAATCAGATGTATTAAAAGATCAAATTGAAGCCTCCTAAGGATGTAAATATTAATGAAAAATGAGTGGCTATGGAGAACTTAGGAAGTGGTAGAGGGGTAGGGGGTTTTAGGACAATTTTACAACAGATTACAAATGATAGATCAGGGGAACAATAAATCAAATCATTTAAAAGGAGAAAGATAAATCTTTGTGAAACAGCCTTACAGATGGCTTGATTGTTCTTTACATCTATTCCCACCACAAATTGGTTCTATAGATATTAAGTATATTCATATCCTTACTGTTGCTGTATCTTTTCTATAAATATAAATACCCAGAAGTATTCAAGTGCTTTACTAAGACAGTAGAGACCACATGGAAAGGAGGCAAACTGTAAGTAAGGTATAGATCAGTAAGCTGGAGCTGATCAACTCTGTAGAACAAATGACTGTCCAGCCCTTGACTAGTTCTGAGAGATGAGTAGCAGGCTCTGAAAAGTTCCACCTGTTAAGAATGTGCTACTTCTTAGGCTTTGGGATTTTAAGTGAAATCATGGGAGAAAGAGTAGGTAGGTGCTCATGCAACTTTGCAAAAGAGGATATCTGGATGTATCTGCTCCTAGAGTTCACCACTCACTGTTCTAAGATTAACAGTTAACTGTGATTATAATAGCTCTTTTTAGTCATATGTACTTCTAGCAAAGACCTAAGCTTCAAGATAAGTTTGAAAACCCCTGGCACAATATGCTAAGTTTGGCTTAGGTTTTTTTAGTACATAAAACTCAAACACATAAAACAGCCACTTTATTGGGAGTTCTGATTGGCATTTAAGAGATACACTTAATTTTAGATTTCACAGTGGTGACTGAGCAGACTAGCTGTCACCTTAGGAACAACCTCCTGGGTGTTAGTTCAGTAGCAATCTGAGCCCTGAGTTCTCCTGAATATATTCCTCTACTCTGTAATATTTAAAACCAAGGAGACTGGTCCTAAATTAGTCATTCTTATAGTCCATTTGATTAAAAGAATCCTGTATTTTATGCATTTAGTAAGTGAACATGTGTATATGCACATGAATGCTATAATGCATATGTGGAACTTAGAGGACAACTTATAAGAGCTATTCTCTCTGACCTTGTAAGTCCCAGAGATTAAACCTTGGGTTGTTGGGCTTGGTGGTAGGTATTTTTACCTGCTGGGACATCTTGTTTCCCGCTTTGTTCATTTTTAAGGGAGGTTTGCACCAGTGCATAAAGTACATCAACTCATGTACACTATAACATACTGGTTTTATAATGTTCTTGGTTTGTCCACAGCCTTTGCCCACTGTAATACCTACTTGGATATCAATGATACAGACAAGTTTTCTATTAACTAAGAATATTTTTTTTCTATTGGTAGGGTCCCTGTGGCTAAGTTCAAAGCATAGTGATCATAGCTGTCTCAACACTATCTTTTAATTTTATCTTAACAATTACAGATTAAATACAACATGTTTATATTTTATTTGCCTTTACTCCACTTGGTTTGCATTCCCTTAAGTATCCAATGAGACAATTCCCCAGTACTTGAGTATATTGTTTCTCTAAGACCAAGTTAAAAAATGTCACAGATGATTTAGTAACCATCCAAGCATCTAAGGTTCATCAATCTCACATCATCATTGTTTCTATCCCTAGAAAACACTCCTACACAATACAGTAAATGAGACATTATAGGTAAATCTTACCACTGACACCAACTGTGGTTCAAATTCTGAAGACAGCCTTGAGGTCTAGTGATGTAAGAGAATCACTAGACTTAGAAAACTTGTAATAGTCATGATTACAGTGTATTTTTGTGAAATGAGCCCAATTAAAATTAGAAAAGTAAAAGGAAATATAAGACAAAGTCCAGGATGAATGAGTCATAATCTATCAGGTGTCTCTTTGCAAAAAAAACACCAGGACATACCAATTCTTCCAGCCAAGAGGTGACAATGTATACACTGCTGTTACCCAAATAAACTCATCCAATCATGATTAATATCCTTATAAAGCTAGATCAAGCTCCATTATGTAACTCAAGGCCTTGGATAATCACAGACATCTTCATTAGGAAGAATATTCTAAGGACTCATCATATCTCTTTTCCAAAAAACCAGCCAAGGATCCACCTTGAAGGTGAGCCTGTCTTGGAAATGAGCAGAGCTTGGATAACACCTACCTGGTAATTTTAACCATATTGCACACATATCTTAGTCACTTTTCTGAAAATCAAAACTGTAGAAGGAAATTATAAAGCATCCAGAAAAGTGTCACTTTATATAGAGGAGACCATGTTAAGAACTCTGCTTTATCATTAGATACAACAAACTCAAAACATAGTGTACTTTTTAAGATCCTAAAATATAACAAAAACTGTTACTAAATATCTCTATATCTGGTGAAGTCATTTCAAAATAATAGTGAGTAAACGCGTATTTAAGAAAATTGCATCTGATAAAAGTCAGCAATTTCATAGAAAGAACTTCAATCAGGGAATAAATGATAGCAGATGGACATATGGGTACATAGAAAAATGGCAATGTTGTGAGAAGTTGACCTCACAGTAACTATTAAGGAGTGGAGTTCTTGAGTGAATAACCACTGAGGATTTGCTTCAGAAGTTAACCATGCCAAATTAAAGATCCCTTGTGGCAGCATTATGCTGGTCCAATCAGTACTGCCAAAAGCAAAGCACAAATACCCAAGGGTATCACATAGAGCATACTGAGATGTGGACAGTTACAGCTAACATGAATAATAAATCCATCCATCAGCATGCCTTCTTTTAAACTCCCAACATTCACCTTAGCATTGGCCTGTGTCTAAATTTTTAGCCAAACTACACAGCCCAGTACTTGATAACTAAAATCTACCTCTTTACTAAACGTTTCACTAGCAGAATGTATGGCAGAGACAGAGTTTGAAAGTGAACAAATTCTTTGCAATAATTATCTCCAGTTAAAGATAAATCAAGTTCAAATATTAAAACTATTCTAGGATTCATCACCTATATAACAACCTTTGGCTTGCTTGTGTCAGTAAAATGCTAAATTCTTTACCCATTTCCATTTATTCTATAGTCTATAACTATTTTCTTTATGGTTACCATGGTGATTATATTTCACATCTGAAAGTTATTACACTCTGATTTGAATTTATACCAGCTGATCCCCAGCTGCTTCTCAGTAGGTTGTCAAGAATAATCACAAGAAGAATTCCTTAATCATCTCCTCAAAAATCACTCATCACCCTGGGTTCTAACACTTTGTAAACAGCTTGTTTACCTGAAAGTACATTTCACACCAACTTCTATTGAATGACTATTGCTGTCCAGTTTCAAAATCAGCTGTGGCAGTTAGATTCGAACACTATTCCAAGTGCCCAATGCCCTGTGGCTACTTAGGAGATGTTTTGTCCCAAGAAGCATAAGATAAAAGGAAATATATAAGTAACAAAATTATTAATAATTCACAATAATTTTATAGACTAAAGTTCAAGTTATCAGTTACATAGTGATGGGAATTAACATATATAGATAGATACTAAGGTCAGGATGTATAAAGATGGCACCTGGAAACATTAATTTATAAGTTATTTGTTAAAAAGAGGTCTGTGCACGTGTTCCAGAAACATGTTTTCTACCTGGAATTTAAAAGAGCCAAGACTGCAAAATAGGACCCTATATTAGGTACTTTTTTACTTCTGTGATAAAATTCCATGAGCAAAGAAAGTTTATAAAAGAAATCACTTAATTTTGGGATCATGGTTCCAGGGGTTATTAAAGTCCATAACCATAACGACAGAAAGCATGGCAATAGACAGGCAGGCCTCACACTGGAGAAGGAGCTGAGAATGTATATGTTGAGACAAGAACCATGAGGCAGAGATAGAGTCAATTAGAATGCCATGGGCTTTTGAAAACTCAAAACCCACTCCCATTGACTTAACTACTCCAACAGTGCCATACTTCCTAATCCCTCTCAAACAGTTCCAACTAGGCACCAAACATTAAAACATGAGCCTATGGGGGATATTCTGGTTCACACCACAATAGACCCTCTCCTAAAGACTATAGATATCTGTATTTTGATCTCTGAGGTTGAGAGAAACAGATGGGCAGCCATTGATGCTCACACATTCCATTAATAATGCTGGCCTCTCCTTCCTCATGAAACAATGTGTAGGAAATATGTTTGACGCTCAATGAGAAAAGGAAACCATCAGAGCTATGCTTAGATCAAAAGGCACAGTTCTATTTGGGGTATGAAATGCCAGGCTCTCTCCAAGAAAGATGAGAAGAGAACTGTCAAAAGGGCAAACAAACAAACAAACAAACAAACCTGTAAAAAAAATCCTTATGAGGGCACTTCTGTTTCTTAAGATAACAAGATGTTGTCACCAAGCTGTTCTGTTGATATAGTGGTCAGTTGACTTCTGAGAAGAGCAGAACATTCTATTTCCATTGCCCTAAAGGGATTGGATCCTACATGGATCATGCATCTAGGTGTCTTAGGAGACTTCTTCTTATGTCAGCCTAACAACACGAAGACCTGATGCTTGCCCTTCACTATATTTCTCTTCTTTTCTTTTGGGAAGTAGGTATTAAAATCAAAAGCTAAAATGTGCTATATAACAGCAGCAGGTGTTATTCTATTTCCAGATTATAAATCCAAAGTGGCATTGGTTCCATATTTTGTTTTCTAAATAATTTGGGAAGCTAATTCATTATAAAATAATTATTCATTTAAGGTTGTAGGTACACAATTGTGAAGATGTAAGTTTATGACATTGTTATGGGATAACCCCTCTGTATGCTATGAATATGTTTTATTGCCATTGGTTAGCAATAAAGCTGCTTTGACCTATAGCAAGGCTAGATAGAGCCAGGTGGGAAACCTAAGAAGAGATACAGGAAGAAGAAGGGTGGAGTCAGGAGATGCCAGCCAGCTGCTGGAGGAGCAAGATTTGTTAGAATACAGGTAAAGCCATGAGACATGTGGCAAAATGTAGATTAATAGAAATGGGTTAATTTAAGTTTCAAGAGCTAGTTAGTAATAAACCTGAGCAATAGGCCAAATGGTTTGTAATTAATGTTAAACCTTTTTAAAGTGATTTTTAACTTTTAAGTGATTATCTTAAAAGCAGCTACAGGATCAGGTGGGACAGAAAAGCCTCCATTTACATGGCATCAATACTAGAAAGGAATGAAGAAGTGTTTCTTACTCAAAAGATTTTATGTTTTATTGAAGTTAAATTGGTACAAATTAAATTTTGCTAAAAAAAATTACAGGAATGGGACAAAGAAAACTGCAAGGCATAGAGAAAAAGTAAGGGGAAAAAGCAAATTTTTTATCAGTCATTAAGTAAAATGTGAATGAATTAAATTTTTACCAAAAGAGCAATTGGTAGAATAGGTAAAAGGTGGACACATGACCAAACTAAATCTTCTGATAAAATGCTTTCTTTTTTTTATTTTATAATTTTATTACTAAAAATAAACTTTTCAAATAAATGTGTTACACACAAAAATTAACCAGTCTCTAAGACTACATAACCCAATGAGCTAATAAAGCCCCAGAACTGACATTCAGAACAGAAGTTATGGAGCTTCACAATGAAGACTCTTTTAGGTCTTGAAACACAAGTAGGTTAAAAGTAATCAAGTGAAGCCAAATGTAACTCTTATTAACAGCAGATAAAATAGACTCTAAGTAAAAAATTATTACAAGAGCATAAGTGTATAATAGATAAAATAGACTCTGAGTAAAAAATTATTACAAGAGCATAAGTGTATAATATAAAGATTCAATAAAATAAAAGAATAATAAATATAAAATTTTATGTCTTACAACAAAGCACCAAATTATATAAAACAAATACTGAGAGAATAAAAATATAAACCACTTCATAACAATGATGGGAAATATCATTTACCCACTCTTATTTCAATAAAGAAAATTATAACCACATAAAAGATGAGTATCAAAAGAAAATACTTAAATTATACAATTCAACTAAATCTAACAGACATTAAGGTCATTACTGAGCAGCAGCAGCATGCATATCATCCTTACGTGAACATCTTTAAGTGAACATGAATATTCTCCAGAATAAATCACATGTTAGGCAATGTTAATTTTTAATCAACTCAAAAAAAGATACCATAAAAGGTAACTTTCAGATTCATGATTAATGAAGTTATAAACCAGTAACAGAAATAAATCAGAAACTGCATTTCTAGAAAAACAATATATTCTTAGTCAGTGAATCAAAAATAAATAAATCAAAAAGAAAATTAGAAAATACTTAAAGATGAGTAAAATGAGAATAGCCCAAAATTTTGGGAACACAATACAACCTCTGTTACTGGGGAAATGTATGACTATATATGTTTACATTAGAAAACATGAGCAAGCTCAAGTAAACAATATAAATTTACTTTTATTGTTTGTTTGTTTGCTTTTCAAGACAGGGTTTCTCCATGTAGTTTTAGTGCCTGTCCTGGATCTTGCTCTGTAGAGAGGCTGACCTCGAACATACAGAGATCCACCTGGCTCTGCCTCCCAAGTGCTGGGATTAAAGGTGTGTGCCACCACCACCTGGCTATAAATTTACATCTTAATGAATTACAAAATAAAGAAACAATCTCAACCCCAAACTAGCAGAAAGAAAGATATAAATAAAGATTAGTAAGTAGATACTTTTTATTAAAGATTTGTTTTTTTTACTTTTTAAATTATGTGGGAACTTGAGAGTTGGATTAGTAGTTAGGAGCCCTTGATGCTCTAAGAGAGGACCTAGGCTCTTATAGAGGACATGGGTTCAGTTCTCAGTACCCACATGGTACTTCACAGTCATCTGTAACTCTGCTTCCTGGGAATCCAATGGCAATGTTGATGGTACAGTAGTGAGCATGTCTGATTCCATGGAATCTGATACCCTCTCCTGGCCTCTCTGGGTCCTGAACATATGTGACTTAGAGATAGATGTGCAAGCAAGACATACATACACATAAAATAAAAATACATTAATCCTTTAGAAACAATCATATGTATGTATGTGGTTGTATGTGGATATACACACGTAAGTGTAAGTGCTGGCCGAGAAGTGGGTGTCAGACTCCCTGAGGGTGAACTACAAGCACTTGGCAGTCACCTAATGTGGGTACTGAAAATTCCACTCTGGTCCTCGACAGCAACAGAATATGCTCTTAACCACTGACCTAGCTTTCCAGACAAAGAAAATATTTTTTAAGAATTGAGACAATTTATTGTTAGAAAAAGAATACAGGGGAGTCCAGGAAGGAAAAATAAACTTTGATCAGTACATGCTATATAGACATATGGAAAGAACACATTGAACCCTATGAGTATCTATAGATAACAGGTTAATAAAATTTTAAATAAAAATTAAACCAATACAATTAAAAAGTTGTTCCTTTTCTTATCAACAAAATTGATGGACTCATAACTAGAATGACTGATAGAAAAGGAGAAGATTATATGATAAGATCAAAAATGAAAGCAGAGGTATTGCAAACAAACATATAGAAATAAAATAATCCTAAGAAACTACAAAGACAACACTTAGCAACAAACTGAAAAACCAAGATGAAATGGATTAATGCCTAGGAAAAAATAACTGATCAACTACAAAAGCTGAAGAAAAGTTTTAAATGGTGAAGAAATAATTTTTTTTTCAACAAAATTAAGCAACAACAAAAAAAGGCCCTGGACATGGTGAATTCTAACACTCATGCACAAACAAACAAACAACAACAAAAACTAACAGCAATTTTTCTCACAATGTTCAGGGAAACATTATCAGATTCATTCTGTGATGTTATCAGCTTTGCCTTGATATCAAAGTCAGGCTAATGCAGGGCAATAAAAATAAAGACTTCAGATAACAAAACTGCAGAAAAGGGCTGTACATCAGGACAATAGGACTTAGTCTTGGAATACGTGGAAGTTTAGCCTACAGAAAGCCCATCACTATTATGCACCACATTAACAGAATGATCTCTTCAAATGAGGAGAAAAAATTCTTAGTGAAATTAACACCTTTTCTGATTAAAAATTTAGCAAACTGATAATATAAGAAAACTACCTCAACATAGTGAAAACGATGTATGAAAACACACAGGTGACATCATACTCAAGCTATAAAGATCAGGAATAAGATGAACTGCCACTCCTTACCCAAAGAGAGCAATTAAAAAGCAAGAAAGAGCAAAGAGTATGTAAATCTTGAAAAAAAAGAAGAAAAATCATCTGTTTTCATAATAATGATGTGAGTATAATAATTTATAAGCAATTCCACTAAGAATCAGATTATGAAGTCAACACAAAATTCTCATCTTATTCATGAAAATAAATTTTAAAAAACTTTAAATACTTTTTTATTTATTTTTTATTTTTTACACATCAGCTATGGGTTCCCCTGTCCTCCCCTTTCCTGCACCCACCCCAAACTTCCCCCCAGCCACTCCCATTCATTCCCATCTTCTCCAGGACCAAGACTCCCCTAGGGATTCATTTAAACATGGTGGATTCAGAACAGGCAGGTCCGGTCCCCTCCTTCCAGGCTGAGCAAAGTGTCCCTGTGTAAGCCCAAGGTTCCAAGCAGCCAGCTCATGCACTAAGGACAGATCCCGGTCCCATAGCCTAGATGCCTCCCAAACAGTTCATGCTATTCAATTGTCTCACTTATCCACAGGGCCTGATCCAGCTGGGGGCTCCACAGCCTTTGGTTCATAATTCATGTGCTTCCATTCATTTGACTATTTGTCCCTGTGCTTTTTGCAATCTTGGATTCAACAATTCACGCTCTTGCAGTCCCTCCTCTTTCTTCAACAGTTGGACACCTGGAGCTCCACCTGGAGCCTGACTGAGGATCTCTGCATTCACTTCCATCAGTTATTGGATGAGAGTTCCAAGACGACTGTTAGGGTGTTTAGTCATCTGATCAACAGACTAGGTCAGATCAAGCTTTCTCTTGTCATTGTTCGTTCCTGTTATTGTTTTTATTTTTTGGTGGTAGTGTGTGTGTACTTCTCTTCTTTGGGGTTTACTGCTGTGGTGTTATCTGTTGCCTATGTTTTCATGAGTATATCTGCCTTCCTTAGGTTGGAATTTTCCTTCTAGTGCTTTCTGTAGGGCTGGGTTTGTGGATAAATATTATTTAAATCTTGTTTTGTCTTGGAAGGTCTTGTTCACTCCATCTATGATGATTGAAAGTTTTGCTGGGTATGTTATTCTAGGCTGGCATCCATGGTCTCTTAGTGTCTGCATTATATCTGTCCAGGTCCTTCTGGCTTTCAAAGTCTCCATGGAGAAATCGGGTGTTATTCTGATGGGTTTGCCTTTATAAGTCACTTGGCATTTTTCCTTTGTTGCCCTTATTATTCTTTCTTTATTCTGTATGTTTAGTTGTTTAGTTATTATGTGGTGAGGGGACTTTTTTGGGGGGGTCTAGTCTGTTTGGTGTTCTGTAGGTTTCTTGTATCTTCATAGCCATTTCGTTCTTTATGGTGGGAAAGTTTTCTTCTATGATCTTGTTAAATATATTTTCTGTGCCTTTGAGTTGGTATTCTTCCCCTTCCTCTATCCCTATTATTCATAGGTTTGGTCTTTTCATGGTGTACCAAATTGCTTGGACATTTTGGGTCATGACTTTGTTGGTTTTAGTATTTTCTTTGACTGATGAGTCTATTTCTTCTACCGTATCTTCAACACCAGAGATCCTCTCTTCCATCTCTTGCATTCTGTTGGTTATACTTGCATCTGAAATTCCTGTTTGTTTACTCGGATTTTCTATTTCCAGCATTCCTTCTGCTAGTGTCTTCTTCATTTTTTCTATTTCCCTCTTCAGGTCTTGGACTGTTTGCCTTGTCTGTTTCGTTCCTTTTTCATGATTTTTCTTTCAGGGACTTATTATTTTCTTCTGCTTTAATTGTCCTTTCCTCTAGTTTTTTATAGCGTTCCTCCCATTTTTTTTTTGTTTGTCTGTTCCTCCACTTTGATTTCTTCTATATAAGTCTCTAGCTTCTTCATGATGTTACTTATAAGGTTGTTTTCTTCTTCTTCTTCTTCTTCTTCTTCTTCTTCTTCTTCTTCTTCTTCTTCTTCTTCTTCCATTCCATGATGTTCAGGTCTAGCTGTTGGAAAAGGGCTAGCATCTGGTGATGCTGTATTGCTCTTTATTTTGTTGTATGTACTTCTGCCTTGACGTCTGCCCATCTCCTCTCAGGTTCGTTCTTGGTCTTATCAGTGTACTTGGTCCAGACAGAGCTGACAGATTTAGGGAGCCTCTCTCTGGTCCAGATGGAAGCTCTGGTCCAGATGAGAGTGCTCCCCGGATAAGAGCTAGGGGAGCTGGACTCTGAGTCTCGGAAAATCCCTAGGGTCTCCTTATCTTGTCCAGATGGGAGATCTGGGGCAGGATGGAATGCTGGACACTGGTCACTAAGTCTCCGGAAGTGGCTGGGGTATCCAGCAGATGGGTGTGGGGGCAAGGCATTGAGGTTGTAGTGTCTACCAGAGGGTCTCTCTGGTCCAGATGGGAGTTCCTGGGTGGATGGGAACAGGGGGCTAGTCTCGGGCAAATGGGAGTAGGGGCAGGGTGTGGAGATTGCATTGTCTTCCTATGGTCTTGGAAAAGGGGAGCCTTCCCACAGTGCCTGCCTATTGGCCAGAAACTGGGGCCAAGTTGGGCAGGTCTTCCCAGGATGGTACCCAGGTGTGGTACCCAGGGGCAGTTGCCTCTCTGACTATAACCCCAGGCACTCACCTCTGGTGAGTTCCAGGGTGGATGGAACCTGGGGGCTGGTATCCTTTAAATTCTTTTTACATTAATATAAATAAGATGAGCTGGTTGGTGCTGGTGCACATCTTTGATCCCAGCACTCAGGAGGCAGAACCAGGTGGATCTCTGTGATATTTGAGGCCATCCTGGGCTACAGAGTGAGTTTCAGGACAGGCACACAGCTACATAGTGAAATCCTGTATCAAAAACTTATAACCTGGGGCTTATGTGGGGACACTGCTCAGCCTGGAAAGAGGGGTGTGGACTTGTCTGTACTGAATCTACCAGGTTAAGCTGAATCCCCAGGGGAGTCTTTGCCCTGGAGGAGATAGGAATGGGGGCAGGGCTGGAAGAAGGTGAGGGTGGGTGCAGGAGTGGGGAGGACAGGGCAACACATGGCTGATATGTAAAATTAAAACACAAATATCTGTATAAAAAAAGAAAATTAAAAACAAAAACAAAAAAATGAATAAGATGCTTTAAGATTTGACATAAGTACAACAGGAAAACTGCACAAAAGAAACTATGCTCTTTTCTAGAGGAATAAAGACAGGAATAAATAAATAAACAAAATCTCATGGTCATGAATTAGAAGCCTTAATACTGTTGAATTCTCAATACTATCAAAAGCCAGATGAAATATAAGCCTTATCAAATTTTAAGAATGTTTTTGCAGATATAAAAACAATCTATCCTAAAATGCATATGGTTCCTTGTAGGACTCATAGTTTCCTATTTCAAAAATTGAAAACTTACATTAATATAAACAATGTGCTGCTAGCACAAGGACAAAAATGATAGACCAATGGAATCAAGAGAAAATCAGCAGCTCTTCACATTTGTGGCTATATGAGTTCCAGCACGGGTGCCAAGATCATTAAACTGGCAAAGGATTATTTCTCAACAGATAACTTCACTATTCAACAGCTGAACCTGTTTGTAATAGCAACATTAACTCAAAATTGGTCAAAAATGTGAACATAAGACCTGTAAGTAGAAAATGTTGGGAGAAAACGTAAGGCTCAATGTATACAATATTGGACTTACTGGTGATTCCATGGCTAAAAATACTGAAGACATAGATAAAATGAAAGGAAACTACACAAATTGAACTTTGATAAAACTGAAAATGTTTGTACAGCAAAGGACACAATCAACAAAATAAAACACAGCACACAAAGTCAGAGAGAGGATTATAAATTCCAAATATGATGAAGGGATTAGTATCCAGAATACAGAGAGAATTTCTAAAATTCGACAATAGCTACATAACTCAGTTGGCAAAAAGAACTAAGGAAATGTGTGTAACCACAGACATAGGAAAAAGTGGGGGATATCCAACATTTTCAGCCATCAGAAAATGCAAGCCGAAACCTTAATAAAATCCCACTATGATATCATTATAATACCTAACATGAAATAATAAGGATAAGAAATAACTATGATATGACAACCCTAGAACCTCTTGGAAACTGATGATGAGCAAGGATACAGTACAGACAGTGCATAATCTAGTATGGTGGTTCTCAAGGACTTAAAATAGATTCAGCATTTCTACTTCTTGGAATATAGTGAAATTATTGAAAGCAGAGTTTTAAAGTCTGAGTGCCCATTTATAGCACTATTACTCCAAATATCTAAAATGTAACACAATTTGACAGTGTATAATAACAAAGTAGTGAAGAAACAAAAACAATAATACATATATAAATACATGCATCTATACACATCCATAAAATGTAGTATTATTATTCAATCTAAAATGAGAAGGAAATTCTGCTGTATGGTACAATATGGAAAAAAAATTGAGATGTTATTATAAGTGGAATAAGCCTATCACAGAAAGACATATGAGGAGAAAATGAAATAAAATTATACCAAACAGATTCGGAGAACCAGTGACTTAGGGAAAGAATAATAGGAAGATGTTCAATGGTCCCATAGTGATTTATCTCACATAATAATAAAATGTGGAAATAGATTCTGCTGATGGTTGTGCAATGTAAATTAATGTCATTGAACTGTTCCTTTATAGACAGTTAAGATGATAATATTTATATTTTATGTATTTTGAACAATAAAAACTTTAAGGGCAAAATATGCAATTCAAAACCATCTGCAACAAAGCCAACTAATATGAGCAGTAATTTTAAATTCCCCCCTGTGATGGCTATTCTTTGTTATCAATTTGATTAACTTTGGAAGTAACTGAAACCCAAAAATGGAGGGCACAGCTGTGAGGGAATTTTTTCTTAATTTGAAGAAGGAAAATCTCTTATAATTCAGATTTATGCAGCAGGAATACACACCTTTAATCCAGATCTTTTGAGCTGGGCAAACCCCTCTATTCTGGGTCACACTTTCTTCTGGAAGCCTATATAAGAACATAAAAGAAGGAAGCTATTGTTCTTTGCTGTCTTGCTAGCAAATGCATTATTCACTGGCATTAGAGCCTGCTTCTTCTGAATAAAGACTAGCTGAGACATTCAACCTCATACACTGAACAACTACTGGATTCTTGGATTTTCAGTTCATAGCCAGCCATTGTTGGATTAGCTACATCACAGCCTGAAAAACATACTAATAAATTCCCTTTCTATGTGTAGATATGTTCATTCTATAAGTTCTGTTCCTCTAGAGATCCCTGACTATATGTAGAGAGATTTATTATATAAGTTCTGTTACTCTAGAGATCCATGTAATATACCTCCCTACCTACCTCTGTCTTTTTTTCTCTCTCCCTCTCTCTCTCTCTCTCTCCCTCTCCCTCTCTCTCTCTCTGATTCTCTATATATTATTAGAGATATCAATTCTCTCATTTTTCATTTGTTTCTATTTATATAAAGTTTGTGTCCTATAGAGACAGTAAGTTTTGCAAAGAAAGAAAACGTGCTCAGGAATTCAGCCCTCCTTTGTGTCATCTAAGCAGAGTCCAAGTCAGCCCTTTAGGAAAGTGGGAGTTTACTAATAGGCACACAAATCACTCCTTGATGCTTAGCCAATCAGAAGCAGAGTACCTCAGGCCATCTGTGGGACAAAAAGTAATGCATAAAATAGAAGGTGCTGTTAAATTAAATTATTCCTTACCACTAGGTCAACTTTATGAATCTAAGTAGAAATGAGCTGCAAGCCCCCTTCTGCCTCTTTCATTATAATTCTTGGTCTCCACTTCTACCTTTCAAAGACAAAGACTGTTAATATGTCAGCAGTACCACAGAGTACCGCTGAGAGCTGACCAAAGCAAATGTTTCAGGTACAATTCCTTTCTACTCTGGTGAACTTGGAAATTAGTTCTCTGGATTTGGACCGAAATTAAGATGAATACTGAACTTAGTTGTAATTTTCTCAGGACAATGCATGATAACAGAAATTTCATTATAAGCACAAGAAAAAGTAGAGGAAAAAAAGGAAAGGAAAAAAATAAATTTGCTACACTTCTACATTTCTGTTGTTTTAAGTTTCTTCCCTTTCCTGATTCCAAAATGAAAGTAATTTGGAGACTATGCCTTGCACTTTTTTGAAGGACATTACACTAAACTGTGTGAGGGTCAGCTGGCCCAAACCAGTAAAAAGATACTTTCTGAGAGCCAACCTGGGTCTGCCTAAGGGCCTTAGCAACAGCAGCTGAGAAATGATCTGGAGATGATCTGGACCAATAAGAGGCATCCATGTCACACCAACAAATGCCTATTCATCAGAGCTTCCCCCAACACGGGATGGAGGGTCTATAAGGCTTGCCTCTTCCTGAATAAACTAAGCTTGTTGTTTCAACCTTCTCCTAGAGTCTGGGTCATTGACTCTGTGCCTACTTGACCCCTTCCCCCAAAGGGAACAACAGCACAGGACCCTGCCACAAAACTGAACATCAGCTCACAGACTTTAAGACATAATGGCTGGTGAACTAGAAAGATGTTTCGTTATGTGTAACAAAATGCACACAGTAAAATGTAAGCATGTTTACTTTCTAAGACACAGAATGCAGAGTGACCATTAAATCTGGATAGAAGACACAGAAAAAGTTGTCATTCTTCTACTGAAGAAGGCACATCACACATTTGCAGCTCAGCTATAGAAACAGAAAGACATACAAATGAGAGCTTTGGTCTTTAGTCAATTTAATTGTTTGTAGAAGTCTAAGAAATTCATCTTTTGTTTACAGATTGGCCTACAGTGAAGAAGAAGAATGCTGGTTTAGGAGGATTGAAAAAGAGAATGTAACCATTGGGAAAAAAACTCACATTAATCAAATCTTTTGTTGAGAATAGGTAAGAATTTGCCTACTGCTTGTTGTGTGTCTAAGCTGCTTCTGAGAATTCCTGTGATGATTGTGTTTCCTGTTTCATTTACTGATGAGCCTCACATAGGGCTGACAGAATCACCTCTCAGAGAGATGCTTGAACAAACCTTTCTGAGCATTGAACAACTAAAATGTTTTCATTCTGCTGTTGATTTGTGTGGAATGTGGGGCTATTTAGATGAAAGGTGCAATTAAATAAAGTCAGATAAAAACATAAAACTACAAATTCTTTTTTATTATTTTTGAATTTTTTGAAATTATAATATAATTACATCATTTTCCCCTTTCTTTTCTTCCATTCAAACCTTCCCATGTAACACCCCCTTGCTTTCTTTCAAATTCACGGCTTTTTTTCTACAACTATATATAACTCTATATAGACATTCTTTTGCTTTATATATATATGTGTGTGTGTGTGATAGAAACACATATATGTATATATCATATATATTTCTATGTGTATAGACATGTATATATCAGATATAGTCCTAAATACATAAATATAACCTACTCAGTCTGTATTATTATAGTAGCACATGAAGCTATTATAACCATAACTTTTAGGACATAATGTACCTTATAACAATGATTTTCCAGCAGTTTTCCAGGAAGGTCCTCCTTTGAAAATTTATAATCCATTGCAGATCAGTTCTTCTAAAAATAAAATATGTTTCAGTGTCACAGCAATATCAACTTGTCATAATATTTCTAAACACTCTGTTTGTACTTTTGTTGACACAAGTTAATAAATAATAACATATGGACTTTTAGGTCCACAGGCCATTCTTTAAGCAGTACTGTCTGTCATCATCCACTTTTGCTGCTGTAAAATACTTGAAACTGGGAAATTTATAAATAACAGAAATTAAGTTATCACAGTTATAGAGCTTAAGGGCTCATGTCTAGTAAGGGATTTCTTGCTTTTTCATCCAGTGGTAAAGGGTTGAAGGGGAAAGAGTCTGTGTTGTTTGTGGTTGGGCATCCATCCCACTTCTTTGCTAGGTAACAGTACCACAAGAGTATGCTGAATCTAAACATAAGGGCAAAGACCTTAGAAATTAAGCCCTTCCTAAAGGTTATGATCTCAACAGTGTTTTGTTGGAAAGCCAGTGCCCAGGATACATTCATATATTAGCACTAGCCTAGAGTTTATTTTGTCTAACCTCTCCAAATTACAGTTAGTCAAATTGAGCCATGAGATTTTCATTAGCACACTGGGTATCACGAAGCTTCTCAGAGTTCCCTCTACAACCAAGCATGTTTCTAGTCAGCTTTAAATAAATCACCAAATGTTTAATCTTCTTCCTTTCTAGTTATGTTAATAACAGGCTTGTTTTTCTCATCTGTCCCCCTAGATGTGTATGTCCCCTCCTGTCATCACTAAACAGTTAGGAAAACTGAGTCATTTAATTATCTAGTTTCAGAAACATTACATCTTGTCTCAATAAATTACATCTGCCACCTGTGAGAGACTCTTGCCTTCTGTACAGGCATCTTGTTTTCATGTACTTGAAATGCATCTTATTATCAATCCTCTTGGGCAATCTTCCCTTCATTTTCTTTGATTTGCCTGAGCCTTTGTATACTACAAATTTATTCTGCAATCTTCCAGCCTCTTCTGTCCTGGGTGTTTGAATCATGCACATGCCTCCTACTCACCCTTGATTACTCCCTCTCTGCTCCATCATTTGCATGGCTTCCCAAAAGCTTCTATTGTGTTTACCATTCATACTGCTTTGTACAGCCCACAGACATATACTAACTTTGTTTCAAATTCTCTCATTTACTTGAATCCTTCCTTTCTATCATCATGTTTTATTTGTTCTTTATTCTACAAAAGATTAGTTTTACAGGTTGCATTGTGTGTGTGTGTGTGTGTGTGTGTGTGTGTGTGTGTGTGTGTGTGTTTTGTGTGTGTGTGTGTGTGTGTGTGTGTGTGTGTGTGTGTGTTGTAGTCTCTTGAGACAAGCTCTCTCTATGTAGCCCCGACTGTCCTGGAACTCTCTGTGCAGATCAAGTTGACCTTGAACTTAAACATTCACCTCATTCTGCTTTCGAAATGCTGAGAATAAAGACGTGATTCCAAGTAGCATTTTCTTAGACATTATTTTGTAAAACGTAAAAATTAAAATAAATTTAGTGAGTGTTTGTAAGCCCAAATTTGTCTTCATTTCTCAATTGTAAGTGATAAATGTACATTATATTTTTCCTAGTACCTTGTAACTGACCAAATACATAGTTTTAGACAATTCATCTAAATTCTATGGGTCTCTTTTGTTTTTAATATGAAATGATTGAACTAAACATTATATGTTTAAAATATTTACTTTCACATACCTCTGAAAGAGGCTGCCTAATCAATCATGCTTCTTGAATACTCCATTGCTCCCTTTAGAAGGTTTAACCTTCAAGTCAAAGTTGACTTCATACCTTAGGCAGCCATCTATCAGGATTACCTCAACTATATTTTATTTCCACATAGAATTATGCCTTATGTTGAGTAGTTAGCCTTTAAGTAATATTATAGTTAGCTAGAATGCTGGATGTCCTTTAAAAGACACATGTGTGGAAGGCTTTGTTTCCATCCCCTGAAGCTAAGGAGAGGCAGTGGAAGTTCTAATAGACAGAGTTAATGAAAAGAAATCTTATCATTTGGAGTTGTGCCCTTAAAGATCTTGTGTCTCTAGACCCTTCTTGCTTCTCATTTGCTTTATAGAGGTCAAGAGGTGAGCAGGCTGACCTACTATGTTCTGTTTCCATGATATATACCACCTCTAAAAGCCCATGGATTGAACTCTCTTAAAACCAGCATCTGAAATAACCCATTCTCTTTTTACATCAATGATCTTAGATATCCCATGGCAGTAATACAAAACAAACATTAAAAGCAATAAGGAATACCTAAAATCACCATCTCCTCAATGGAAAGTCATTGCTATGCATTAGGTTGGATCATGAGAAATTGTCTTTTTGTGGTAGTTAAAAAAAAAAAAAAAAAAAAAAACAATGACCCAAAAGATCAAATATCAACACCACATTTCCACCTGGCACACAAATTTTAATTAAAGTTCTATTGAACATCTATAATTTGTCCTAGGGCTAGCTAACAGATATAGTGTTTATTTAATGGTGAAAAGACTCTAAGGTGTTAAATATTGTTGTCTGTGTTTTATAAAGGAAAGGAGTTAGATTTAAAAGATCTTAAATAATTTGCTAATATCACAAAGTTGACCATATGTAGGATCACAAGTTGCAGTTTCTAGCTGAAGAGACTTGGGTTCTTTCTCAAATTATCTAGAATAGTAATGTAGCACAGATCAGTGAATCCCAGTTCTAAAAACAACCTTTTAAACTTGCAATGTTCGTTTATATTATATACATTGGAAAATAAGAGACTAGTACAGTATATACTAGTATGGGTGGTCAGCAATGAAGCTGTTGAATTAAAGTTACTGAAGCACAAGATATAATCTTATTCCATTTAGAGATTTAGTAAAGTCTACAAATGTATCTTTGTGATAATGCAAGAAGATAGCCACATTACTGTATATCTGTGTGCACAAAAAAATGGTATCTGTGTGATACATGAAGTATTCTGGAAGACCTATCCAAAACCCAGAGAGTGAGAGGAGCTAAAAGCAAGGGAGCTCACTGTTTTTACTCTTTAGTCCTCTAAATTGCTTCCACCTTTTCCAATAATTACATTATTAAGTCTAACAGAAAAAATAAGAAGCATTCTCTTAAGCCTTGATTTAATGATTAACTACTTTCCCTATTAGAAAGGAGGGTACTGGACCTGCCTGTACTGAATCTACCAAGTTGAGCTGAATCCACAGGGGAGTCTTGGCCCTGGAGGAGATGGGAATGGAGGGGAGTGGATGGGGGAGGGTGGGGCTGGGGATGGGAGGGGAAGGACAGGGGAACCCATGGCTGATGTATTAGTGAAATTATTAAGGCCACTCCACATAGTTAAAAGGGAGGTTTATTTTGTGGGGTAACTTACAAAGGAAGGGATAGGTTGTAGGGTCTGGCAAAGGTATGACTCAGTCTGGCAGTGTTCTTTGGAGAACTCTGCTCGGTCTACCTCCTGTGTCCAGCAACCCAGAACCAAGAGAGACCTCCAGTACTGTGGGATGTTCTGTATGTCAAATGTGTTGCTCTGATTGGTTAAAATAAATAAAGTGCTGATTGGCCAGTAGCCAGGATAGGGTAGGCAGGACAAAGAAGAGGAAAAGGCTGGAAACAGGAAGGCTGGGAGGAGACACTGCCAGCCACTGCCATGAGAAGCAACATGTAAAGACACCAGTAAGCCACAAGCCATGTGGCAAAGTATAGACTAACAGAAATGGGTTAATTTAAGATAGAAGAAGTAGATTACAAGAAGCCTGCCATGGCCATACAGTTCATAAGTAATATAAGTCTCTGTGTGCTTACTTGATTGGGTCTGAGCAACTGTGGGAATGGCGGGTGAGAGAGATTTGTCCTGACTCTGGGCCAGGCAGGAAAACTCTAACTACACTGATGTGTAAAATTAAAACACAAATATAGTAATAAAAAAAAGAAAGTGGAAGGAGTGGGAAAAAATATCTAATGCTTCTAATAAGCCCCCTGTGCTACAAAACATATAATTTCTAATACTAACTTCAGCATAAGAAATTGTGCTTGTCTCTGTGTGTCACTCAACTGTCATAATTTTTTACATATGTTGTGTCTTTTATTGCTGCTGTTATAAATGCAACTTCCATTTAACAAACAATAGTAAGTCTCCAGAACTCCCTATGACTTACAAAAAGAAGAATCAGAGATGGATTAATTTCTCTTCCCTCAGTAAGAAGTTACTAGGGTGTGAGGCCATCAAAAGTTAGGGAAAGAACAGAGATTTATGTAGAATTTGGACAGTTTAAAAATTAACCACTACCTACCACCTACCTACCTTTCTTTCTTTCTTTCTTTCTTTCTTTCTTTCTTTCTTTCTTTCTTTCTTCCTTCCTTCCTTCCTTCCTTCCTTCCTCCCTTTCTTTCTTTCTTTCTTTCTTCCTTCCTTCCTTCCTTCCTTCCTTCCTTCCTCCCTTTCTTTCTTTCTTTCTTTCTTTCTCTCTCTCTTTCCCTCCCTCTCTCTCTCTCTCTCTCTCTCTCTCTCTCTCTCTCTCTCTCTCTCTTTCTTTCTTTTTTGGTTAACTAAAAATGTAAACACAAAACTTTATTATGTACTTGATCAGATTAATACTTTATTAGAAATTCAAGCCTATGAGAAAGGACTGAATGGCTGCTCTAACTGCATATAAGTTCAGTGAGTTGTGTAGTCTTTAGTTCTGGTGAATTTAGGTGTATAATGGTTTTTAATGGAAACATTATTGTGGCTTTTTAAAATAATAAGGTGTGTGTGTGTGTGTGTGTGTGTGTGTGTGTGTCCAGTGGAGATTTAAAAGTGCTACTAGGAGGTATAACTTTGTTGAAATAGGTATAGTCTTGCTGGAGAAGTGTGTCATTGTGGAGGCTTGCTTTGAGGTCTCATATATGCTCAAGATACTTTCCAGTGTTACATTTCCTTTCCTGCTGCCTTCTGATTAAAATGTGGTCAGCATCATATCTTCCTGAACACTGCCATGCTCCTCACCATGATGATAATGGACTGAATACCTGAAACAATAAGCCATCACCTCAGTTAAAGAGTTTCCTTTATAAGAGCTGCCACAAGCATGCCATCTCTTCACAGCAATAGAAACCATAGAAAGTATATGCATATTTCAAGTCTGTTAATACTAAGGAATAGAGTCAAATGAATATCTTCCATCTGCTTTGAGATACTGCCTTAATAAATGGAAGGAAAAGCACTTGTATCCCCCTCTATGCTTGATAACTCAGAGACCCCTGAGTTCTCTGAATACCGCAGAGCATTGGAGAGAACCCCTAGAGGATCCCTAAATGCTCCCTAGAATTTTAAAGCTCCCGCACAAGTATCCCAAAGCACACCAGGATGTTCCTTATTCCTGAGGGCCCCAGAGCCCTCTGTAGCACAAACCATGTTTCAGACTCATCAGTGTGCCCTGAGAAGTACCATTTCTAGACATATCCTCACTCCTTTCAGGCTCTGTGCTAAAAATGAGAACAGCTTTGAGAAGATTCTTGACACTAATTACTGCACCGTTCCAGAAGGTTAGCTCTCTGGAGCACAGCCTGAAGCTGATGGGAGGTCACATATTTGAAATCCACTTACCTTGACACCAGGACACTCCTTGTTCCTTTTGAAACATTACGCAGAAAGTGACCCACCATTCAGTTCACAAATCTGCATTAATTATTCCCACTTAGCATGTCCCAATTGCTGCCCAGGTATATGGTCTGCTGATTGACATCTGTGTTAAGAGTTTATTCAAGTGCTTGATTACACAGCTTTGGAAATTTTGTGAGCCCACAGAGGTGGAGGAGTAGAATCTTCCTCCTCTTATTGCAGATCAATAGTACATCTTAAACCAAAAGTAGAAATATTTCAGCTGGAAGAGCAGCCAGTTCCAGAAGTAGCTGTTTCTGTGCAGTCTGCCTCTGTGTTTAGAATTCTCCAGAATCTCTTTAGGGTACCTGGGCATCTGATCGTTACTATTATTATGACAAAGCCTCTAGGACTGGGTTAGAGGGCAACATCTGAAGACAGGATAGGAAGGAACCATGCTCAGAATTCTTTGCAGTAACCAGTTTTTACGGTTCTATTAGTTAAACACGAGAGCTGGAGGATGAAATAGCTTATCTGCTTATTTCTGCATAAAACAGATGAGGGCAAAAGCCCAAAGGACAAGCACTGTGCTGTTGACCAAAAGTATACTGTGTCCTGTTAAGAAGCTTTAGTAATGATATACACTGATGTATGTTATGGTACAATCTCCCTTTGAAGTAGCTTGGGTTCCCAGTGTTCTTTTGGAGTTGGTTATTGGGAAAAAGAAAGGTTCTTATCCAGTTTCTTAGTTAAGGTTTCTACTGATGCAATGAAACACCATGACCAAAAGGGCAATTGGGGAGGAAAGAGTGTATTTGGCTTACACTTCAGCATTCCTGTTCTTTACTGAAGGGAATCAGGACAGGAACTCAAACAAGGCAGGATGCCGAAGACAGAAGTAGATAAAGAGGCCATTGAGGAGTATTGCTTACTGACTTGCTTCCCCTGGCTTGCTCAGCGCACCTTCTTATAAAACCCAGGACCAGCAAGCAGTCCAGAGATGGTGTCACCAACCATGGACTATGCCTTTTGTCATTGATCACTAAGTGAGAAAATACCTTGCAGCTGGATCTAATCGAGGTATTTGCTCAATTGAGGCTCCTTCTGATGACTCTAGCTTGTATCAAGTTGACACACAAAACCAGCCAGTATATCCAGTGAATCCATGTCAGTACAGTAGTTAAAAAGTCTTAACAACAAATTTTCATCAACAATTTAGCCATACAATTGTAGACTTTATAACACTTTTGAGATACTGTTTCAATCTTGGCAAAAAATATAATCCACACACTTCTGAAGATTTGCCCAAAGCCATGCAGTTTAAAAAGAGGCTGAGCCATGATTGAAATGAAGGTTTGTCTGACCCCACACAGCAACTCATAAGCAAATGGTTTATTCTCTCTTGGAATTGCTGCAAGATAATTACTCCACCAGGAAGACAAAAGTGTCTAACATCTGTATTCATGTAAAATGAGACTTAAGTTAGATTTCCAAGTCAAAATGAGAAATCATACTTTCCAGAAAGGTGACTCATGGAATAACAGCAAAACTTTTCTCTTGAGTTCTTTACAATCCAACAGCTTCTTGGGCCTGTGCTTGTGAAACAGAGTGGATCCCTTGAGAGATGAGTTGGAATGGATCCCCTGTGAAGTTTGTTGGAATAGTCGCCCTGTGAGATATATTGGAGTTGTCATTGTGTAAGGCGGGATGGAGTGGCTGTTCCATGAGGTACATTGGAGTGGTTACTCTGTGTGGTCAGTTGGAATTGTCAATCCGTGTGATAGGTTGGAGTGGTCAGGTGAGCTGGAGTGTTCACCACCCCATGGTGTAAGTTAGAATGAACCTATGATGTGGCTTGGAGTAGTTACTCTGTGAAGTAAGTTGTAGTGGTTACTCTGTGATGTGTCTTGGTATGGTCACCCTATGATGTAGGTTAAAGTGGTGGCCCTGTGGTTTGGGTTAGACTGGTCATCATCTGACGTTGGTTGGAGTGATCATCACCCTGTGGCATGGATTGAAGTGCTTGCTCTGTGAGGTGGCTGGAGTGGTCACCCTGTGAAGTGACTGAAGCAGTCATTCTGGGAGAAGGGTTGCAGTTGTTTCTTTTGCACATCAAACCTCTGAGGATTTATCTTTGCAGCCACAGTCACTTCTTTGATCTGCAAGCACTCACTCTACTCTCTAGTGGACAGTGTGTTCTTGAACTCAAGGATTATATCGATCTTTCTTCAACATCCTCTCAAGGGATTGGCCTACAGTAATGTACTAGTTGTAAGTGATTCAGTTTAACATGGGTGACGTTGCACAGATGTTCAGGAAAGGGCTTAAAGAAGGCAGGGGTCTCCTGGAAGGATCCCCTCCTTAGGACCCTACTATAATACTAGACATAAGAGTATTTATCTGCTTCAATACCAGTCTAGTCATCTCTGGTGATACTCACCTGCAATCAGAGTGCTATAGTAGAAAGACTAACTTCTGTGCTAGCCTGGGATTCATAAGGTTTCTAGCCCTGAGCTGTGGAGGAAGGCCCTGTCTAAACAACAAACAAGTCAATGTCATTTTCATCAATGTCTCTGTAAAAGAGACACTACCATGCCTCCTCTGCCATTGTACATTCTCCTTCTGGAAATGTAAGCCCCAATAAACTAGTGTTTGTATGACTCTTGGTCATGTTTTATAAGAAAAAAAAAAAAAGATACTAACACATAAGTTTGTGATAAAGAGTGGGTTGTTACTGTGAAGAATCTGACCATGTTCTGTTCTGCTTGGGTTGATGTGTTTTATTTTCTTTGTTTGTCTGTTTATTTGCTTGTTAAGGTATTTGATAGATTTTTTTCATTAATATCTCTTTTTTATTATTTGTGGTTTAATTTTACACATCAGCCATGGGTTCCCCTGTTCTCCCCACTCCTGCCCTCACCCCCACCTTCCTCCCTCCATTCCCATCTCCTCCAGGGCCAAGACACCCTGGGGATTCATTTAAACCTGGTGGATTCAGTACAGGCAGGTCCAGTCCCCTCCTTCCAGGCTGAGCAAAGTGTCCCTGTGTAAGCCCAAGGTTCTGAACAGCCAGCTCATGTACAGGTCCTGGTCCCACTGCCTGGGCTGGAGAGATGGCTCAGCCATTAAAGGCTAGGCTCACAACCAAAAATATAAGATTTGTCTGCTTTTAAAGTAACTTGTTACTTGGATCTAGCACTAAGGATAGGTCTGGGTCCCACTGCCTGGGTGCCTCCCAAACAGTTCAAGCTATTCAGTTGTCTCACTTATCCAGATGGCCTGATCCAGTTCGGGGCTCCACAGCTTTTGGTTGATAATTCATGTGTTCCTATTAGTTTGGCTATTTGTCCCTGTGCCTCTCGAATCTTGGTCTCAACAATTCACACTCTTACAGTCCCTCCTCTTTCTTGACAATTGGACTCCTGGAGCTCTACCTGGGGCCTAGCTGAGGATCTCTGCATCCACTCCCATCAGTTATTGGATGAGAGTTCCAGCACGAACTTTAGAGTGTTTGGCCATCTGATCACCAGACTAGGTCAGATCAGGCTTTCTCTCGACCATTGCCAGTAGTCTGATAGATTTTTAGAATTTTGGACTAGAATAGTAGTTGAATGTTACATGAAGAGCTTAAGCAATGTATACTGTAGAGGTCCAACTCAAAAAGTTTCAGAAAGGAACATAATTTGCAATATGGCTACGGGCAAATTGCATGATATTTTGACAAAGAATCTGGTTGCTTTCTGCTCATTTAATAAGAACTTGCCTGAAGCTACACTGAAAGGTAATAAATTCACTTCTTTGGCAGAGCAGATTTCAATACTGCATAACATTGAATCTGTGGAGTATCTATCATTAGCAATGCTTATGCAGGTCTACAATGAAAAATAGCAAAATAGGGTAGAAGGAATACAAAATGTACAGTTTGGAGGGTAAAGGAAAACTAGGAAGCTCAATATTACAACCAGTCTCTGTGCTGAAAGGGAGACTCTCACTGTTAAGGAGATTATCACAGTACAGGAGAAGCTTTCTGCTCTGCCCTGGAACTAAGGGAAGAGGGCACTCAGGGAAAGACTCTTCCCAGCAAAGCTTCCAACTTCTATCAGAGAGCATGAGGGAGTTAGTTGTCTGTTCCTAGAAAGAAACTGAATTAGAGCACTGCAGCTATTGTGACTCAAGGGGGACAGAGTCCAAAACTAGCAGGCAGCTGAACTTGACAGTGTCAGTTTCAGGTATGAAACATGCAAGAGTAAATGGGCTACAGAGTCTTCACCAACAATTTCAGAAAGTTAACAATACTAGGTAGTGTGTAGAAGGGGAGTCCCTTCATGAAGAGCATGAGAGGGCAGGAGTCCCTAAAAGAGCACTGTGTGAAACCATTAAGTTGAAGTCTGGGTTGAAATGACAACCTTGAGAGGTGAGAGATGCTAGAGCCATGAATCATTTGCAAAAGAGCTTATGTATAGAGGATTCAATCAGCTTGAAAGAGATATATGCTTAAAAGAGAAAATCTAGAGGGGTTGAGCCATCTTAGCCTTTACTTCCCACAGATCAGACATGGAGCCACTACCCCTTTCATCAATTTCCATTTGGTTCTACACTATCTAACACAGCAGAATGGTCATTTGTTTGTCAATACATTATTGTGGACACACAGTCAAACAACATTTGGACAAACTATATTCCCAGTTTTCTAATATATCTAGAGATTGAGTCCTGACCAAATGTGAAAAGAGGTGATTTTCTCTGCATTAAGTCTTGGCATTTAAAACTTTCCCCATGATTCCTCATTAACTCTTTCCTCATTTGCTCAAGATAGATGTCATCATCCAGGTTAAGGGGACAAGCACTGTGGAATGTGTCCTTGCTAGCCTGGTCCCCGGAAATATTGCTCAGAGTATAAATTGGTTCACCAAATAGCCTTAACCAGCTAACATTTTTCCATTTTAAGATTTCACAATTCTAAGTCTTGTCTGATGAAATGCAAAGCATTATCAGAAGGACACAAATTGTTTTTGTTTTTGTTTTTGTTTTTTTTTAAATCTGCCACCAAACATCACACTTATGAACAGGCATTCCATTCAATTACTGCATGCTAAAAAGGCTGAAGGCCTTTGCCCTAATCCCTGGCATATATGAACTCTAGAGTCTGCAACAGATGACACAGGCAAAGGTCTCAAACTCTATGATGTCCAAAAATACCACTTTGGGTGACAATTGCATGTTCAAACACATGGCCTTTGTGTTTCTTCAGCTATTATTTGACTGCTTTATCAGGTCTGTGAACAAACTGACCTACCTTTCATAGTATCCATATGGCTGTGCAGGATAAAAGCAAAAGGCTTTCATTAGAAACTTTAGTTCGGCTTCCATCTGCCCCGGAACTCCCATCTGGACCAGAGGTGAGTGCCTGGGTTATAGTCACAGAGGCAACTGCAACTGGGTCCCACCTCTGGACACAGGCCGCCCCAGCGAGGACCTGACCAACTTGGCCCCAGTTTCCTGCCAATCGGCAGGTCCTACTGGAAGGCTCCCCTTTTCCAAGACTGCAGACAGACACTGCAGGCTCCACACCCTGCCCCCACACCCATCTGCTGGAGACCCCAGCCACTTCCTGAGAATCAGAGATGAGCCCCAAGCTTCCATCCTGCCCTGGAACTCCCATCTGGAGCAGAGACCAGAGGAACTCCCATCTGGACAAGAGGATCTCCCATCTGGACAAAATAAGTAGACCCCAGGGACTTCCCAAGACTCAGAGTCCAGCCACCCAGCTCCTATCTGACTAGAGTGAGGCTCCCTAAATCTGTAAACTATCTCTGGACCAAGTACACTGATAAGACCAAGAAAAAATTGGGAAGAATGCTTTAAAAAACTAGAGGAAAGGACAATTAAAGAAGAAAAAAAACAATAAGTCCCTGAATGAAAATCATGAAAAAGCAAGGAAGACAATCCAAGACCTGAAGAGGGAAATAGAAAAAATGAAGAAGACACTAGCAGAAGGAATGTTGGAAACAGAAACTCTGAGTAAACAAACAGGAACTTCAGATGCAAGTATAACCAACAGAATGCAAGAGATGGAAGAGAGGATCTCTGGTATTGAAGATACAGTAGAAGAAATAGATTCACCAGTAAAAGAAAACACTAAAACCAACAAACTCATGACCCAAAATGTCCAAGCAATTTGGGACACCATGAAAAGACCAAACCTACAAATAATAGGGATAGAGGAAGGAGAAGAATACCAACTCAAAGGCACAGAAAATATATTTAACAAGATCATAGAAGAAAACTTTCCCAACTTAAAAAAGGAAATGCCTATGAAGATACAAGAAGTCTATAGAACACCAAACAGACTAGACCCCCCAAAAAAGTCCCCTCGCCACTTAATAATTAAACAACTAAATGTACAGAATAAAGAAACAATATTAAGGGCAGCAAAGGAAAAAGGCCAAGTGACTTACAAAGGCAAACGCATAAGAATAACACCCAATTTCTCGATGGAGACTTTGAAAGCCAGAAGGACCTGAACAGATATAATGCAGACATTAAGAGACCATGGATGCCAGCCTAGACTAATATACCCAGCAAAACTTTCAATCATCATAGATGGAGTGAACAAGACCTTCCAAGACAAAACAAGATTTAAGCAATAATTATCCACAAACCCAGCCCTACAGAAAGCACTAGAAGGAAAATTCCAACCTAAGGAAAGCAGATACATCCATGAAAACACAGGTAACAGATAAAATCACAGCAGTAAACCCCAAAGAAGAGAAGTACAAACACACTACCACCAAAAAATAAAAAGAACTACAGGAACAAACAATCACTGGTCATTAATATCCCTTAATATCAATGAACTTAATTCACCTATAAAAAGACACAGACTAACAGAATGGAAACAAAAACAGGACCCATCGTTCTGCTGCATACAAGAAACACACCTCAAATTAAAAGACAGACACCTCCTAAGAATAAAAGGCTGGGAAAAGACTTTCCAATCAAATGGTCTTAAGAAGCAAGCTGGTATAGCCATCTTAATATCCAGCAAAATAGACTTCAAACTAAAATCAATCAAAAGAGATGATGAAGGACATTACATACTCATTGCAGGACAGATCCACCAAGATGAAGTCTGAATTCTGAACATTTATGCCCCAAACACAAGGGTACCCACATATGTAAAAGAAATATTACTAAAGCTTAAATCACATATAAAATCCCACACATTAATACTGGGAGACTTCAACACCACACTTTCACCTCTGGACAGATCAGCCAAATTGAAACTTAACAGAGACATAATAGACTTCACTGATGTTATGGCTCAAATGCACTTAATCGATATCTACAGAACATTCCACCCAAACAAAAAAGAATATACCTTCTTCTCAGCACCCCATGGAACCTTCTCTAAAATCGACCACATACTTGGCCACAAAGCAAATCTCCACAGATACAAAACAATTGGAATAAACTCCTGTGTTCTATCAGACCACCATGGTTTAAAGTTAGATTTCAACAACAGAAAAAAACTACAGAAAGCCTACAATCTCAGGGAAACTGAATAATGCTCAACTGAATCACCAATGGGTTAAGGAAGAAATAAAGAAATTAAAGACTTCTTAGAGATCAATGAAAATGAAAACACCACATACCCAAACTTATGGGATACTAAGAGAAAGCAGTGCTAAGAGGAAAATTCATAGCACTGAATGCCCACATAAAGAAGCTGGAGAAATATCCTGCTAGTGACTTGACAGCACACCTGAAAGCCCTTGAACAGGAAGAAGCAAAGTCTCCCAGGAGGAACAGATGCCCGGAAATTATCAAATTGAGAGCTGAAATCAATAAAATAGAAATAAAGAGAACAATGCAAAGGATTAAGGAAACAAAGAGTTGGTTCTTTGAGAAGATCAACAAGATAGACAAGCCCTTATCCAAACTAACCAAAAGGACAGAGAGAGAGCATCCAAATTAACAAAATCAGAAATGAAAATGGGGACATAAAAACAGACAATGAGGAAATCCAGAGAATCATCATGTCATACTTCAAAAAAACTCTACTCCATAAAACTGGAAAATCTAGAAGAAATGGATAATTTTCTGGATAGGTACCACATACCTAAGTTAAATCAAGACCAGATAAACCATTTAAATAGTCCAATAACCCCTAAGGAAATAGAATCAGTCATTAAAGTCTCCCAACCAAAAAAAGCTCTGGACCTGATGGTTTCACTGCAGAATTCTACCAGATCTTCAAAGAAGACTTAATACCAATACTCTTTAAATTGTTCCACACAATAGAAGCAGAAGAATACCAAACTCCTTCTATGAGGCTACAATTACCCTGATTCCTAAACCAAACAAAGATGCAATAAAGAAAGAGAACTACAGACCAATCTCCCTCATGAACTTTGATGCAAAAATACTCAATAAAATTCTGGCAAAGAGACTCCAAGAACACATCAAAAGAATTATCCACCATGATCAAGTAGGCTTCATCCCAGGGATGCAAGGGTGCTTCAACATACGAAATTCTGTCAATGTAATACACCAAATAAACAAACACAAAGAAAAAAACCACATGATCATCTCACTAGATGCAGAAAAGGCATTTGACAAAATCCAACACACCTTCATGATAAAGGTCTTAGAGTGATCAGGAATACAGGGAACATACCTAAACATAATAAAGGCAATTTACATCAAGCCAACAGCCAACATCAAATTAAATGGAGAGAAACTCAAAGCAATACCACTAAAATCAGGAACAAGGCAAGACTATCCCCTCTCCCCCTATTTATTCAATATAGTACTTGAAGTTCTAGCCAGAGCTATAAGACAACATAAAGAGATTAAGGGGATACAAATTGGAAAGGAAGAAGTCAAGCTCTCCTTATTTTCAGATGACATGTTAGTATACATGAGTGACCCTAAAAATTCAACCAAGGAACTGCTACAGCTAGTAAAAACCTTCAGCAACATTGCAGGATACAAGATCAACTCAAAAAATTCAGTAGCCCTCCTATATACAGTAGACAAACAGGCTGAGAAGGAATCAGAAATACATCACTCTTTACAATAGCCACAAATGATATAAAATACCTTGGGGTTACACTAACTAAGCATGTGAAGGACCTATATGACAAGAACTTTAAGTCCCTGAAAAAAGAAATTGAAGAAAATGTCAAAAAATGGAAAGATCTCCCATGCTCATGGATAGGCAGGATTAACATAATAAAAATGGTGATCTTACCAAAAGAAATCTACAGATTCAATGCAATCCCCATCAAAGTACCAACACAATTCTTCACAGATCTGGAAAGAATAATACTCAACTTCATATGGAAAAACAAAAAACCCAGGATAGCCAAAGGAATCCTGTCCAATAAAACAACCTCTGGAGGCATCACAATCCCCGACCTCAAGCTGTACTACAGAGCTACAGTAATAAAAACAGCTTGGTACTGGCATAAAAACCAACATGTGGACCAATGGAATCGAATTGAAGACCCTGACATTAACCCGCACACCTATGAACATTTAATTTTTGACAAAGAAGCCAAAAATGTACAATGGAAAAAAGAAAGCATCTTCAACAAATGGTGCTGGCATAACTGGATGTCAATGTGTAGAAGGCTGCAAATAGATCCATATCTGTCACCGTGCACAAAAGTTAAATCCAAGTGGATCAAAGACCTCAACATAAATCCAGCTACTCTGAACCTGATAGTAGAGAAAGTAGGAAGTACTCTTGAACTCATTAGCACCAGAGATCACTTTCTAAATATAACACCAGTAGCACAGACACTGAGAGAAACAATCAATCAATGGGACCTGTTGAAACTGAGAAGCTTTTGTAGAGCAAAGGACATGGACAACAAGACAAAGTGACAGCCTACAGAATGGGAAAAAGTCTTCACCAACCCCACATCTGACAGAGGGCTGATATCCAGAATATATAAAGAACTCAAGAAATTAGACATCAAAATGCCCAACAGTCCAATTAAGAAATGGGCTATAGAACTAAACAGAGAATTCTCCACAGAGGAAGTTCAAATGGCTGAAAGACATTTAAGGAATTGCTCAACATCTCTAATTATCTGGGAAATGCAAATCAAAACTACTCTGAGATACCACCTTACACCTGTCAAAATGGCTAAGATCAAAAGCACAGAATACAGCTTATGCTGGAGAGGATGTGGAGCAATGGGGATCTCTCCTCCACTGCTGGTGGGAATGCAAGCTTGAACAGTCACTTTGGAAATCAATATGGCACTTCCTTAGAAAATTGGGAATCCATCTCCCCCAAGACCCAGCTATAGCACTCTTGGGCATATACCCAAGGAATGCTCAATCATTCCACAAGGGCATTTGCTCAACTTTGTTCATATCATCTTTGTTTGTAATAGCCAGAACCTGGAAACAACCTAGATGCCCTTCAACTGAAGAATGGATAAAGAAAATATGGTACATATACACAATGGAGTACTACTCAGCAGAGAAAAACAATGACATCATGAGGTTTACAGGCAAATGGATGGATCTGGAAAGAATCATCCTGAGTGAGGTAACCCAGACTCAGAAGGACAAACATGGTATGTACTCACTCATAGTAGGATACTAGATGTAAAACAAAGATGACTAGACTGCTATACAACTCCATGGAGACTACCTAGAAAACAGGACCCTTGGAAAGACCCAAGGATCACCCAATGACAGAGAAATGGATGAGATCTACATGAACAACCTGGACGACAGTGGGAGTAATGAAGGGCAAGATTTGAAGGAAAGAAAGCTTAGGGGAGCAGGAGATCCCAGCTGGATGAAGAACAGAAAGGGAGAACAAGGAATAACAGACCATGATAAATGAAGACCACATGAGAACAGGAATAGGCAGAGTGCTGGAGAGGTCCCCAGAAATCCACAATGATACATCCTCTGTAGACTGCTGGCAATGGTGGAGAGAAAGCCTGATCTGACCTAGTCCAGTGATCAGATGGCTAAATACCCTCACTGTCGTGCTGGAACTCTCATCCAATAACTGATGGAAGTGGATGCAGAGATCCTCAGCCAGGCTCCAGGTGGAGCTCCAGGTGTCCAACTGTCAAGAAAGAGGAGGGTCTGCAAGAGCATGAATTGTTGAATCCAAGATTGCAAAAAGCACAGGGGTAAGTAGCCAAAGGAATGGAAGCACATGAATTATGAACCAAAGGCTGTGGAGCCCACAGCTGGAACAGGCCCTCTGGATAAGTGAGACAATTGAATAGATTGATCTGTTTGGGAGGCACCCAGTCTGTGGGACCAGGATCTGTCCTTAGTGCATGAGCTGGCTGTTTGAAACCTTTGGCTTACACAGGGACACTTTTCTCAGTCTGGAAGGAGGTGACAGGACCTGCCTGTACTGAATCCACCAGGTTTAAATGAATCCCCAGGGGTGCCTTGATCCTGGAGGACATGGTAATGGAGGTGAGGGGCTGGGGAGAAGAGGGGGTGGGCGTGGGAGTGGGGAGGACAGGGGAACCCATGGCTGATGTATAAATGTAAAACACATAATAATAAAGAAAAGAAAAAGAAACTGTAGTTCATCCAAATATACACTGATAGGGGTTTCTATTCCAAATAATAAGGCAGATATCCAAGGTGTCTCAACAAATCTTCCTTCAATCATTGGAGTTCTATGGCTTTACCAAGGGCTACACTGATAGCTATTTACTTTTAAGATCTGTGGCAAATACTTGGTCTGAATAGCAGAGTTTTTCATGAGCTGTGAACACAGTCCTTGCTCTTTCCATTTCAGCAGTAACCCTTACATACCAGCAAATTTAATGGAGTCAAGATGGCTATTAACATACAGGACCTATGAGGCAGATCTTGACATTATTTCACAACCCTAATTGGGCTGTCCAGTCAAGAAAATGTCTCTTAAATACAATGGCACTCATTACAAGCCCAAGTGCTTGCTTTAAATGACATGTAGTTTGCATAATATCTAAACTAATGATTCCATTGTCTGTAATAAGTAATAAAGTCTACATTCAAGGGAAACAATGAAGCAACTTTATGTAATTTTATCAGTTCTTTCAGGAAAGTAGAAGAGACTCTGACATGTGAAGAACGTTGAAATCTGTCTGACTTCTTTTTTTAACAGCTGTCCCAGCACATTTTGAGCATATAAAATCAACCATCATCCATTATAACTTCACTCTTTTTTCTCAAATTATTCTGACTGTCCCACTGTAGTCCAAACACACCATCATTTTCTTCTCTTGGATTGATAAATTAAGTATAGGAACAATTACAAATTTAAATAGAATGTGACACTTGCCATCCCTGAAGTCATCCATGTCCTGAAATGCCTAAGTCAGCATTGTGGCTCCCAGAAAGAAACAAATGAACTGGAAAAAGCTCCCCACAAGACCACAGACAAGTGCTTCTGTCTCCTACTATTTACACATTAAAAGCTAGAGTCTCATATATTTATAAGAAGACAGTGAAAAGAGACTCTAATTACAGTTAATACATTTGAAGAGGATGTGGAGGATGTCAGCTTACCAGTAAGTCAGAGAAGCTTCTGATTTAAAAGGGGGCAAATTATAGCTCCATGAAAAAGTGTCTGTCTGTTGTGTATAAAGCTTGGTGTTTGATACTCGGTATCATATGCACATAGAAACAGAGACAAAGACAGAGTCAGTGACTGGGACAGAGAGACCCAGGGGAAAGAAAGAAGGAAAGGAAGAGAAAAGAAACAGAATTCATCATATTACTTCACATTTTCTTTCTGGTATGAGAACTTGCTGCACTAAAGTCCCACAACCACAGAACTGTTAAAATGTGGCAAGAATAATATCATTGACATTCATTATAAGCTATGAACAAGGACAAATATGTCAGTGAACACTAACAATGCCAGTAGTATAATTTACTGCTATTTGTACACAACCATTCAAAAATTACTAATACAAAATAATCAGTGAGCTGGGCTTGGTGCTGCACACCTATTGTGCCAGCACTTGCAAGGTTGAGGCAAGAGTGCTGTTGAAATTTCAAGGCCAGTCCCAACTAGAGACAAAGGAATCATTTGATCCTACAGTATTAAGAAAAAGGATGAGCCTGTGACAAATAGAAGGGTTTACTGACTATAAATACCCAATTCACACTTATGAACTATGAATGAAAAACATAAAATTCTTGCTTATTAAATTAACTACAAATCCCAACACTCAGGTGTAGTGGGGTAGCCATTCCAGCCTTGGCCTGGAAGTTCCAACCCCCATTGAGGCTTCAGTAATGGTCACACCCACAAGGCAGAGCTGAGGGAGGACGCTGAAGACCCAGGATCAAGAGGAGAGGCTTCACTTGGTTCCAGGACCCTGGATTCTGGAGCCAGACCGAGCAGAGTTCTCCAGAGAACACTGCCAGACTGCGCCATACCTTTCCCAGACCCTGCAACCTATCCCTTCATTTGTAAGTTACCCCACAAAATAAACCTCCTTTTTAACTACGTGGAGTGGCCTTAATAATTTCACCAATACTCAGGAGGCAGTGGCAAGCAGAACTCTCTGAGTTTGAGGCCAGCCTGGTCTAGAGTGAGTTCCAAGACAGTGAGAGCAACACCAGAGAAATTCTGTTTAAAAAAAAAAACAAACAAATAAAAATTGACTACAAATTAGTGTTAATGATTAATAGGTTATATGGAAAAACCAAAACAGACATCACATTCAAGTTCTCTGTCCATGGATGTTGCTCTTCCCTCTAGGAACAGGCCTTTGGCTACTACCAGAACAAAGAGAGACAGCAGATTCAAGCTGTGTCAATCAATGGCCCCTATCAGAACTTACAATTAGAGTAAAGGCCTTAGGTGATTTATAAAGTTCCAAGTTCTATAAATAACCTGGACCCAATGACTTAAAGTACGGTTTAGGAATGTCCATAGAGAGGACAAATGGAACATGTATAAGTAAAAATAAAATTTTGAAAAGTGTTTATTTGTCCCAAGCAAACAACCAAAAAATAAATTCATGAAAGTTTCTGAATCTTCCTTCCCTTTCCGGAAGAAACCAGATGTCCTATTTAGCTTAATTGCAAACTTGACACAGCCTAGAATCATCTGAGAAGAGGGTCTCAGTATAGAGATTGCTCAGATCAGATCAGCCAGAAGATATGTCTGTGAGGGATTGTTCTGATTGTTAATTGATAGCAATGATGGACTGTGACTTGAAAGTACAAACCAAATAAACGTTCTTCCCATAGTTGCTCTGAATAAGAGTGTTTTATCATTGTAATAGAAATTAACCTGGACTACTGAATCTAAGAGCCTAATAGCCTCTGCTCTAGGACAATATTCTACATCTAGGATTCTCACCCAGTGGACTAGTTTCTTAGAGAAGTTAGTCTCTACCCTAACCTTATTACATGAGTTCTACTACTAAAGTCATCTCCCCTGACTCACACGAAGTACTATTGGGAGCTATTAAAGCACTGAGAGTCAGGGTTGAGTTTATGTTTGTCTAAAAATATAAATATTTACATGTTAGTCTTATCTGAGGATTCTTTTTCAATGAGGTTGTAGGGGAGACAAATCCCTACCCTCATTTATTATTACTACTACAGGTCATCAATATCTCCCAGAGATGGTGATGTAATTGTGAGTCACTAGGTTGGATTGGTTGTATATGAAACTTAGTATGTCAAAATTAATTCCCATTAAAACTTTACTAAGATACCCTTTTTTTCATTTGAGGTACTAAAAGTTTATAAGCTGGCAGATATTCGTACAATCTTTTGGAGCTGTCTAATAGAGAATGTCTTATCTGTAAACATTTTCATGTCAGTAGAAAAAACTACAAATGTGAAATTGTCTCCATATGAACTGTGCCTATCACTGAAATACAAAAATCATTTATCAGTTTATAATACAAGTCAGAGAATGGGAGACTTGCAAGCATGAAATTCCAAAACTATATCTGACAATTTAAAAATTTCTAATCTGTTAGAAACCACTCTTTTTTACTGTTTCTCCCTTATCCCTCTCTCAACAGAGTTTCTCTGTTTAGCTGGAGCTAAGCTCAAACTTGTGATCTACCTTCCTTACACAGGATTATAGACATTCACCTAACATTCTTGACCCTCTCTTCATTAAGCAATACTACGCAATACTTCAGTTAGCCATCACAACAATCTTATGTGGTAGACTCTGTCACTCTCAATTTTATGTAAGATGATTTATCCAGAACCATCCTGTTAATAAGTCACATAATCAAAACCCTAATCCAAATTCCTATGTATCCTCATAATACAACACAAGCACACTATGTAATAGTCCAACTCACACCAGAAAAACTCTTCCTCAACAGAAATGTATTTAGTTATAAACTAAGAACTGAATAGGAATAAATATTTTTGTTTTGTTTTGTTTTGCTTTGCTTTCGAGACAGGGTTTCTCTGTGAAATTTTGGTGCCTTTCCTGGATCTCACTCTGTAGACCAGGCTGGCCTTGAACTCACAGAGTTCCACCTTTGCCTCTTGAGTGCTGGGATTAAAGCCACCACTGCCTGACAGGAATAGATATTTTAATAAGATTCTTGGGTTTAATACATAGTTATAAATAAAAATAAATTCAATATGAGATGGATAGACAGACTAGATAACAGATTAAAATTCTGATAGATTGATGATAGATAAACAGATAGAAGATAGATGATAGATAGATAGATAGATAGATAGATAGATAGATAGATAGATAGATAATGTCCACATTGTAAGAGTTACCTTTTTGTTACTTTGATGAAAACTCATGACTAAAATCAATTTTAAAAAGAGTTTACTTTTGGCTTATAATACCAGAGGGCTAGATGTACATAGTGCCAGGAAAGGTATGGTGAGAGAAACAGGAGTCTGAGCAATCATATTTCAACCACATCTAGGAAATAAGGAAAGGGAACTGGATGTGGGACGATTTATAAATTTTGAAAGTGCATACACAGTGATACACATCTTCCAATAAGGCTCCACATCTAAAATTTATATAACTTCTCCTAAGAGCACCTTCAACTAGGGTCTAATGTCTAAATGCAGGAACTAATGGGGAGGATTTCTCATTGAAACTAACACACACACACACAAACACACACACACATATATATATATATATATATATATATATATATATATATATATATATATATATATATATATATACATGAGAAGACTTATTATGAGATTATCTCACAAAATTATGAGTGCTAAGAAGTACCATAATATGCCATATGGAAGCTGAAGAATCAGGTCAGAATTGGTAACTGGGTAGTGATCATGAAACTTCAAATCTAAGGCCAATATCCTTGAAATTTATCACCATTCAGTGACCCATTCTTTATAAACTGTGTGATATTCCACTATATGACTAAACCACAATTTGTTCATGAACTTATTGTTATATATTTGTGTTACTTTTATTTTGGTCTTCTATAAGTAAATGTGGTTTGAGCATTTATTTATAAGTCTTTGTAAGGTTACTGTTTTGGTGAGTTTTCTAATCATTGTGATAGAATGCCACCACACACACACACACACACACACATACACACACCCCACACACATCAAAATTAAAAAACTTGGAGGAAATATTTTTAAATTTATTTTTTTCTTTGTGTATGTATGTTTGGGATTCTGTGTAGACTAGAAGAGGGCATTGCATCTCCTGCAGCTGGAGTTTCAGGTGGCTATGAGTCACCCTACATGGATTCTGGGAACCAAACGCAGGTCCCCAAGAAGAGTCATGTGTGCTTTTAATCATCTTGCTAGTCCCAGAGAAAAGGTTTATGTTGGCTTATGATTTCAAAAGTTTATCATGGCAGGAAATTATGACAGAACTGAGCTGCTCCTATCTTGATAGTCAGGAAACAAAGAGAAAATGCTCAAATTCCAAGGTTTCCTTGTCTTAGCTTGAGTTTCTATTGCTGTGAAGAGACACCAACTCTTATAAAGGAAAACATTCAATTGGGGTAGCTTAAAGTTCAGCATTTCAGTCCATTATCATCATGGTGGGACATGGCAGTGTACAGGTGGGTGTGGTGCTGGAGAACTAGCTGAGAGTCCTTCATCATGCAGGCCACAGGAAGTGGTCTCAGTGTCCCACTGAGGGAAGCTTGAGTAAAAGAGACCTCAAAGTCAGCCCCCTTGGTGACACACTTCCTCCAACAAGACCACACCTCCTAACAGTGACATTCACTTTGGGGCCATTTTCTTTCAAACCATCACATTCCTCTTTCTTTCCATGTTATTGTGTTGTACTGTCAACATCCAGGCCCTGTTTTTCATCTTTCATTAGTTATCCATGGAAACAACCTCACAGACATACCAAGAGGCATGCTTGACTAGTCTGGATCTCTCTCCCCAATCATTTTAACAATCAAGGTTAACCACTGCAGATACTGCTTTTCCTTTCTCTCAGCAAGTACTCACAAGCAAACTCACAGAAGAATGTCATAGCTATAATTCAACCACATAACAAACTGCCAGGTCTTCGTAGTGTTCATAACATCTTACATGCCTGTCAGTGATATGTGAGATTTCCAGGTCCTGTGCATCCTCCCCAACAGTCAGTATAATCTGTCCCTTTATATAATGCATGATGTCTTCCCTCTTTAGGTAATTCTGGGATTTTTACTTTTAAATTTTTTAATGTGGCATCAGAAGACTAGTTATTATTGGGTCAATCACTTCCCATTTCTGAAGTAAGAGCCTTCTGAATGAGCTATCCTAATTCTAGTGGACAAGAAAGTTTTCCTCTGTGGCTTTGAATATGGATGTAATTCCGGGCCATTGGTCAGACATTGTTCTCTCAAGCCATCTTGGGTAGTTCTTTCCCTGGCCTCTACCACAACTGTGTCTTTGTGACTGTCAGTTCTCAGTCAGAAGCTTCAGTGATAGAGGAGGCCAGGACAGAACCACATTCTTAGTCTGCAGTACACTGTAATTCTGAACTCTGCTATCTTAAGGGCTCACAAATTCACATACATCCCAAACCCCTTTCTTATCCTGCCAGTTAGATTTCCACAAGGCAGCCAGCTGGGACCATTACAGCATTCGCGTTCTCTGTTTCTTGTCCTTTAGTGGACACTGCCCTTAAAAACTATGATTTCGTATCTGGGTTTTCCCTTTTTTCTATTGTATTAGTAATGAGAATAAAATTGATTATAGTTGGAGTTTTCTCCAGTCCTAACTGGCCCATGGTCAGGACAAATCTCTCTCACCCACCAGTCCCACAACTGCTCAGACCCAACCAAGTGTGTTTACACAGAGACTTATTACTTATAAACTGTGTGGCTGTGGCAGACTTCTTCCTAACTGTTCTTATATCTTAAATCAACCCATCACTATTAATCTATAAATTGCCACATGGCTCGTGGCTTACTGGTATCTTAACATCTTCTCATGGTGGCATCTGGCAGCATCTCTCTGCCTCAGCCTTCCACTTCCCAGAATTCTTCTCTCTCTTTGTCTCACTTATACTTCCTGCCTCAGCATTTTATTTATACAGAGCGATATCCACAGCAATTGATCCCCACTACCTTTCCTTTGCAGGAGAAAGAGAATTTTGCTGCCCTTATGGAATCTTTAACAGTTTGGGCTGAGTGGGCTCACTCCTATTTTGGAAGGTAAGAATAAGAGCTGCTAATTTTCCTAGGTATGCAACCAAAATTAAGACAATTTACCTTTATTTAAGTATGCTATTTATTATGTGTCCAGTGAACAGCTCCTGTGTTTGTTTGGATGAGTTTCTCAAATAATACTCTATGCCCTTTCCCCCCCTTTATCTCTTCATATGAGAAGGCCTAAGACTGGGAGTCTACAAAGTGGATTCTAGCTCAGGTACATTTTACAGAAACAGTGTCCTTCCTTTTCCTCTAATTGTCGCTTTAAGATACAACCCCCCCCCCAATTCCATTCTGCCATTTTGTAGAGCCCTGGCCCCTGTTTGGGTACCTGTTGCCTTGCTTGCTGACCTTGACCTTGATGTCCTCCCTATGCTGATTCCCTGCCAGTGGTCTCTACCCTCCTGAATGCTTAAGGGATGTTCCTTGATTGTGTATCCTGCATATTGGGTGTTAACAGCTTAGATGTGAGACTCTAAACATCAGTAATGAACTTCTGCCCTCCTGGAGTTCCCCCATTGTGCTGTATGCCTGTATTTAAGGATTTAAGGTTTCCTCCCTCTTTCAATAAAAGGCATTCAGCATTCTGCTGAGGTGAATGATCCACTGTCTTTTGACTCTGTTTTTTGATCCATAGCCCCTGGCTCAGACATGGTGAATGGGTAGTGGTAGCACAGGCGCTATCCCTACACCATTTTTCTCCAAGTTTTCTGGCACTGAGAAGCTACCATCTCAGGGAATTAACTTTTACTTTTGCTGTTTGCCTATGTCACTTTAACACCGCTTTACATCCAGGGTACTTCTAATTGAATTACAGGGTTGAAATTATCTCAAAAGTCTACAATCCTGAGACATTACTTCTTTGAATTTAGATATAAGTATTATAAAAAGCTAAGAAGTTGAAGAGCATCCAGACACAGTAGACAGAGCAGAACCTGCTCTCTTCATTTTCTTGTTGATGGCTTGTAGAACTCATTAAATGTAATGATTAATATTGATCATCAAGCTGACAAGATCTCAAATCACCTGCGAGACTAGCCTCCAACACATCTCTGTAGAGTTATATAGATTAGGAAGCCTCTAGCCTATCTGTGAGGGACTTTATTAAATCAATTAAAGTGGAAAGGCCTAATGGGCAGCACCTTTCACTGGGTTTGGATTCTAAACTCCATAAACTGCCTCAAGCTCCTGCAGCCCCAACTCCTCCATGATTGTATATTCTAATCTCCAACTGTGATTCAGCACAAACCTTTTAACTATTAAGTTGTCCTTGCCTGGCTGTTGTATCACAGCACCTGGGAAAGTAACTAATACTGTGTCCTGAACCAAGACTTCCAAGAACCAAGCTGCACCAAACAGGGAAGACAAGCTGAAGATTAAATAGTAAAATATGATGACATGATGGAATGCCTTGTTTCAAAATAATACTAGATAGCCATGCAGAAGTAAGATGATGTACTGTATTGAAGAACGTCAGAGTCATTATTACAACATCCCCAGTTTATGCTTCAGTGCCCACAATATAATAGGTATGAAGTATGTATTGACTTTAAGTATCTCCCTCCATCCAGTAAAATGAGGGGGTTGGCTAACAAAATTAGGTCTGCCAATTAGAAATTTCTATTGAATTTAAATCTAATTTAGTTATAAAAGCAAACCATGGGAATTTCCTCCCTCAACAAGAGTGAGTCAAATTTCAGTATCTCATTTCACCCTGACATTTAGCAAATATTCTTCTCACTAACATCACATCCAAGCCATTCCTTAGAAAGACAAATTTTATTATTTGAGTTATTACTCACTCAGATAACCATCTAAAATTATTAAAGACTTCTTGTTCTCTCTGGGACTTCTGACAAGGGGTGTATAATAAAAAAGTGCATTAATAAACTAGTGTCATCTAAGAGTTACTCCTACCTCAGTTTGACTGTAAAACAGCATGCCATCTAAGCACTTCAGTATTTAAAATTTCAAAGACAAGTTATTGTCAAGCATCTGAATGTTCATCAGCTGAAAAACACTGTTTACTAGCACTGACATAGGAGCAGCAGACTACCTTCCTAGAAGAGTTTGTTTTGATGTAAAGGAACCAGGCAAGGATCTACTCAAAAAACTTTCACTCTCTCATCTTTGAAGAAATATAAACCCACTGAAGATGGCTTGGAATATCAGTGAAGCAAACATCATTACAGGGCAAAGGTATTGAGTTCGAGTAAAACAAAATGAATTTCTAATAATGACAGCTGTTTGAAAATGATGTCTTAAGGTGTCTCCTCATAACCTAATTTGTTCAAGCATAGCTACTGGACCTACATTTTCTGGATCTTTAAAAGCTTCCTTTCTCATAAGTAGATCCATCTGATATATTGATTATAATAATGAAGTTCTAAAATGTCTGTCTCTATGGTATATCAGAAATTCAATGAGTAACATTAATTAGTGAAGAAATGCCTAAAGTACAGAGAACTACTGTTCCTTTAGTGTGTTATAAATCAGAAGGGAGTATAGGGAAGAAAAGGAAATAAGCAATTCAATAGTAGTGAGAGTTGGTAGAGGGGAAGAAGCTGGGCAAAGCAACATCAAAATATGTCCTTTTTCAATCTTGAGCTTCATTAAGCAGTTCTATCCATAGGACTTCAGAGAATGGGATGTCTCGTTTTAAATGGTTTGCGTTGGTGGGGTTTGACAGCTCTGATAGAACAAATACAGCTCCAGTTGACATTTTTATTAAAGGAACTGATGACAAATCCATTAACAACTGCTGAATATTGAGATGTGTATGAAGCAAGTAAAATGTGTTAAAGTAATTTTCTTTGTCCAATGTTAATATATCTGGTATAGTTACTGATAGTATACCAGAAATGATAATTAAAAGATTATGGATTTAATATTTTTAATGGACTTAACCACTTATTTGAATGAGTTAAAGAAATGTCTTCAAGGTGAAAGCCAACTTATCAATAGTGTTTCAGATCATAACAATAGCATAAAGTAAAATAGAATTATTACTCTCTCAAATTAACCCAAATATACACTTTAACATGATGATTAAACACATTTCTGGAAATACTGAAAAGATCTAGCTTTGTTTTTCAAATTATACAAGATTTTGAAAGCTAATTTTAAGATTTTTAGGAGGTAATATCTTGGTGTATTTGTGGTTCCATTTTCAATTGACATAAACATGTTACCTGCTAATTTTCAAATGGAATGTATTGATCTATAATCTGTCATTTATTGTAAAAAAAATATGTGATCATGTCACTTTACTGGATATCCATAAGTCCCATCTCCCCATAGAAACATATCTCTCACTTCATAATCATAGGTTATACATGTCATGGGTTTTGGCAGCATCCTCATCTGTGAGCAATGGTTTTCAGCAATGAAGCATAAGAGGGAAACTAGTACCAAAATGTCCAATGAGCACTGTGAGTGCTCACAGAGAATTGCAACTACTTCCATCAAACCAGTCACTGACTCATAAGTTTCTCAATGTCTAATACTCTACTAGTTTCATTTTGCCCTGTTTTTTCTTATTTTTATAACAAAAAAAAAGATTGGTGAAATTAATTCATACATATGTTTATATATGTTTATTTTCTTCATTAGTGATGAACTTGGGAACTGCTCGATGGCTTTAAAATTGGTTCTTTTCTTTGGGGTTGTTTACCCTTTACTGCACAGGCAGATTTTACTTCCTGTCATCATCATTCTCCCTTCTGGAGAAGTAACCCTAACTGCTTTTATAGAATTGGGATGACAACCAACCTGGTTTTCTTCATCTGAGCAGAGGTTTTAAGTGTGGCAGTTGGATTATCCCTCCAAAGTGCAAAAACAAAAATCCCCAAAAGTGTATCTGAAGTTTTAATTGCATGAATGTCATATGTAGGGAAGAAAATTAGTAACTAACTGATACCTGTAAAAAGACATGAGAGAGGAATAAAGGCAAGAGCTATTAGCATTAAAAGTCCTAGGCACAGCCCAGAAGCTAGAATGGAGGTTATTTTCTAAATGTCCAGATCTCAGTCCATTAGAATCTTTTGGTGACATTATAGGAGCATCCATATGCTGGGTATTCTTGTCTTTCTTGTGGCCTCCAAGGCTGAACCTGACAGTGATTAACTCAGGAACTGATTTAAGGCATTTTGATGGTTATTGGAGCAATGTGAGATCCTTCCCAGAATGTTTCTAGAGATGAAGAGAAAGAAGAAATTTAACTATTATTTAATTTTTAGATTAAAATAATAGTGAACCTGTCTTGGTTGCAGGGAAAGTCTTGCAGTGTTTTATGGAGCCAGGTCTGAAGCCCTACATCTGGGAAGTGTTTTCTTTTTCAAGAGTAAAATCATTAATGAGAATCAGTATCTAATATCTCATATGGATTTAAGTCTAAAATCTAGGAAATATGATCCCTTGGACTGTAAATGTACCATAGTAATCATTTAAATCTTTGGTTATATTTTCCTGTTGGTTTGGAGACCTTTCAGATGTCTAAAATTAATCATTTTCATTCCTTTCTTTCCTTCCTTCTTTCCTTCTCCCTTCCTTCCTTCCTTCCTTCCTTCCTTCCTTCCTTCCTTCCTTTCTTTCTTTCTTTCTTTCTTTCTTTTTTCCTTCCTTTATTTTATTTTGGTTTTACAGTAAAGGATTTTTAGGATCTGGTTCTCAAGGGCCACTTGTTCTCTCTCTCTCTTTCTCTCTCTCTCTCTCTCTCTCTCTCTCTCTCTCTCTCTCTCTCTCTCTGTGTGTGTGTGTGTGTGTGTGTGTACTTTATCACTACTGCTTTGTCTCCATTAGTCTTCTTCCTTCTATCAATTGTTCCATCTATATGTCTATATGAAGATAAGTAATGCTTTTGTCTTTTTCATGTGTTCTATTGCCTTGAAGAGATACCATGATTGTGGAAACTCTGAGAAAAGAAAGTATTTAATTTGGGCTTGGTTATAGTATCAGAGATTTAGTCTATTATCATCATGATGGGAACATGGTGGCAGGCAGGAAGACATAGTGCTAGAGAAGCAGCAGAGAATTCTACATTTGGAGCCACAGACAGCAGGAAGAAAAAAACATTGAACCCAGTGTGGGGATTTGAAACTTCAAAGACTACCCTCAGTGACATAGGCCATACTTCCTAATCCTTTTCAATAATGACACTCTCTGATGATTAAGCATTTAAATATATGTATGTGTGAGGGGCATTCTTATTTAAACCACCATAGTCTTGTTTGGACACATTAGGGAATTTGTCCTCCATGTAGACTGGAGGGCACCTCCACTTTTTTGTAGACTGGACACTTGTTACAGTTTACCTAATGAGTAATGAGATCTACATGGCCTCCCAGAACAAGAGAAAAAGTGACTTGTAACAGCTGTAAAATTCTGAGAGACATCAGTAGTTACCTGAAACATAGTTGACTTTGAAGGACAAGGGCAAATATTGTCTCTTCTAATATTTCTGAGCATATTAGTATAGGCTTTCAAGTATGGTTATGGACTACCCAGAAAGTCGGTTATACTGTTCTGAAACTTTAAACTGCTATGAAATACTTAGATAAAGTTTGAGCAAAAACCAAATACTTTTAAATAAACCTTGATTGAACATAAATGTTTGCTCTTTATGTTACTTCTGTAATTGTTACCAAGAGAAGATTTAAGTAGAGATATGACCTCAGTGTACTGAACTTTGTCCATAGAAATTTTAAGGTCCTGTATATCATCTCTAAATCTCATCTTTCACATACTCCAAATAACTTACTCAGATTGTCCCAATTTGCTTAGGCTTTCTAGCTTTCTTTCCTATTCTGGAAAAAAATTCCAACCACTTTAGCTGTATTCACAAATCCTTCTTTGATTAAAAATAAAAATTGTATTCCTAGATTCTTTTAACATTTTTCCTACATACTGCTTTCCTCTTATTTTACTTCCTTTTTTAATATCATGAAGTGATAATAACATTAACAAATAAAACTCTACATATTCTAAGACTTTCCTCCCTAGAGGAACTAAGCAATGCCTACCCTTCCTCATGAGGTAGTAATGGCAACCCAAACTTGATTCTTCATTATTTTCTTCCTGAGAGAGAAGAAAAAAAAGATTGCACCTCTTCTATATCTTTTTTTAGTGTTTGACCCTGCCCCTGTGTTGTCCTAAGAGACACTTCTGTAATATGTATGTATAGACTGCCACAAATGTTACCAGAATTTGGGGAAGTTTCATCTGAGTTAGTATTATTAAAAAAGCATTTAAGAATGGACTCAAATGGAAGCTTAAGGACAATTTTATTAGTGTTTAAAAGAGAGAAAAAGTATCAGGCAGTCAAGCTGTAAATCTTGATAGTTGATGAGAGCAGGAGAATGGAGAAGAGAAGATGAAAACATCAGGTCATTTAAGTAAGCATGTAAGTCAGACACATAGCAGATAACAGGAAGGAGAGATGTAAAGAAAGAGGAAGGAAGGCTGTACTGGGTGGTTTTGTGTATCAACTTGACACAAGCTAGAGTCATCAGAAAGAAAGGACCTTTAGCTGAGGAAATACCTCCTTGAGATCCAACTGTAAGGCATTTTCTAACTTAATTAACAGTGGAGGAGGGCCCAGCCCATGGTAGGTGGTGGCATACCTGGGCTCCTGGTCCTGGGTTCTAAAAACTGGTTGACTGAGCAAGCCAGGGATAAGCAAGACAGAAAACAGCTCCCGTCTATGGCCTCTGAATTATCTCCTGCGTCCAGGATACTGCCCTGTTTGAGTTCCTGCCCTGATTTCCTTCAGTGATGAACAGCAATGCTGAAGTGTAAGCCAAATAATCCCTTTCTTCCCCAACTTCTTCTTTGGTCATGGTGTTTTCATTACAGCAATAGAAACCTTAACTAAGAGAAAGGCTAAAATGTTGACGAAGTCCAAAGTGTTAGGGAAAGTATGTTGAGAAATGGGATAGAGAAAAAGAAAAGAAGTTGCTTTTTCTGAATAATCAGAAAAGTGGGTGTATTTACAAGCTATATACTGTGATCCAATAGTCTGCTATGCTAGTGGCCATGGATCCCTAATACCCATAATATATTGTCTTCTGGAGCAGTCTATGTTTCTCTTTGGGGTTAATCTCTATCTCAGTTTTATCCAATAATAATGCAAAGCTCCTTGTCCAGTTTAGTAATGGATCATTTGGCTGAAATCAGTCTACAAGTTAGGCTATCCACAGTGGGTTATGAATGGTACACAATCTGACAGCAGCAAGAAGACATAGTGGGAGTCTTGGTGAAACTACTGAGTCAGAGTTATACATTAGGTTTTAGGAACATGAGCCTAAAATAGAATACAAGATTTGGAGTTATTAGTGTCTGTATCTTATAATTCTGTGGAGCCTAAAAATAATGAAATTTTAGGACAGAGGGGAAAAAAAAAAAACCACTTGATTTATGAGTGTTGACTCCTGAATTTGAAAGTGTCAAAAGCAAACCTCAGCCTTAGAGTTTTATTAATATAAACTGATGGCTTTTCATTTTGCTTTATCCAATTTGTGTTGAGTTTTCTTGGGTTAATTATCCAAAATGATAAGAATATGATCGCTCCAGAGTATCTAATATAGTCAATGTAATCACCAGAATCCACATAAGACAGAATCGGGTCAGAATCACAGAGAGAGATGTGGCTATAGAAGTCAGTATGAAGGATAATAGATGGTCTCTAGCCAAGGAATATAGGAATCCAGGACACCTTGAAGAGGCAAGAAAATGGATTTTTCTCAGATTCTCCAGAAGAAACACAGCCCAGTCAAATTCACTGTGATCTTTGACTGCCAGAACTATATGACCATAAATTCATGTTGTTTTACACAACTCAATTTACAATTAGTTGCATCAGTACTATAAATCTAAGAACCTAGAAATCTCACCTCCAGATATTTGCAAGAGATAGAAACTGGAAAATAAAGCCTACATGCAAATGTTTATACGAGGTTTGTACACAATTGCAAGCACTGTAGAAACAAATGTTCTTCAAGAAGTAAATGGATAAGCAGAGTAGCATTTATCTCTGGGGTGATATATTTATAATCTAATAAATAAAGCTTGCCTGACCATCAGAGTACAAAGCCAGCAACAGAGTTAGCCACAGAGGACCAAGCCATGGTGGCACACACCTTTAATCCCAGCACTTGAAATGGTGAGAAAGGAAGTCACATGGCTGGGCAGAGAGAGGGATATAAGGCAGGAGGAGACAGGAATTCACTCTCTCGCAGAGGAGTTGGTGAGATAAGAAGTGACAGCTGTGGCTTGCACTACTTTTCTGATCTTTCAGCTTTCACTCTGATATCCGGCTCCAGGTTTTTATTATAAGACCATTTAGGATTCATGCTACATCTGGCATCCAACTTTTATGGCACACACAAAAAATCCCTGCTTCCTGTATGGCTTTGCAGCCACCAGCTCAGGCCAGAGCTACACATGGCTGGAGTTTCTACCCTGCCAGGGCTGGAGTCCCTACCCTGCTGGATAAGTTTTGGTCGTAGCCTCTCTGCAGCAGACTCCCCAGGCTTTGGGGCTCCAAAAGCTACAGGAGTTAGCTGCTTTTGCATGTTTTCCAATGTAGACAGCTAGCTCTTTTGCTTCTTCTCTCTCCTAGTGAGTTGTGGCTTTCACTGGGCCTGCCCTTGGGCTGCTGCCACACCATCATCTTAATCATCACAGTCAAAAAATTTGGTGAGTCTTTTGGGATTTCTTAAAGGGGGAATTAGTTTTTTTAAAAAAATTCAAAGAGAGGTTTTTTCCACATTAAAAAATGGAAAATAATTACAATGGAAAGAGTTTGGTCTCTGTTTGATAATACACTAGAGGGACTGAAAATGGGACATTTAAATGAGAAGATAATTAACTTAGGTGGGATTGATATTATGCCAATTATAAACAATATAGGTTTGATCATTCTTATTTTTATCCCTAAAAAAGTTGGTCTATATGAGTGCCAAGTTGGTTGATATGAGTGCCAAGATACAAGTCTGTATGAGTTCAGCAATGGCCTTTAACAACAGAGAAACCACAGGCCTTAGAAGAGCTGGTACAATGGCAGTTAAATGCTCAATATATTGAAGAATCAACCAACCATTGGAATTCTCCTGTGTTTGTTATTAAAAAGAAACCTAGTAAATGGAGAATGGTAACAGATCTAAGAGCTGTTAACAAGGTAATTCAGCCAGTGGGTTCCCTACAATCTGGAATTCCTTTGCCTTCTCTGTTGTCTAAATGATGGCTTCCTCTAGTTATCAACTTAAAAGACTGTTTTTTCTCAATACCCTTACAAGAAAAGTACAGAGAAAAAATTGCCTTCATGGTGCCTACTTATAATTCTCAGCCTGTTAAGAGATATCAATAGAAGCTTCTACCACAAAGAATGTTAAATAGCCCAACCCTGTGCCAACATTTTGTATGGCAGCTGTTGGAAATAACATATAAGCAGTTTCTTCAATGTATAGTTTACTATTACTTGGATGGCATTTTACTAGCTGATTTGAATGTAGATACTTTAGAAAGAATGTTTGGAGAAGTAAAGAAAATTTTGCCTTGTTGCAGATTACAAATTACTCCTGAAAAAATACAAAGAGGAGATTATAGTAATTACTTAGGATATAAAATAGGTCTACAAAATAATTAGATCCCAAAAGGTACAAACTAGAAGAGATCAATTACAGACTCTTAATGACTTTCAAAGATTACTAGGAGAAATTTTCAATCTATGGACCACTATTGGGGTAAAAAAAAAAAAAATCATGACCTGAATAATTTGTTCAAAATCTTAGATGGTAACAAGGACTTAACTAGCCCAAAAGAATTATCAGCTGAAGCTGAAAGAGAACTGGCTTTGATGAAAAAGATACTATAGGATGCTAATGAGGATCATTTGGATCCAAAGCTTGATTGCATTCTGGTTATTTTACCCTATAAGTATTTATTTATTCAGTTACAAGAAATAATCAGGAATAGGAATCATCCCTTATATATAACACACATCTGATCCCATATGGGTCTTCCAGGCCCTCTAGCACAAAGTAATGATGAGATTGGTCAGCTATTGATAAAAAATGTGCTGAAGGTCTTGGCATTTCATAGAAAAAAATCATGTCAATAGTAAAGATTTGGAAAAGGAAATAATAAGAAAATGTTCTACTTTCTCTTTATACAACCAAACTCCACTACCTGCAGAAAGTAACCCAACGGTACTCAATGGAATGAAATCTGGCAGATGGAAGTGTTTCATTTTGTAGAAATTGAAAATTAAATATGTACACCACACCATTAATACCTATTCAGGATTTCAGTGAGCAACTGCTCTGAGTTCTGAAAGGCTAATTCTTTTTTTTTTTTTTTTTTTGCTAGACATTATGGCCATCATGGGTATATCTGTACAAATTAAGACTGACAATGCTCCAGCATATGTCTCTGGTAAAATGAGAGAGTTTTTTCCTTATTACAATATAAACTATATTATAGGCATACCACACAATCCTATAGGTCAAGCCATCATAGAAAGATCAAATTGAACCCTAAAGGATATGCTAAATAAACAGAAAGAGGTAACTAAGACTGCTAGAAATTGATTATATTATGATCTATTAACTTTGAATTTTCTCAATGCTAATGAGAAAGGAACAAAAGCAGCAGAGAGATGTTGGATAAAAGAAAAAAACTACAGAAAAAAATATAAAATATATCAGTCTGTATACTTTAAAGATGTGGTGACCTCAGGATGGAAACCAAGATATGTGTTATGTTGGGGATGAAGTTTTGCTTTTGTTTCCACAGAAGAAGAAAAGTTATGGATACCATCAAAATTTATAGAGGTTTGATTTGAACAAGAGAGAGCTCTTAATTAGAAGAGGTGATAGTCCATCAAACAGCATGACAGTGACCATTCAATTTAAACTAACTTATATGACTAACATTTGATCAGATATAACTTGCCAGAAGGAAACCTCTCCAATGTTAGGGTTTGGGAAGATTTTTGTTTTTGACTTTCAGGAGAATGAAGGCTAAGGATTCTGAAGAACACTGGACCAATGATACATCTGAAGAAAATGGAAAAATCATCCAGAAAAAAATGTCCCAAGGAAAGGAGTAAATTAGCCTATTAATATATCACATATCTACCAGAATAAAATTTCATAATCTTCCTAAATGTTTGTTTCTACCATTCTCTACAGACACATAATGCAAATGGTCTTTATGTAGGTCCATTTCAATTAAAATTAAAGCTGGCTTTGAAGTTGGAGTATTCCTCTCTCCTTCTCTAAACCCAAGCATGTTTGTTAATTAAAGGAAAATGCAAAATCTCTATATCATGTCAGAAGATCCACATGATATGGGACAGAAGAAAAACCAAAATTAAGTGACTCTTCTGTTGCTACTATCTCAAGATTCTTTGATTGTATTTTGACTCTTTAAAACTTTTTAAGGTATTAATTTAATATCAAAATTTATAAGATTAATATATATATTAAACTTTTGTCATTGTATTACTAGTCATATAGAATACTAACTAATTCTATAAAAGGCTTCATCTAGCTTTCTGTAAATGAGCTTGGGTATAAGTCTCTATCAGTTTTCTGCAGTGAACAATGACCATACCTAACAGCAACCTTTGAAATCTCCAAATGAATGATGGGGCCCACAGCAATGATTCCATATGGACTATGATAATACCATTAAGCTGACAAATGCCATCCAAAGATCAGCTTTAGACTACAAACTGCTCAGGACAATTTCAAGATGGCTAGCTAAGATAACCAAGCCTCACAGAATACCCTAGCCAGGACTTAAGACAAACACTGCACTTTCCCATTATGCAGAGACTGGACAACAAATGACACTTTGTAGCAGAAAGTTTATCTCTGGTCCCACTACAGAGGTGGTGAAGTAAGATTGGTTGGTGACTCTTACTATTTCCCTGATCTCTAAGGCTTTCACCCCTACATTTGGCTCTATGTTTTTTATTTAATAAGACCACTTAAAAATATGACTACAATACAGCTACCTCTCCCAGTACTTGACAATTAACTCAAAATTTTTCTTTTCAGGATTCCCTAAATATGCCTTTGCCCCCAGACAGCAGGAAGTAATTTTAAGAACACAATGCCCACATTTCCCAAGAGGTGGTTTTTGGTCATTCAATGGATATTTGTCATTATATAGGATGGTTGGTTACAAGTTGTTATTGTTATTTGTGGTGGGTATTGTGTTCCCTGAAATATTGTGTGTTACCCAAAATAAACATATCTGGGGTCAGAGAACAGACAGCCACTAGAACAAAGCCAAAAATGGTGGCTAGAAAATAGGAAGAGTAAGCCCTAACAGAAGTTGGGCGGTGGTGGTACACACCTTTAATCCCAGCACTTGGGAGGCAGAGCCAGGTGGATCTCTGAGTTCAAGGCCACTTTAGAAACAGCTAAGCATGGTGACCCACACCTTTAATCCCAGAAACCCAACCTTTAATCCCAAGGAGTGGGGGCAGAAAGAGAAAAGTATATAAGGTGTGAGGACCAGGAATTAAAGGAGAATAAAGCATGTAGTTAGTTAAGCATTTTGTTGGTTAAGCGTTCAGGCTTTGGAGCAACACAGTTCAGCTGAGAACCATTGGGACGAGGACTCAGAAGTTTCCAGCCTGAGGAAACAGGATCACCTGAGGAACTAGCAAGGTGAGATAGCTGTGGCTTGTTCTGTGTCTCTGATCTCCCAGCATTCACTTCAATAACTGGCCTCGGGTTTGATTTTATTAATAAGACTCTTTAAGATTCATACTACAGTTATTAATCAGGAAAAAAGCTAAACAAAGGAGATTAAATTCCTTTGGGAAAAAAAAGGTACAGAAATCATAAGATAAAAGGTAGATTATTGAATCTACTCTGAAAAGAAAACAGGGAGAATATGAATATAATAAGATAAAAACATAGATTATTGGATCTACTTTTAAAAAGCAACTACTAGTTTTAAATATTTTACATTAGATTGGATTTTTGTATATTGTATACAAATTTTATATATATCATTGATATATATTGATACAAAGTTGAGATTATTTTTGTTGGTACAATATATATATTTACTCTTATTCAAAGAATTGTACCTATACAGTTCATTTAACAATTTAATGCAATTTTCTAGACCCTGAAAGTTATTACCAACTATTTAGGATAGTAAAGCATTGCAGGTTATCAGTTAGTCATCTATTACAATGGAACTTGTTGTCATGCTAGATATGTTTTCAAGGTCAAACAGAGATATATTTTAGATGGTCTTCAAACATTTCAGAGATCTACAAAATATGGCATTTAAAATGTTTTAATAAAAGATTCTTTTTCCCTAAGCCCTCTTTCCCTCAAACCTTGCCCTTCATTACCCCCACTCACATCCAGGTTGTTCATGTAGAGCTCATCCATTTCTCTGTCATTGGGTGATCCCTGTGTCTTTGTTAGGGTCTTGTTTTCTAGGTAGCCTCCCTAGAGTTGTGAGTAGCAGTTTAGTCATCTTTGTTTTATATCTAGTATCCTCCTATGAATGAGTATATACCATGTTTGTCTTTCTGAGTCTGGGTTACCTCACTCAGGATGATTTTTTTATAAATCCATCCATTTGCCTGCAAACCTCATGATGTCATTGTTTCTGCTGAGTAGTACCCCATTTTATATAAGATCCCAGCTGGATCAAGAACAGAGAGGGAGAACAAGGAATAAGAGACCATGATAAATGAAGAGCACATGAGAATAGGAAGAAGCAAAGTACTAGAGAGGTCCACAGAAATCTACAAAGATACCTCCTCTGTAGACTACTGGCAATGGTTGAGAGAAAGCCGGAACTGACTTACTCTGGTGTTCAGATGGCCAAATACCCCAACTGTCATGCTAGAAATCTCATCCAATAACTGAGGGAAGCAGATGCAAAGATCCATGGCCAGGCCCCAGGTGGAGCTCCAGGAGTCCAATTGGCAAGAAAGAGGAGGGATTGTATGAGTGAGAATTGTTGAGACTAAGATTGGAAAAAGCACAGGGACAAATAGCCAAACTAATGGAAACACATGAACTATGCACCAAAAGCTGAGGAGCCCCTAACTGGATGAGGCCCTCTGGATAAGTGAGACAGTTGATTAGTTTGAACTGTTTGGGAGGTACCCAGGCAGTAGGACCCAGACCTGTCCTTCGTGCATGAGCTGGCTGTTTGGAACCTGGGGCTTATGCAGGGACACTTTGCTCAGCCTGGGAGGAGGGAATTGGACCTGCCTGGACTTAATCTACCAGGTTGAGCTGAATCCCCAGGGGATTCTTTGCCATGGAGGAGATGGGAATGGGGGGTTGGCTGGGAGGAAGGTGGGGGTGGGAGGGGGAGATTCTTTTTTAATGCAAATAAAACGTATCTGCTCCTGGCAGCACTAATCTACTTCAGAGAAGATTATAGGCATTGAAGAAAACTCCACATAGAATTTACTTTCTTTGTGGCAAAAGTTATCCACTGGTTGAGAAAATGCCCTTGCCTCAACCACTGACAGTATGCTGTCCAAATGGACAAGCAGAACACAAAAGAATGGATTGCAAAACTTTGCCAAGACAAGGAAGAAAGGCCCTTAAGAATATCCTGCTTCACAGGAAAGTCTGTCAGATATGCTAAGCCAGTAAGTCAAAGATGGATGCCCCAACATTACAGAGGAACCTTGGGTGACTGTCCAGGCAGCCAGCTCTTTCTGTCACTTCTCACATTTTTGGAAGTTGCTTTCCTATACTTCCTGTTTACTTAGGTAATAGTATTTCCTTCTTGGGTCTCTGAGGGAGTTGAAGACTAGATAGTTGTATTTTTCCTGTTAACAAATTCTGAAAAGAAAGTCACTAACACGGTATAAAGTACATACATTTGAAAGACATCAAAAGAGTTTTTGGTTGTTAATAGAAGTTAAGATAGAAAGTGAATTAGGTACAAGACTTTTTGATTTACCAAAATTTGATAAATAATGGAGTTTTTTTCCTCTGAATTTGTCAATTGTTAATGAATGTTAAGAATTATTAATGTAATTCTTGAGTGTAAATATTGTATATAGTTGTACTTATTGTATATAGTTTTTTTCTTATATTAGTTAAAACCTTCTATTATACTAGATTAAAAGGGGAAATGTGGTGATACAGTTGTAATCTAAGAAAAAGCTTGCCTAATGATCAGAGGATAGAGCCAGCCATAAAGTTAGCCACAGAGGACTGGACCTTTAATTCTGGCACTTGGGATCACACACCTTTAATCTCAGCACTAGAAATGTTGAGACAGGAAATCATATGGCTGGGCAGAGAAATGAATATAAGGTGAAAGGAGACAGGAATTCACTCTCTTGCAGAGGCTCTGTCAGGCTGAGGAGCTGGTGAGGTAAGTGGTGGTAGCTATGGTTTCCTCAGCTTCGCTTATCTTTCAGCTTTTACCCTGATATCTGGCTCTGGGTTTTTATCATAAGACCATTTAGGATTCATGCAACATATCTCATTGTATGTCTGATCATCAAAAAATAAAAAATATCTATACTTTTTAAGCAAAGGTTCTCTATGACTTGAAGATGCAACATCTGCTAGCTGGTTTTTCTACAGTGTGGATTTCAGTACAGATTACAATCAGTGAAAGTGCTCATCTACCTAAAAATTTTATCTCCCCTTATAAACAAAAATTCATGTAAGCTTCATGGATTTGAGAGTGTCACAAAACTTGAATCCACATCTCCCAGGTCAAAAGAACTCCAGATAAATAGAGCCTAACTTTCCCCAGTTCTGTATTCCTGAGAATGTGGTCTCTCTTTACTCTGAACTTGGGATTTCTCACCTCCCCCACCTATAAGGACTATGGGGTTGAAAAGTCCAAATGCATGGTTTTCCTGTAAGTTCCTAAATTTTAACTTTTGTCCACAGTCTGTATCTGTTTCATCAGATTTTCACTCATCTGGCAAACACCATCCAGAAATCATCTGTGGACTACAAACTGTTCCATGTTGCTGTGATCTCTGGACTTGTTGAAAGCTGATGTGAACCCATCCAGCCAATGTGATTCCTCCCTATCTCTTTAGCTGGGTCAGCTAACTAGATGTTTCTGATGAATGTTCCATTGTCTGAATCCCCCCACCCCTGGCCTTTGACTACTAGTATTCCAGCCTTCCTGGCACCTGAAAATGATGTCCTAATTTCAGCAGGAAGTAATTACAGGAGAATGTCATCCCTTAACCTTTACAATAGGCTGGACTGTTAGGTCAAAAGGAAGCTCACTGGCATAGCAATGGCTACTTATAGTGCCTATTGGCTAACCAGAAAAGGTACCTGTTAAAACTAAATAGACTCAAATATATAGCAGGAATATTTATTAGCTGACAATATAATAGAATATATATATATATATATATATATATATATATATATATATATATACACACAATATAGTAGAACACTTGACCTGCTTTATGCATAACAAGAGGTTATTGTATGGTTTTAAGAAAAAGTTTTGCTTCTATTCAAACACTTAAAAACCATTAGAGAAAATCAGCAAGAATTAGATCTACTAACAGCAGAGAAGGGTGGCTTTTGAATCTTCATCGGGGAGGAATGTTGCTTCTATGTCAACAAATCAGGTATAAAAAAAAGACAAAATCTGACAACTCAAGACAGATGTCCAAGAATATAAGAAACAGCTAGATGCCTCTGCCCAGTGGATTGTTGACAGTCCAATATGGAATTGAATGCTTCCTTTTTTAACTATTTTTCTCATTTTCCTAATCCTACTAATTATTCCATGTCTTACTAACTTCTTGTTTAGATTTATTCATCAACAAATTCAAAAAGCTTCCAACCAGACCTTTAATCAGTTTCTATTACAAGATTGTCAACTCCTACCTATAGAATCAGAGGCCTAAGACCCTGATAATGCCCCAATAGTGAAGCACAAACTTGCCCCAAGTATTTTGAAACCTCCATACAACAGGAAGTAGTTTAACAATAACATTAGCCTCTTTCCTGACCTGTGATTAGTTATCAATAGTAAACAAAAATGGGAGGAATATAGGGTAAAAGGGCCAATGGAAAAAATAACATCCTGCCCATGGCTTGATCCCAAGCTTCTAGACTTCAAAATATCTAACCCTGTGATTCAGAGTTAACAGCAAAACAATATTTTATCTTTAACAGCCAAGCAACTTCCAACCCTGGTGTACTATAGTGGGTAGCCATTCCAGCCTTGCCCTGGAAGTTCCAACTCCCATTGAGGCTTCAGTAATTGTCATGCCTACAAGTTGGGACTGAGAGAGGAAGCTGAAGATCCAGGATCAAGAGGAAAGGCTTCTCTTGGTTCCAGGATCCTGGACACTGGAGGTATATGGAGCAGAGTTCTCCAGAGAACACCGCCAGACTGCACCATACCTTTCCCAGACCCTGCAACCTATCCCTTCATTTGTAAGTTACCCCACAAAATAAACCTCCCTTTTAACTACGTGGAGTGGCTTTAATGATTTCACCAATAATGTACTTTTATAATAGCTCACTGAAAATTCTCTAAAGACCATTAAAAGCCCACTCCTTCCACCCAGCCCACTGCCTTCTCTGTTTCCAGTCAGAGGCAGCTACCACTATGGGTTTCTCCAGAAAAATTTTCTTATGTGAAGTTTGTTGCATTGTATGATTTTTATGGTATTCCTTGTCTCCCTACTGCCAAGATGTCCTTGTTCTGGCAAATTCTTACAAAGGAGGCTTGGGGGTCCATACATTATGATCAATGTGGAGAAATGTCTAAGGAAATCATTGCAAACATTCATGAAAAACAGAGATTTTTTTCCAGTAAGGTTTGTGTCTTTAGTAATTGTTATGAAGTGACATCATGACCATGACAACTCTTACAAAGGTAAGCATTTAATTGAGGCTGGCTTACAGTTAAGAGGTTTAGTCCATTGTCATCATGGCATGAAGCATGGTGTAACAGAGGAAGGCATGTTGCTAGAGAGGTACCTGAGATTTCTACACCTGGATTGGCAGACAGCAGGAAGAGAGTGCCACACTCAGCCTGGCTTGAGCATCTGAGACCTCAGAGCTGGTCTCAGTGACACAGTTCCTCTAACAGTGCCATACCTAGTCCAACAATGCCATACCTCCTAATAGTAGTTCCACTCCCTATAAGCCTATGAGGCCAATTATATTCATATCACCACATTTTATATATAAAAATTCATCTCAGGGCCAATTTCAGCTGTGAGTAAGTCTCTTCTTTTGGGCACAAAGCAGGGATACCTTTAGAAAGAGGTCCTATACCAGGACTTCAGGCAAAAACAGAAGAGCAGGAAATTCCTCATCTACTTGACATTTGCAATGTATTCACTTAAAAACAGCCATTATACCTGACATGTTTTATAATGTCCTGAGTAGATCTCCTTAAAAGTATTTCCACAGCACAGCAGAGTACAACTCTGCAACACATACTTTGTAGTATTCTTAAAAACAAACTCTTTGCATGAAATGACAATAAAGCTATACAACCCTTACCAAGTGTGCAAATTCAGCCAAACCCAAATCAACTTCACGTCAAAGAAATTGCAAACACATAATGACCAGTAAACACTTCTATATAAGCATTTGATTAGAACTGAAACACAACTGTTATGTGACAAAACTGTCCCTAGGGAGATACTACACACAGATCTACTCAATGTAGGAAGGGAGCCCATAAATAGACTGAAGTACAGATGCCACTAAAGTCTCTCTCAGGAAATCAATGAGTTTCATTGGGGTTACTTACAGGAATATGAGTGAGGGTTTGTTTACATGAAGGAAATGACTCAAAGACAGCTGTATAACCAAAGCCTACCCTAGCAGGGGTGACAGTTCACAAAGTTGGGAACCTATATCAAACTGAACAGCCTGCAGACAGTTAAACAAGCTAAAGAGTGTCCTTTCCAGTTGTCTCAGTATATCCAAACCTTTCAGGCAGCTCAGCTGGTTTTTACTTCTTCCAGAGGCTGTACTGATCTTAGCAGCTTGTCTTATTTATTCTGGTAGGAGAAGCCTAGTGAGTATGGATAGTTTCAGGGACTTTCTGATACTGTTTTGAGTTATTTATGTTCCTGCTTAAGGAGCTTCTCTATAGGATGGAATGTTTCAATCTAGGTTCAGAGTTCTAGGGTTTATCTCACTGGATGATTTCTGAATACATCATGAGAAACACCTTATCAGTCCCATATGCATGGAAGTCTCTATCAGGCTTAATTAAAAATAAATATTAATTAAAAATTAATTTTTTTCATATTATTAATAGTAGGAGAAATCTAAAATATACACCATATGTTAGGAGTAAACAGAAAATAAAGATTAAAGAAGTGATACAGACCAGTAGAAGTGATGTGACCCAAATACAATTTTTTTTATTATTAAATGTTTATTTATTAATTTTTTTCCATTTTACATACCAACTCCAGTTCCCCCTCCCTCCCTTTCTCCCACCTCCCTCCCACTCCACCCCCACTCCACCCTCAGAGTGAGTAAGGCCTCCCATGGTAGTCAACAAAGTCTGGCATACCAAGTTGAAGGAGAGCCTAGCCCCTCTCCATTGTATCAAAGCTGAGCAAGGTATCCCACCACAGGGAATGGGTTCTAAAAGATCAGTTCATGCATCTGGGATAAGTCCTGGTCCTGCTGCCAGGGACCCCACAAACAGATCGAGTCACATAGCTGTCACCACATTCAGTGGGCCTAGTTTGGTCCCATGTAGGTTCCTGAGATGTCAGTCTAGAGTCAGTGAGCTCCAACTAGCACTGGTCAGCTGTCTCTATGGGTTTCCTCATCGTGTTCTTGACCCCCCTCTTCTTTTTCTTTTTGAATGTCAAATGTCATTTATTGAAGGAGGGAGGAGGTCTTAAATACAGACTTACAGCACAATGGGGGAACCCCAGTTGGCAGAAGTTCGCTTCTGGGTTTTTTTTTTTTTTTTTTTTTTTGAGCTGAGGATCAAACCCCAGGCCTGGTGCTTGCTAGGCAAGCACTCTACCATTGAGCTAAATCCCCACCCCTGTTCCTGATGTTTTACAATCTTGCATTTAAGCAGTTAATGTCCAATATGCTGGATTCACAGACGAGGAGCTTCCCTTAAGCATTCAGGAGGGTGGAATCTCGCAGGGAATTATCAAGGTCAAGGTCAGTAAGCAAGGTCAGTTACCCAAAATGGGGGCCAGGGACCTACAGGTCCCCCCTTTTACTAAAAAATGAGCTTCTGACTTAGCTTGCATGAGACGTCAGCAGGTCACCTTATCCGTCATGGAGACACCTGTCCAGGACACACAGGTATTCTGTCTTAGGTTGGTGAGTGCCCCCCAGAAATTACCCATCTCTGAATACTCATTATCATACAGGCTCAATTGTGTGAGAGCTGCAGAGTTGACTGTTGCCAAAGATCTTTAAGTGGCACTGGGCTTGCAATCTGTGTGTTTGACACAGAAAAGACCAACAGAAGTCTTAATCCACCCATAGCGGGTAGGTTAAAGGCAACTGAGCCATTCCCTTGCTTAAACAAGTTTTATTGCAAATTGGAGACCTTGTAAGATGGTATCCTGAGAGCAAATGGAACTTGAATTTGTAAATTTATAGCTGTTAAGGCCAATTGAAATGTATATAACTATTGATTTCAATTTGTCATGCCCAATAGAGTGAAAGGTTAATTAACTGTGGTAGCTACTTTTGCTGCCAAGGTCCCCACTGTGCTAGCTGTAGTAACCAATTATGAAATGGCAATCCCCGAAACAGTAATAGCAGTGGTCGCCACTGTTATACCAGCAACAATGGCATCAGCAATGTCAAATTCTCTTCTGGAGCATGTGGGTATCCATTGGCATGGACACAACTCCAGGAACACGAACCACTAAGGCCCATTATTCTTGATCCCAGCATGACCCAAGCTGGCAGCTCTTAATATTGTGATGTTTCATGAAGGGTTGCTCAGTAATTGAGTAGAACCAGATCTTATTATAAGTAACAGTCATCCTAAGGTCCTCCATGTCATATAAATATAGCCTTATGGTTCTGTGTGTTGAAGTCTGATTGATCTTTGCTTTCTATTTAGAATCCACTTATGAGTGAGTACATATCATGTTTGTCCTTCTGGGTTTAGGTTACCACACTCAGGATGATTTTTTTTCTAGTTCCATCCATTTGCTTGCAAATTTCATGCTGTCATTGTTTTTCTCTGCTGCATAGTACTCCATTGTGTATGTACCACATTTTTTTAATCCATTCTTCAGTTGATGGGCATCTAGGTTGTTTCCATGTTCTGGCTATTACAAATAATGCTGCTATGAACATAGTTGAGCATATATCTTTGTGGTATGGTTGAGCATTCCTTGGGTATATGCCCAAGAGTGGTTTGGCTGGGTCTTGGGGTAGTTTGATTCCCAATTTTCTGAGAAACTGCCATACTGACTTCCACAGTGGTTGTACAAGTTTGCATTCCCACCAACAGTGGTGTAGTGTTCCCATTGCTCCACATCCTCTCCAACATTGACTGTCATTAGTGTTTTTGATCATAGCCATTCTGTCAGGTGTAAGGTGGTATCTCAGAGTCGTTGTGATTTGCATTTCTCTGATGATTAAGGATGTTGAGCATTTCTTTACATGTCTTTCAGCCATTTGTGTTTCTTGTTTTCTGAATTCTACCAAATATAATTTTTTTTATCTTCTATTAGCCAATTTAAAAAGTAAAAGATGGCACTGAATAAATTATAACACTGTGTGTTGTTTATTGTGTTCTGTTATTATGTTGTGATTTATACATAAAAGATATGTAAAAATTTTAATGAGATCCTTTATACCCATTTTTCCATATTTGGTCTTCAAAATATTATGTTACACTATAACACACCCATATTCAATATAGACATATTATCTAAGCTCAGTAACTTTATATGGCTGGTCACTTTCATATTTACAACATTGGACTAGAAGGATTCCATAAATTAAACAATGGAAAGGCCTTTGTGTAGATTTATAGGGGCAATTATGAAAGCCCAATCAAAGCCCAGTCATTTATTTCCAGATGATTCTATAAATAGAGATACATTCTGGAGAGTTATCTGTTCTCTATATAAGCAAACGTCAGTTCTAGGTAGTTCCTTCACCTGTATATAAACAGAAGTGAGTTACCCAATCTCTCTCCCTATGAACAAAGGCTGTTTCTGTATGGTTACTTGAACTTTCTATGAACAGCAGTCAGTTCTAGAAAGTTACCACATCTTACTATGAACATCTTTCTTGATAGTTCCTTAATCTCTCTATGAGCACAGGTCATAGTTTCTGATATATATGAACAGATGTTCATATTCATCTGATGTTTAATTAACATTTCAATTTTCATTTGTTTCTTCATATTATTTTTTAAGAATCACAATTATGGTGCCATAGATTTCCTTGTGAAGTTTAATAAATTCTATTTGAACATGAGATTAAAAAAGAAATACAAGTTGTCACTTTCTATCTTTTGGAGATATTATTTTAATATAAATTATAGTCCCCCTAATCCATTAATCAGAACAGCCAAGTATGCAACGCTTCAACCTAAAGGTAAACTCCTCTAGAACTTTCTTGGCTTCTTATCTCACCCCTTTTTTTTCTATTTTTTCATCTATTTGCATGTCATTATGAAAATGGCAATTTCTAAGGGGAGTAATTGCTTCTTTGATTCATTTAATATTCAAAGAGTCTAAAATGGTCTATTAAGCCTACATTGGTTTATTCAGGAAAGTGGAGGCCACCTATTCCCATTGGACTTGGCTAAAACTCGGTTGTTTCCCTTCTACTTTACCACTACATGTTCTCATGTAAGTGCAAATGAAAGTCAGTTTCAGAGAGTTATACAATATAAATGATTTCTAGTACCCCATTTTTTATTTCAGAAGTTCTCTAAACAATTTATTTCTAATTGTTTTTAATATTTTAGCTAAATATCAATGTGGTTTTTATATTTCCTTTCCTTTTTGATTTGTTTCCTCTAGCAAGCCAGTACTTGTTCAAACTTTAATTATAGAATAAAAGCTGTGCAAATTGTATTAAATATGACAAAGTCATGCACATATTTAAAATAAAATTTCTTTTGTTCATAAATCCAAATTAACGTTAATGATATGCCTTGAATTTAAACTAAATAGCACCATTGGAATTAACAATGACTGATGTTTTCTCCATGCAGAGGAGAAGATTAATTTTGATGATGACTAACATTCCTTTCTGCTTTAGCACAGATCTACAAATAATTCTGAACAAATAAACTCTATTCTGGGAAGATGCAAGCAAACATCTAGTAACCTCAGAAAAGGAATCTGTGACAGTAAGACATAATTATTCTTCCCCTGTCTGCTTAGTTAACTAATGAGTCTTTTTGGGTTCCTTAAAGGAGTATGAGGTTGCTGACTTACAGAAGCTTCATCACTGATAACCATCACCTGTCATGGGTAATGACTTATGAAAACTTCACTCTTGGAGCGCTCTGCACCATTTCAAGGCAGCTCATCTTGTTGGAGAGTGTCTCCCCAGCAACCATTACTGCTTATATTACCATGGAGATGTCTGTGTAAATTTTTAAAGTTTTAAAAGCTTCCCAAGACTTGTGAGTTCTGCTAACTGCCTGAATCTTATGAGCCTTCCTTACAACTCCAGGGGCAAATAAAGACTGCTTGAGTTGGACAAATATATGAAGAATAAAAACATGAAAATGGATCCATCAAAAACCATCTTGTAGGTGTACAAAATATGAGGTAATGGACAGGAAATAAATGAGAGTACCAGCACTTTAACAAACCTTTTTTTGTCTAATTTGCATAGATATTATACTAAAATATGTTACTCTATTTCTTTCTATGTGAGTCCTATTTCTTAAATCAAATTATGGTACAAGGAAATTTTAGGAAAGAAAGAACTTACAGTTTTCCAGAAATGAACTAGTGCTGAATGACTGTCAAACTATTTACCTATTAAGTTCTTACTTATGGATAACATGGGCCCTAATCAATTCTAATTTTTCTCACATGCTTTCTCTCTCTCTCTCAAGGCAAAGTGGTCATATAAGGTAATCCATTGGTTCTGTGAAGATAAATGACATTCAGTTGTGTTTTTATGTTGTGAATAACTACTTTGTATACAACTTTTCTAAAGCTGGGATATAGGATTGCTGATTCCACATGCAAAGAGTTTGGAAGTGACTATTATTAATAATTTTAAGTGAAAAATCAAGAATTGTCAACTGTGTTTCAAAGAAATCAGTTCAAATAGCAAAGGGTCATCAGCTAAATTGGAGAGACAAATGGAAACAAAAATTATAATGAAGTTTGTAGCATGAATCCTAAAGGATCTTATTAAATAAAACAAACCCAAACCAGTTATTGGGGTGAATGCTGGAATATCAGAGAAGCAGAACAAGCCACAGCTTCTTCACCTCAACAGTTCCTCAGCTGATCCTGTTTCCTCAGACTGGAAGCCTCTGAGGCCTCATCCAAATGGATCTCAGCTGAACTGCTGCACAAAAGCCTAAAAGCTTAACCAGCTTTAGTTCCTGGTTTTCATGCCTTATATACCATTCTGTTTCCTTCCATCATTTCCTGGGATTAAAGGCATGAGTCACCATGCCTGGCTGTTTCCAGTGTGGCTTTAATCTCACAGAGATCTGGATGGATCTCTGCCTCCCAAGCAATAGGATTAAAGGTGTGAGAGCCACCATTTTCTGGCCTCTATGTCTGTCTTGTGGCTGTTCTGTTCTCTGACTCCAGATAAATTTATTAGAGCATACAATATGGGGAACACAATATCACCACGGAAGTTTCTTTGAGAACCAGTGTCAGAGAGGAAAGCATGAGCTAAGCTGTAAGATGGGTGTTGGTAAGTCTCAGAGTTAAAAAGTCCAATGGGGAGCAAATTAAAGAATTTCACTATGCTTTTGATACTATTACTCTAGGAACTCAACCAGGTTCTCAGAGTAAACATGAGAGAATTCCTTCTATGCTTTTGGCATGGACCAGAACCCCTACCTCACTTTTTTTCCTATTCTGTGGTGGTTTGAATAAAAAATGCTTATTGAGACTAGCACTATCAGGAGATGTGGCCTCATTGGAGCAGGTGTGGCCTTGTTGGAGAAAGTACATCACTGGGGATGAGCTTCAGTGTTTCAAATGTTCAAGGAAGGCCCAATGTCACTCTTCTTGTTGCATGTATATCCAGATATACAAGTCTTAGCTTCTCTCTAGCACTATGTCTGTCTGTGTGTGCCACCATGCTTCTGGCCATGCTGATAATGGACTAACCTCTGAATTGTAAGCCAGCTCCAATTAAATGTTTTCCTTTGTAAGAGTTTCCATGATCATGGGGTCTCTTCATAGCAATAGAAATCTTAACTAAGACACTCTTACTCTCCCCTTTTCTTCCTTCTTCTTTCTTCTTTATTTTTCTGATCTATTTTATATTCATAAAACAAAAGCTAAATCATCTTTATGACAGAAAAATTCCACTATGTATATTACTACATTTTATTTAGCCATTTCTTTAATGACAGATACCCAACTTGGGTCCACAAATGTTCTTAACAATGTATAAAAATTACTTATATAGTTCTAGCCATTTAGGGTTTTATTATAGCCTAATGATCAGGAGCAAGAAAAATACCCATCTCTAGTCTACAATTACTAATATTCTCCAACAGTTATGCTGAGGAGGGGAGTACTGATTAATTATGCAATTCCAAGTCCACAGGCATAAACTCATTAGAAAGAAGACTGAAGCCTAATTTGTAGATTTATAGACCATTTCTCCTGCTGTAAGATATCCTTCTATATGCTGTGAATATCTGTTGCTCTCAGTGGTTGATAATAAAGCAGTTTTGACCAATGATGAGACAAGATAATGTTAGGTGGAACAATCAAACTGAGAGTAGAGATGAAGAAGTGCAGAGTTGGGGCAGATTCCAACCATCCACCAAGTAACGTAAGACATGTAGAATATGAGGTGACAAGCCACAAACCATGTGGCAAAGCACAGACAAGAACTATGAGTTAATTTAAATGTAAGAGCTAGCTAGTAATAAGCCTGAACCATCAGCCAAATATTTATAATTAATATAAGCCTCTGAGTGGTAATTTGGGAAGTGACTGCTTGGTATAATCAGGCATATAAAACAGAAAGCTCTACATCCATTAACACCTTCTCTAATAACTTACTCTCAACAGCCTTATAAAAGCATTACTTTTACTAAGTGCATTATATCTATCAAGAAAAACTGCAAGGCAAACTTAATAACAAAAAACTTTTTGAAGAAATGGAAGATGCAAGCCTCAGGTACAAACATCTTTTCTCATTAATTTAGTTGATAGCTTCATATAGGTACATAATACATTATGGGCACATTCATCCTTTGACTATCTGTTATCCTCTTTCTAAGTAAGACCTCCTCACCCATGGATGAAATTTTGACCAGGTCCAGAATATCAGCCATGAACTCCTACCTGCTGAGGAAACTTGAGACCCAAGCAGAAAGAGTTTGGTTTCCCCAATAATATTTGTATCATTGTTATACCAGTAAGCACCACTTATATAGTAAATTAATATTAGAGCATGGAAAGTCCAAAGCTGCAAATAATGTTGCTGATTTTCTCCCCTAAATGTTTGCATAAACAACTTCCAGAACTATAAAGGCTAATAATCAGGAGAAAATACCAGCAAGATTATTTGATTAAAGAATCATGTTATTTAATATTTACATAAGATTATACACAATGCTTATAAGTATATGTGTATACATACATAGTATATTTGAGTACAAATATCTTAAAGGAAGTCAAGCCACTTGTGTTGACAATGCTCCCAACAAAACCCATAGACTAATCCAAACACCAGTACCAGGTACAAGAAAACCTCCTTTGGATGACAGGTCAGGGTAGTTGAAGTGACTCCCAAAACAATATAGAATACCAATACTTCCCTTGGTTGTATCTCAGTGGGTGGGACCCTATTGCTGAAGACACTGCATACTTAGGGCATAGGATCTAAATGATTCAAGCTGGATCTGACCTGAAAGCCTCTTTCCAATGGTCTAGCTTCCTGATTTTACAAAATACTATGCAAGCTGATAAGAGAGGGAAGCAATTAAACAGCTATATTCAGTTTCAATGTCTTTGAACCACAAGAATTGCCAGCATGGCAAGATTTACACAAAGGTGCAGGAAACATCAATCATATTTCAGTGGCAACCAACAGCTGTTTAATTGGACTTGAAATCCACTGTACAGAAGGGAAACTATGCCTAGTATACCTTCCTGGGACTAGTGAGGTAATGGACATTAGGAAAAATATCTACCACTTTGATAGACTATTATAATTCCTTATTAATTCTAAATCTTATCATTGTCCCCATAGATAAATGTGGCTACTAATCCTCATCAATGAATCCTATCATTGCATTAAGTTGAGACCATCACAGAAGACAACTGGACACAATGATAATTATCAACAGATCATTGGAAGACCAGCCCCAGCAGATGCATTTACATCATAACTCCTGCAGCTATGGCTCAGGGGACATTACAGAAGGAGTTGAAAGATTATGAGTCAGAATATCAGGGGATTTTCTGTGAAATAGTCTTTCATAGAAATGTCTGCATAAACACTACCAGAAAATGGCAACATCATTGGACATGTTAACATGGAAAGGGAAAATTTTTCAGCGATCACCACTAGGCAAAGAACTATAAATGACTAACGACTCTGAGAAAATTATTAGCCACTCCCAGGGACAAACCTATTGTTGGTTGTTCAATGTTGAATGGTCAGCCCTGAGATAATATACATACAAACAACAAAAATGGACTCATCATGTTATAGTTATATACATTTGTTCATAAAAATAAATATGTAGATGTGTATGTAATAATAATAATAATCAAAGAAAAAGAAGCTATAGTTTGAGGAAGAAATGAGATAGAAAGGATTCAATGGAGGGTATCTGGGAGTGACTAGAGGGAGGAAAGGTAAAAGAAAAAGTGATGTAATTCTATTTCAATTAAAAACATTGGTTAGAAAAGAAGGAAAAAACAGAAAGAAAAATAAAGCCTTATTAACATAGCATAGTATATTTATAGTTGCAGTAGTCAGCAGAAGGCTAAGAGATTCTGATTTCAATTTACAATTTAGTTATATAGGGAATTCATAGGCCAGTCTAAGCTGCATAAGTTGTCTTTATATGTGCATTAATAACTAAAATATATGATGTTGTTTGTGGTGTGATCATGAGGACGAGAGTTTGAATCCTCTGCACCCATATAAAAGCCAGATGTGATCACTCTCACTTTTGAATCAGGGAGGATAGAGAATTGCTGGAGCTTTCTGGATGTAAAAAGTAAAGTCCTTGAGTTATAGAGCAGGACATCCAGTGGCTGCCTCTGGCCTCCATGCCCATACATAGATGTGGTTATACACCATACATATAACAGAGAGAGAGAGAGAGAGAGAGAGAGAGAGAGAGAGAGAGAGAGAGAAAATTAAAAGTAAATACAGTGAGAAGACAATATTTAGGACTCCTCCAGAAGAGAAAACCTACCAGCCCTGAAGAGCAGGATGTTTTGCAAAAAATCCAGAAGCACATGGCTTTAACATCTGTGTGATAAAATGGGATATTATCAACTGCAGAACCTCCAGCTACTCACCAATGCTTTATATATGAGCAAGGACATCCTAACCTGCTGGGACAAGAAATACATAAAACCAGGCAGTGGGACTCCAACCTATAGAGAGCTTTAGTGGCACACCAAATCTATGTTTTTCGAACCTGAGCATTAAGAACACAGGCTTTGCCTTTGCAATTCTAATTTAGTACATGTGAGAAGCAAATCTTTCAATGGTGGAGATAGACATTCTGATCTGCCACAAAAATTAAAGCATTTTATATTTTAATCTAAGTTGTCACCTGGCCAGGAGACCATCACTCAGAAAAGCTGGTTCACCTGAAGAAATGTTAAGGATATAGGAGGAATAATTGTCCCTTGGATAAGATAATATACTCTCCTTCCCAGAATCTCTCCTTCCACATAACTGCTTAGAGAACCTGACATTAGTGATGCTAAGCCTGTTTTTTCTGGGATCTAATGTAAAATATAAAGTTTCCTTTTATTTATAGCTATTTGTTGTGTGTCAGGGGTGGATACTCATCAAAACTCTAGTTTCTCTCTCTCTCTCTCTCTCTCTCTCTCTCTCTCTCTCTCTCTCTCTCTCTCTCTCTCTCCCTCTTTCAAGTTCTCCTCAATCCCCCTTCACTAATATACACTCTGAACACACTAATTTCTTGGACCCTTATTGAAAGATGGTCTAAGAATGGAGTCATATGAAGAGAATTCTGAGTCATGTTGAGAAAACTCTAAGAAACTAAGAAAAGTTTTGTGACCTAAGTTTCTCCAAAACATGAAATTGTCCTGGAATGTTTTTGTGCTCCTCCTAAGTGTAGTAGGTGGGATTTAGTTTACTTCAGATTATGCATCAAATCTGGCTATTGCTGATTATATGCCTCTATGGCAAAACATGTTTTTGCTATGTAAGGCTTGTCCTTGTGAATGTACAATTTACTCACATGATTCTTCTTAATCCTCAGAGTATAAATTGTGTGATTCTCTGAATAAAGTTGTCTATTGCTTGATACCATAGCCCACCTCATTTATTGGCTCCCCCGGGTTACACTGCCTCTAGAGCATTAGACAGACCCTAACTCTAAAAATTATCACTATTTCCTATCTTTCTCTTCTCTGTCTCCCCTTTTCTGACATCTATGGAAATGTACAACTTGCCTTCACTATTATTTTTGTTTCAAACTCTAACAAAATGATTCTTGAGCCTCATTCTGGTTCTGTATTTAGGTTCTTTAATAAAAAAAAAACAAAACTAAGAACTCATTAAGGGGAACCCCATATTCTCTGTAATAGTCTCATGTGTAGATCTCTTTCTCTATCCAATATCTTTCTCTTTAGCAAACAGCAAAAAGACAGAACTTAAGCTTGTGCCAGATCTTTTATGAATAATGAGAATATAGACTGAGATTCATAGTGGACAATTATGTTCATATAGTACATCAAATAAACTGTAAGAGGAAATGCAGGAGATTTAGAGTCCCCTATAGTAACATGGTGGAAACTCTTCCATTTTATTCTCTGTATAACCAATAATTTTTAAACAAATGATAGAAATCTTATACTGTATATGTATACATATGTATATATGCAGTATAATATTTATGATGGGCAGAAAATGGTGTTTCTTCTTTCCTCTTTGAGGAAAATCTTAGCATAGTTGAGATCTCACAGCTTTCAGAGAACTACTCTGTAGTGGGGAAGGCTCCAGAGCTACACTGTAAGAAATGCCTTGTGCAGTTGGCAAAGTGGTAACGTCTCCTTCTCTCACTACCCTCCCACAGCATTCCTTCCATAGTTGTGAGTCCATGATATTTGTTCTGCCCAGTAAATTCCACCTGAGTGCATTCAGAGGAACTAATTTCATGACAATGCTTAATATAGGCCAGAAGGAATATACAAATAATGTCCAAAATATTTAATTCAGAGTTTAGAATTGAGTTGTATCATTTAAAAAATTTTTAGCTTGATATTTGATTAAAGTTACTGTTTCTAATTCTTTTTCAGGATTTTTAATAACAGACCATTGAAATCCTTGTAGAAAAAATGCAAAATTTTTCCCAAACATGCAAATAAAATTTAAAAACTGTATTTATTTAATAAGTATCCAGAATTTTGGAACTAGTGAAAAGATTTGTTCAAAGGAAACATATTTCCTTTTATTTTATTATTAAAATCTTGGGCAATGTTTTGTATTTAATCAAAGAATGATTACTAAACAATTCAAGCCAATAACACTATACAACATGCACATGTTATTTAAGCTGTCATGACATTGCTTGATTTGCTGTCACTAAAAGTAAACAACAGCTGCAGAAAAGACAAAAGTATTGCATATGAAATCAGATCTGTGGCTGTCCTTAAGAGTTCTGACAATCAGAAGACCTTCCTCAGACTGGCTATTCCTTTTTTTAGTACATGGAATAGAAACCTCTCAATAACCCTGAACCTGCCTCTTGAGATGGCTTCTGGATGATAAATCTTCTTTCTGGCAGTGGTCAGCATCTTTGTGAAGTAGCTAAAACTCAGTTATGTCCATTACTCTTACTACCTGTGTTGACCACTGAGTTTAATCTCAGCTCTCCCTGCTCAGTTCCTATGGAGTGATCCATGGCAAAGTTTGCCAGACAAAATGAAAGATGTTCAGTTAAATTGGAATTTCAGTTATGCCAGCACCATTTGTTGAAGATGCTTTCTTTTTTCCATTGTACAGTTTTAGCTTCTTTGTCAAAAATTATATGTTCATAGGTGTACAGATTAATGTCAGGGTCTTCAATTCAATTCCATTGGTCCACATGTTGGTTTTTATGCCAGTACCAAGCTGTTTTTATTACTGCAGCTCTATAGTAGAGCTTGAGGTCAGGGATTGTGATGCCTCCAGGGGTTGTTTTATTATACAGGATTCTTTTGGCTATCCTGGGTTTTTTGTTTCTCCATATGAAGTTGAGGATTATTCTTCCCAGGTCTGTGAAGAACTGTGTTGGTACTTTGATGGGGATTGCATTGAATCTGTAGATTGCTTTTGGTAAGATTGCCATTTTTACTATGTTAATCCTACCTATGAATGATCATGGGAGATCTTTCCATTTTCTGACATCTTCTTCATTTTCTTTTTGCAGGGACTTAAAGTTCTTGTCATATAGGTCCTTCACATGCTTAGTTAGAGTAACCCCAAGGTATTTTATATCATTTGTGGCTATTGTAAAGGGTGATGTATCTCTGATTTCCTTCTCAGCCTGTTTGTCTATTATATATAGAAGGGCTACTGATTTTTTTTTTTTAGTTGATCTTGTATCCTGTTATATTGCTGAAGGTGTTTATAAGCTGTATCACTTCCTTGGTCAAATTTTTGGGGTCACTCATGTATACTATCATGCCATCTGCAAATAGGCAAAGCTTGACTTCTTCCTTTCCAATTTGTATCACCTTAATCTCCTTATATTGTTTTATTGCTCTGGCTAGAACTTCAAGTACTATATTGAATAAGTATGGGGAGAGCAGAAAGCCTTGCCTTGTTCCTGATTTCAGTGGAATCATTTTGAGTTTCTCTCCATTTAATTTGATGTTGGCTGTTGGCTTACTGTAGATTGCCTTTATTATGTTTAGGTATGTTCCCTATATTTCTGATCACTCCAAGACTTTTATCATAAAGGGGTGTTGGATTTTGTCAAATGCCTTTTCTGCATCTAGTGAGATGATCATGTGGTTTGTTTCTTTGAGTTTGTTTATATAGTGTATTACATTGATGGACTTTTGTATATTTAACCACCCTTGCATCCCTGGGATGAAGCCTACTTGATCATGGTGGATAATTGTTTTGATGTGTTCTTGGAGTCTGTTTGCCAGTATTTTTTGAGTATTTTTGCATCAATGTTCATGAGGGAGATCGGTCCGTACTTCTCTTTCTTTGTTGCATCTTTGTTTGGTTTAGGAATCAGGGTAATTGCAGTCAGCTCTGTTGCAGCAGGAGTGTAGCAGCAGCATGTTTGCATGTCTGACAAGAAGTCAGAATTCGTGCTCAGCTGGTTCTCCTCAGATGCCACAATTTAGCGGGGTCCTTTCCCTCTGTCAGTCCTCCTCAGCAATGCTTCCACAAATACATTCAAAAATGACTCATTAATGCCATATGCATTTATTAAACAAATGAAACTGTCAATCAAAATAAACCACCCAAGTCCAACCCTTGTTAACATGTCCAAGTCCATCACTTTAACACTTAATGTTCAACAATCTGCTTCACAAAAGGAACATGAAAATCTCACAATGCAAAGTACATTTAAATCAGTCTCTAAGAATCCCAAGAATGGTAAGAGTTCAAACTGTGAGTACCTTTAAAACCAAAAGTCATATGCACTTACAGTATACAGTGTCGAAGTAGACATTCACATTTCTAAAAGGACATCTGGGAGCAGAAGGAAAGAATGGAGAAAAGCAAAGCCCAAACCAACAAGGCAAACACCAGAGGTTTCAGCTCTCCATCATCATCTGGAGCCCATGATGGCATCATCTGGGTGATAACATACTTCAGCTTTACTGCCTACAGTGGAATTACCCTGTGTGGGGCCAACTCCATTCAGTACCTGTTTTCTTTCCCAAACATCTCACCTTTCTATAATCTTTAATACCCTAGGGTCTCACTAGCAGCTTCAGGTTTATCTTTATAGCTTTAGGTGCAGACCTCTCATGTTTCATGCAGTAATCTGACCCTTGACACATTGCAGCATTCTGGAACTTGGTTAAACTCTGCTTGACTACTACACTCCTTCATCTTGTGTACCTACAACACCAGCACCATGTTGAAAATACTAAGTTTTTCTGTTAGATTCAGACATTTGGTTGGCCCACAATTGGAGCAACCTCTGTACTGCTGTGGAATAATGTGGGAAAATACTTTCCTAAGTTGTCATTTTCCAGCCAAGGCCCTATCTTTACAGATGTTCTCTTTTCAAATAAATTTATATCATTATACACTAGATATCTTGATGGGTGGGAAACTGCCATCACCACACTTTTCCTATTGTCCCAATTTGTAAAATTCAAAGTTTGTTCATGATAGTGCTAATCCCTTCAAAAATTATAGCAACTTCTTCTATATCTGTTCTGTCCTCAACTTTAACAACGTCCAGTCTCCTTTCTTCACCACACTGCTCATGTCCAGCCAAAACTGTCACCAGGTTCACATTGCATTTCTCACCAACCTGTAAATTTTTCACATTTTTGTGCTCTCTTATACTATATATCTGAGTAAATGTAGCAAGCTGTAGTTGGAGAGTTTCTCTCCAGGTTCCACCAAGCCCCCACAGTCCCACGTATAAAATAATCATACAGACACTTATATTATTTAAACTGCTTGGCCATTAGCTCAGGCCTATCATTGTCTAGCTCTTACTCTTATATTTAGCCCATTTCTGTTAGTCTATACTTTGCCACATGGCTTGTGGCTTACAGGTGTCTTTATATGTTGTTTCTCATGGCAGCGGTTGGCAGTGTCTCCTCCCAGCCTTCCTGATCCCAGCCTTCTCCTCTTCCTTGTCCCGCCTACCCTATCCTTCCTGCCTCGCTACTAGCCAATTAGCACTTTATTTATACAGAGTGATATCCACAGCACTTCTCCTTTTCTTTTTTGTTAAAAAAGGAAGGTTAACTTTCACATAGTAAAATTACAGATAACAAAACAATTATCAAGCAAGAATTACAGTTATAATATTAAAGAAGATATCCTATCTTATATTTATGAGTTTAAGGTTTTATATCTAACTTATCTTTTATCATAACTGGGGAAATTATATCTATCTAGTCTTCAACTACATCAAAGACCTCAGAAGGATATAATATTATCTGAGAACCAGGAGAAGGATGCAAGCAACTTTTGGGAGTCTTGCAGGCTAGACAGAGACAGCTGGCAGCCTGGACAGTCACCTAATGAGCCTTTGTAAAGTTGGGGCATTTGTCTTCAGCCCACAGGGCTAGAGTCTTTCAGTGTCCTGTAGAATATCTGGCAGTTTCCTCTGTGAAGCAGAAACCTGAAGGACCATTTTTTCAAGCAAAGTTTAATGGTCACCTTTCTATGGGTCCTGCACGTCCAGTCAATCAAGCAGTCCAGGCAAGAACAGTTTCTTGCCCAAATGGCTATTTTTGCCAAGGTGAAGATAAACTCCATATGAAGTGTCTTCAGTGCCCATATTCCTCTCTGAAGTAAATCAGTGTTGCCAGGACCAGACATGCCTCACTCTCCAGAAAGTATAAATTTTAAAAATATTTTATGCCATATTCTGAAGGTCTTTGAAGTATTTGAAGATTACCTGTTTATCTGAAATATCTCTGTTTATACCTAGAAGACTTAAGTAACATGGCTATGAGTATGATTATCATAGATGACCAGTTATTAATCTACTTTTAATTATCCATTACAATTTTAAATGAGCTATATAAACATAATACCTTAAACAAGAGTAGAAATATACACACAGTATACCAAAATTAACTTTAAGTTTGTATCAATAGACTAAAATCTATACCAATGTAAAACATTTTAAATGAGTTGTTGCTCTTTAGAAGTTCATTAATCTATCCTTTCGTCCTATCATATCTATATTATATCCCCTTTTTATCTTTAGAAAGAGATTGCATTTATAATCAACCTGTTTTAAATAAAATATTGGTTTTTCTCTGTCACACACCAGAGGGCTCTTCTGATTTGGGACACAAGAATCTCTTAACCCTTTCTTTCAACAATATGCCTGGGTTTAGAGAAGGAGTGAGCCAATTCCATCTCCAAAGCCAGCTGGGAATTTGGGCGTAGTTTCTCTTACTACTTCCTGCTGGAGGGGGGCGCTGTATCTTATGGGAACATAAAGAAAATTTTAGGATTATGGAGTAGTCTGTGAGGGTAAACCTCTGAGCCAGTTGCCTTGAAACCATTCTGGATGTTGGATCATCTAGGCCATTGTGTCATCGGAAACCTTTCAGGGGGTCTTGGCTGATCAAATCTGATGTATCTTAATCTGGAACAAATCCACAGCCTCTGGCTTTCTGTGGAAACAAAAGCAGAGACTCTTTTCCAAAGCAACATATCCTTAGATCCAAATTTTGAAGTCAAGGTGCCTTTAAAATTTACATATTTGTTTAAGTCAACAGCTTTTATGATCAAATCTTTTTCTGCAGTTAAAAATCTCAAAGACAACATAAACCAGATTCTCTGTGTAATATCCATCTTTGTAAGACTGAAACACCGCTGTGGCTGCTGGCTCTGCCCACCTTAGCTTCCCAACATGGCGGGGGTACAGTTTACCGCCAGCTCTGGGTCTGAAGCCATGTGTACCATCAACTATGAGAAGCAGTTCTATCAAAGCAGTGCATAGCCCAGAAGCCTTTTTTTTTTTTTTTAACTAGCAAAGGCTAAATTGAACATGCAGCAGAGTAAAGTGCTGCTTGTAGATTCCTCATTTCCACCACACTGCAGGTCAGATGCACACACCAGGAACCCACCATAGTAGTTCAAACTGGCAGGCAGTGTCTCCTCCCAGCCTTCCTGTTCCCAGCCTTCTCCTCTTCCTTGTCCTGCCTACCCTATCCTTCCTGCCTGGCTACTAGCCAATCAGCACTTTATTTATACAGAGTGATATCCGCAGCAGCAAGCAGTAACCATGCCACATACTGAATGTTAACATAATAATTGAAATTTCCTCATGTATACAAATAAATTGATCACTTTTGAATTGATCTCCAGTCCTATCTTCAATACACATGGCCAAATGATGTACCAGAAATTAACACAAATACCCTTGAGTTTATTCTCTAACAGAGTCCTTGTTCCTGTATGGGACCTTGTAAACTCAATCTTGCATACATTTCTATCAGCATTCTGTTCTACTGAACTCCTGTGAGAATGAACCATCAAGGTTTCTTACAGCATGGTAGAGCTCCTCAAGCCCACAGCTCTTTCTCATTCATCCCAGAAATTGGTTCCAAAGACTTATAAATCACATTGTCAGTCAGGTTTATCACTATAATGACTCTACTTATTGGTGCCAATTTCTGATATGTCTCCGTTTCTTTTCTCTGTGCTGTGACCAAACACCTGATCAGAAATACGGTAGGAGAGATTCATTTGGGCTTAAGGTTTGCAGGGATTTTGATCATCATGGCTGGAGAGGCAGAGCAAGGAGTGGCTCTGTGGATGGGAGTGTGTGGCAGATGCTTGCTTACATGTCTGCCTATCAGAAAGCACCTAGAAAAGAAATATCAGCATTCAGCAGACTTTATCGTCTATTCAATTTAATTCAATACAAGACTGAATAGTCGGGGGTTTCCCCATCACTTAATCTTTTGGGGAATATGCATGCTTCATTTATCCCCTCAGAATTTTTTTAATCCAATGAAGTTGATAATAAAAATTAACTGATGTACAAAACATTACAAGAGCTAAGGAAACTGATATTTCTTTCCTTAAAATATTTATATCTTAAAACATTTATAACTCATTTTCTCTATTCATCATTGGGCAACTGTTACTTGGCTTTGGAATTATCCATTAGTTGGGGATTTTTAAAACATCCATTTGCCTTCCATGATGTATAATCCCCCTCCCTCTCTTTTTTCTATTAGTTTTTTTTTTGGGGGGGTGTATTAAGTTAAGATTTTCTGAATTCTACCTATTACCTCATTCTCTAAATCATCATTTTATGCAAATGGTCAGATAATAAATGGGGTGAAATATGCCAAACCTGCCCTAAGTGCAAGTATACGTTGATTTGTACTTGCTTCTGTCTTCTAGGTTCACCCTCTTTTTATCTCATTTAACTATATGGTAAACCTGTTACTTAAAAGGCAAACAAATAAAAATAGTACTCAAGTCTTAATTGTGAGTACCAACTACCATCCTAGTTAGTTTCCCCAAACTTTATGAGACAATGTTTCCTGAAACTCCTTTAGACAGTCATAATGCACTAGGTTCTGCTTCTTCTCTACAAAACCTCCTACTCCTGTTCCATGTTCTATATTTTATCAGTGGAACTACTATCCTGATAACCAACCAGCTAAACTTCTCTGAGAGCTTTCTTTCTGCCTTTCAAAAGTTTCTTTAAATGGTAGCTCTTTCTTCCAACAAGAAAAGGGAAAGAAATAAACAGAGATTTGGTACTTTATTTTCCAGTCATAAATTTAAAATAATGCCACATTCTGCCTATGCTAATAATTATTGGGTTTTATGTTTTATTTTATTTATTTGTATTTGCCTGTCTTATGTGTTTTGTGAAATATGATTCTCTTAGGATTAGGCAGAAATAGCGAGGATAGTGGCACATGCCTTTGAACCCAGTACTCAGGAGATAGAGACAAGTGGATCTTCTCACGGCCATCTTTGTCTACATTAGTGAGTTCTAGGACAAGGCTACATAGTGAGACCCTGTCTCAAAAATCTAAAACTAATTAACTAAATATATGTGTTGCCTTAGGGTTTTATTGTTGTGAAGAGAGGCCATGGGCAGGGTAACTCTTATAAAAGAAAGTATTTAATTGGGGCTTGCTTAGATTCAGAGGTTTAGTCCATTGTCTAACAGCAGGAAGCATGGTGATACACAGGAAGATGTGATACTAGAGAGGTAGCTGAGAGTTATATATCCAGATCTGAATGCAGCAGGAAAAGAGAGATACTAGGCCTGGCTTGAGCATCTGAAACCCTAAAGTCAACCCCCAATGAAACACTTCCTCCAAAAAGGCCATACTCCTAATAGTATCACGTTTTGGTGACCAAGCATTCAAATCTATGAGTCTCTGGGGCCACTCCTATTCAAACCACCACATATGCATATAGAATTAAATAATTAAGATTAGACAGAAATAGATGAATAATTTTTTAAAATACATTATTTTTTGATGCTTTTCATGTACCAGCCTTGAATTAATGGCTTTAATGAATTTCCTGAGACTTTTTGTAAGTCATTGGGTGTAGAATATTGCTTCCTTACAAACCAGGAATCTGGAACTCATGAATCATCATACAAGTCCTAAAGGGCAGAGTCATACTTCAACCAACATCAAATTCAGCACCTTGTTATAACCTACTAAGATACACTGCCACCAACATTAACAATAGCAATTATTATAAAGATGGAGACTCAAGAATGTTAGTAAAGTGGACAATTTCCTTGCAAGTACATTAACAATGTCTAGCAGAGAGGCTAGTGACAAGTAGACACCACTAACTCTGAAGAGAGGATTTAAATAAAGAATGCTAATTATATACAAAGTTTCGATGAAACAACTGAAAAGACAAGATGAAAAGTGCAAGGTTTCCAGAAGGCATAAACTCAAGAAAGCCAAGGGCAAAGAAAGAGTGTGGACACTTATCCACTTAAAGTTGGGAACCTCATACACTGAAGCACAGGTCAGAAAGTCAGGCTCTGCTTAGAAGCAATGAAATAAATCAATTCTACCTTTTCTATAAGAAGGAACTGCCACCAGGGAGAAGTACTATGGATGAGAGGCTCACAAGAGCAAGAGTCAGACAGAAACAAACTTCTCATTCTTGCCCAACCCCTCCACTGCTTCGTACCAAGGAAACCTAAGAAAAGTTGTTGACAAATAGAGGTGATTCTGTAGAGGTCCAGTACTTGCACAACACAGACACAGAGAAAAGAGAGTGAGTCTGGAAGTAAAACATGATAACTTCTGAGCTGGCTCAGGAATGGATGAGAGGTGTAGTTCAGTGGTAGAGCCATACTAAGCATGTGCAGAAACACACATGTATTCATCCAAACACACATATAAAAGAGGAATGGGAAGTATAAGGGTAAAAATAAAATACATGAATATAACAGTTAAGAGCTTGAAACTTAACTCCAAAACACAGAATGGGACTTATCTTTTTCCTATTAAAATTAAAAATGAAAAGACATTTAAGTGGGGACAGCAAGGCAAATAGCCACCTCCTTTATTCAGAGTATGGTTTTTGTGGGAGCCCACAGAGGTTTCCTAGTGAGATCTGATCTTCCTTTACCCAGGAGGGCTGCATTGGAGGATGATGGGACAACAGGCCTGGGTACTAGGTGTTTGAAAGTGTCTATACTTGGCTGTATCTAGCAAAAGGGAGGTCTTTTGCCTCACCCCTTGACATTGTTATAAAAAAGCCTGTTTGTGGGGTCCCTGGCAGCAGGACCAGGACTTATCCCAGATGCATGAACTGGCTTTTTTGGAGCCCATTCCCTGTGGTGAGATGCCTTGCTCAGCCTTGATGCAATGGGGAGGGGCTAGGCTGTCCTTCAACTTAGTATGCCAGACTTTGTTGACTACCATGGGAGGCCTTACCCACTCTAAAGAGCAGATGGGGGTTGAGTGGGAGGGAGGTGAGGAGGCAGGAGAAGGGGGGAGGGGAACTGGGGTTGGTATGTAAAATGAAAATAATTTTAATAAATAAAATATGTTTAAAAGCCCTTTTAAATAGAGTCTGGGCCATTGGGTATTGACCCAGGACCTCCTGAAGCTATCCTGTATTTTTATCTTTCCTCTCATTGGTTTAGGCATATCATTCTACCTAATATTTCTTATTCCTCTCTCCTCCTCACAGGAACCCTTTAAAAGGTGGGAGCAGGCCTTCCACAGGTTTTCATTGAAAGTCTAAAACTGCATATAATATTATACTCAATGTGCATTGTTTTCTCTACATATACCTATGAGAGCCTTTCATTCATAACCCAGGCACAGAAGGTGGTTAACAAAAGCTAATGAGTTAAAATATCTGAAAGCTATGATAAATGGAATTTATAAGAGATGCCCACTGTGTCTTCTCTGTGTCCCATACTTACTCTTCTCTCACTGTTTCAACATTGTTTCCAGGGCACAGTTGGCAGCAGATAACTAAAACCATGGCAAGTGAAACACCAAGAATAAAAGAAATACACGTAAGGGGAAGATTATACTGAAAGAAAAGAGGGAGTGGGAGATTTCTACACTTGTAAATTCCAGTAGCTGTTTAAGTACCAGTAAGATGAACAGAAAAATACAAGCAAAATTTTTATTATTGCCGAAGTGCTTCTAAATCAAACCCAAGGGATACTTGATGTTAGTGTTTCACACTAGAGGTCACCCCCCCATAAGAAAATATATTTGTTATCGCTTATTCTTGCCTTCCTATAACTGGAACCACATATAGCTGGAGAGTAAGTCTTTATTATAAAGAAATTAGATTTTATGAGATTGATGTGTTAAGCAGCTTTCTAGTTAAGCAAAATTCACATTCTTATTATAGTGAGAAGCAAATATATTGGCCACATAGTATAGAGGGCAGTATTAATTACATGTAATCACAACCCATTTCTAAGGCATCAGCTTTAATCAGAGGTGAGTCCACACTGCTATTCAGAGACTTTGTGTTGTAAATCACACAAATGCTTATATTATGAATGGTTTTTAAATTGGGAAAAATACTGGTATGTGTAAACAGAAAACAAAGACATAGAATAAAAACATATACCAAATCTTCATGAACTCATGACTTTCGAAATTTACTGTCTTTCTTTGTCTTTAATTGTTTTGCATGAGTCCCTCAAGACCAAAGGCTGTGTGTGTATCACTTATTGCATACCAAGAGTCCAGGCTACCTAAAGCATCACAGGCAATACTAAACACGCATCTAGGTGGCAGAAAAGATGGAAAGACAATCTAAAGGCTTCACCACAAATGCAATGATTCAACACCACTTTCCTTCCTTAACAACAAACAGTATTTCTAGTTTTTCCAACTATATTTGATGTCTGGAAGTTTATGCCTAACAAAGCACAGAGCACAGTTTTGCTCAGAGGCATGGCTCTGCTAAATGAAACTGATTTGACAGGATCAGTCCACTGGGGTTTAGTCCTTCACATTCTGGATGGCTGGAAACAATAATGTGCCAAACCTCCTTGGGTACTCAGTGAACCACACTCTCTATCCTGTCTTCCACACTCCAGGCAATTACCCATCTGGTTTGCTCTACTGAAAGTGAATTATGTGTATCTAACCTGAGAAGCATCCTCCTACAGCTGCCTCTCATGTCTACTTTTATCTGTAGAAATCCTTTCTGTACAGGCATCAGAATCTTTCCAAATAACAGCAGACTATTCAGGAATGGGACTAGAAGGGCTGTGTCAGAAGATCTGGATTTTAAGTCTCTGTCTGTTCTAACATGCTGGGGTACTTGATCAGATCATCATACTGAGTTTCTGATTCTCAGCTGCACACTATGGGATTCACGCTAGGTAATCTCTAAGGATCCCTTCTAGCTCCAATATTCTGGACCTATAAAGCGCCACAGCATCTGCTGTGTTCCAAACGCTCCCATCTATCTCAAACATAGGGATGAATGGGAATGCAACTGGCCCTTGAGATTTCTGTCTTGCCCAGAACCTCTTAATGATGAGTTTACAACCCTCACTATTCTGCGTTGATAGAGATGGGCAGCAAATACCAATTACTGTACTTATCTGGAGATGGGAGAAGGCACAGATTGACTAATTGACTCCGTGTCTATCAATATCAGTGGAGAGGCAGAGGCTAAACACCTAACACCTTCTTAGTTCTAGCTGTGGGTTTAAAGTGCAGCAGCGCTGCTGCACTACTGCAGCATGGTGGTGCTTTGCCTTGGTCTGTGCTCGATTCTGAAATGAATGAAAGCACTTGTGATTGCATTGTTGTTTCTGAACAAGTCACTGCTATCAGTGTATGGCATAAAAGCAAGTTTTGTTTACCTCAGGAAGCATTTTGCTGGTTTTTGTTTTGTTTTATTTTGTTTTGTTTTGTTTTTTAAGTATGGAAAGGATACAACACTTTAAGATTGATTCTACTAATAGCTATGCATAATGACTTATTAGCAGTGCACTGATATCTCTGAGGCATAATTTTCTGTATGTAACTATGACTCATAAAACTTGCCTACAATATTCTTGCAAGGAGTATATGTGGTAAGAAGGGGCAAATACTCTTATTGTGTTGGCTTAACTAATAAGTACTTTCCCCTCATTCTTGTCCTCTGTCTAGAAAAAGCAAAATAAATTGCTTTCTCCTCACCTGTGAATTGGATACCCAAAGCCCTCTGTCAGTCACAACACCTGCTATAGAATGACCTAAGGGTACAGAAACGAGTGGCTAAGCCTATAATCACATAAGGTTAAGGATCCCCTGAAACCTCCATTTCCAACTTGTTAAAGACTTGCTGTATTATAGAAAATAAGGAATTACATAAAGTAGGTTAAGCAGATTGTCCCAGAGACTATGCTGAGCACCATTAGGAAAAGCCCACAAAAGGTCTGTAAAGTCCTGGACATAAATATGCACAGTCCTGACATTTTGCAAACTGCCCCTTATTCTACAATGAAATGTTTCTACTATAAATAAACACTTCAACCTGCTGCCCAGCTGTCTGACCCCCACTCCTCCATAGAAGGAGTATGTGTAGAAATCAGAGGATGAAAGTGAGAAAAAGGAAAGGAAGACGGCTCAATAAGGCAACTTTTTTGCCTCAACTAATTTCACTCTTTGATTTCTCAGGGGTCTATAAAACAACATTTTCAAATATTATGTTTCTGTCAACACAGTCTAAAATACAGACCTGAACAAGTTGACAAATGCACACTACGTAGACTGTGTCTTTCCAATGTCCATAGAACCCAGCCTCTGCAATGAGAAACCTGCTTTGCAATCTGTCTTCACTCCTAGTGGGAGATGTGGTCCACTGTGCTTGATTTCCTTACTTCTGTGAAATAAGGAAGTTATGAAAACGTTGTCTGAGGTGCTTTCTAGCATGAAAGAGTTGTGATTCCCTGCTTTTAATCCCAGCACTCGGGAGGCAGAGCTGTGAGTCCGAGGCCAGCCTGTTCTACAGAGCGAGATCCAGGACAGGCACCAAAACTACACAGAGAAACCCTGTCTTGAAAAAAAGGAAAACAAGATAGGACTAATTTTAATTTCCCTGAGAGAAACAGTATCATATGAAAAAAATATATAATTCCAGCAATCTATATGATTAACAAGATCTCCAGGTATATGAGATAAAAGAGAAGCAAGTACACCTTCAGGGGACTGTGGTCTGGATACTACTCTGCTATTCTGTTGAGCAGGAAGAAGGAAAATGGCAAAGATAACACCTTACTTAGTCTTTTGCTCTATTATGTATAGACCTTTAAAATTAACTTTGACCTATTTGTTATTTTATAATAAATATAGAAACCAATAATGAAAACATCACTATAAAGTAACTATTCTCAAACTAAATTGTTCAAACTGTTTGAAAATACAGATCCCTGGGTCTTACTCCCCATGTTCTAAATCAGTTCCTCTGGGAAGTGCATGTAAAGGCCCAGGTCTCTGTGCATTTACATTACCCCTACAGTACTCTTGCTGACAGGCCAGGTTTGTAAGCAAAAGCTCCACAGCTATGTCTGGCTCATGCTTCAGTCTTCCCTTGGAGCCCAGTGGAAGCTGTCTCCCTCTTGCTCAGAAACATCTGTTATAATCATAGGGAAGAGCAGGCTTATTTGTCAATGGGAAAAGAAAAGATATTTACCTAGTTTTCAAGCCAAGGGAGAACATAATTAATGTCAAGGCAGATATGATTCCCCTCACTCTGTGCCCTAGGAACTCACAGGAATGATGAGAGTTTTTTTAATTAATGTTTGAAAAGCACCATGATCTGTGGATTAGAGTACTGGAGAGAGGTACAGCATGCTTTATTGTTATATTAATAGCAATTGTATTAACAGAAATAATGAAGTTTTCTAAAGTGATTTTTTTTTATTAGAAAAATCTATGAGAAAAGAATTTTTGAAGACTGAAGGGAAAACGACAAAAAAATAAAAGGGATATAAAAGGTACATTTTTCTCTATCAAATTTGCCCATTAGAACTAGATATCTTGGCAGTGCTCAGAAGAACTCAGGTGGGAAGTGTACTCACACTGTCCTAGGGAAGTTAAAGCACTGTGGTTAAGGAGTTTTATCAGAGAAACCTGAAGTCAGAAAGCAAAGAACTGGGTTGGGAGACAGAGCTTCTGAACCTGGACTTAACTGCTCTCCTCAGACTTGCACTGACTGACCATCACACCTCTGTGAGGCACTTTGTTTATTCACTGTTAGAACAAGAGGATATCAAAGCATATTCCACATTTCTCAAAAATTAATGGAAATGAGTAGAGATAAGGCATGGAACTGTTATATGTATTTTATAGATGATACTGAAATTCTCAAATTTCAAGAAGCAGAACTGAATGTGCTCATGATGGATATTTTATATATAATTTTCTACAAGCCTTATAGCCAGTTTCTCTTTGTCCCCTGAACCCAACTTTCTTGCTTCAGAAGATCTTTGATGATTTCCTCCTACTTCTGTTCTTATTCCCAATATCAAGTGACCCCAATATCAAGTCTTTATTTTCACTTGATGTTCATTGTTATATTGATAATTAATGACTGATATACTATACCTTACTTTGTACAAGTTCAAGTCATTATTCATTACCAAATATGTTATATGTACAGATTCTTATATACTCTCACACTCCTGTCCCCTCTTCTCTACAGCTACAGTTAAATTTACTTTTGTTAAAATAAATATTCACTGTGTATATAATTATCAGCACATAAATAATATTGTTGACAAATGTTTTAATCTCCTTTACTACATCTCTTTGATATGTATCACTGGATATAATTAGGTCATTAACTACCTGACATTTTTTTTTAATTTGCTTTTTCATTTGAATTCTCTCACTATTCCTTCCTCCCTTTGTCCTTCCCTTTCTCCTTCTCCCTTTCCCTCTCTCCTGGTATCCCTCCCTACTCTTCTTCCCTCCTAAACAATGCACTCCTGTAGCTCCCCATCTTCCTACCATGACACAGACTGATCATGCCCTTGGCCTTCTGCATAACTACCATCCCAGTAGTCAGTCCGTCTTTAAGAACTTTCTTTACCCTTCCCTTGTTTTACAGTCCTAGCTATTCCATGGCTTCCTTATTCCCTTTTGCTCATTTTTATGGTAAGCATCATCAGTCTGAGCTTGAACAGGTAATTTGAGATATGTTAAATATTTCTCATATCTCAAAATAGCTATGTTCTGCCATCAATTCACTAATTAAATTTTGGTAGTTGCCAATTTACACCTCCTGAAAACTCATGATCTAGTTTAAATTATTGTAAGCTTTCTTTTATAGTGGACAATCTTCTCTGTTTTTATGTACTTAGAAGTAACATTGTTGGATGTTCAAATAGAAAGAACTTTAATATTTCCAAATTGCTCCCCAAAGTAATTTTTACCAATTCATGCTTCATGAGAAGTGTAAAAGCAATTCCATTTAGGTCATTTTTCATCTAGCATGCCAGGCACTCAATGAGCCCTTTCAACTTGGAAATTTGTGTCCTTTGGTTCAATGAAATATCTGACAGTATTTCTTAATGCTTGCTACTCAAGATTTTTACTCCTTGTAGAAGTAATAAGAGAGAAATGTGGCCCACCGATACATAATCTTGGGTTTTCATTTACCTCTATTTTCATTGTTCATTTTGCTATTTTTCCACTTACTGGCTGAATCACACAGTCTTTAAAGACACAGCTTAAATTCTTACACATGGAATCCTTACTGATAACTCAGAAGCCCTGCCTTTCACTTTGTGGCTTACATTTTTACAACTTTCAAGTGCTACCATAGCCAAGTGTTTGTCTCCAGATTAGAAACTACTTGAAGGAAAAACTTTTCCCCACACATTAAACTTTTTTTTTTTTCTAAAAATAAGGTTATCTTATGTATTTAATCACATCTTTATTTCAGCCTTCATAGATATAAAAATAATAAGTTAGTCAAATTAGTCATTGTCATGGTGTTCTCTCCCTCTTCCTCCACATCCCACACCTACATCTAAACAGAACACTTAATTTTTTTTTTAGTATTTTTCACTCGTTGCTCATACATTACATCCCCATCACAGTTTTCCCTTCCTCCATTCCTCCCAGCCTCCCTTACTTCCCCTCTTACCCAGATCCATTCATCATAGACCTTCCTTCAGAAAAGAGCAGGCCTCCCAGAGACACAGCATAACAAGCTACAGTAAGACCAGGCACAAAGCCTCATTTCAAGACGGGACAAGGCAACCCAGCAGGAGGAAAAGAGTCCCAAAATCAGGCAAAAGAGTTCTGCTCCCACTGTTAGGAGTCCCACAAGAACACCAAGCTACACAACCACAACATATATATAGAGGACATAGCTCAAACTCATACAGGATCCATGACTGTTACCTCAGGCTCTGTGACACCTAGGATCCCTGCTTAGTTGATTTTGTGGGCCGTATTCTCATGCCATCCTCAAACCCCTAGTTCCCACAATTCTTCCTCTCCCTCAGTGAGCTCTGCCCAATGTTTGGCTGTGGATCTCTGCATCTGCTCCCATCAGGTGTTGGATGAAGCCTCTCTGAAAATTATTAGGCCAGGCTCTCATCTATGAGTATAGCAGAATAGGAATCATCTCCTTGACTTACTTTAAAAGGTGTGCTTTCCCAGATACGTAATGCTTACAGCCATGGTGCTTTATTTAATTTAGAGGAGAAAGGCTTACTTCATTTATTGCTATTTTCTAAAGCTTATAGAGAAAAAGATGCTCTGAAGCGATCAGAGAATTAGAAAAATGCTAGAAATATGATCAAGTATAATCAGAGATAAAAACCTAAAAACAAACAAAAAATATTTTCAATCATTCATAGGAAATTCACAAATATGTGGAAGGTAAACATCCCTAAATAACCAGTGAGTCAGAGAAGAGATCACAGGTTAAATTAGAAAATCTTTTCAGATGAATAAAAATTAAAATAAAGAATGCTACATAAAGTATTTGGCTGAGCAATGCTTAGAGGTAAGCTCAGAGCCTTCATGTGCTTTTAAGGTTAACAGGATATTGTTCAGCAAATTATTTTCTATGTGAATTAGAAAAAAATAGCAAGCTACATTCAACACAGGCATATTTAAGGAAATAATAATCACTGAAGTAAAGATGAACCACACATAGAAGAGAGGGAAAATATTCAAACAAGAACACAAAATTTCTTTTGTTGAATAATCAACACAATTGACAATTTTTTAGGTCAGCTAATTCACAGAAGATAGAAGACTGAAATTATAACAATTATAAATAAGAAAGTCCCCTTCAAAAATAAAAAATTATTTTTAAGTGAACAAATTATATACTGACAAATTTAGAATACCCTTTAAAAAATATAAACTGCTGAAACTCACACAAAAAGGAAAAGAAAATCTGAACAGATTTTTACTTAGCAGAGAGTGAATTAGTAATATCTTTTCTAGTAAGAGGAACCTGTAAATAGATGGTTTCACTGGTAAACCAAGCAAACATTTGAAGATTTAATATTAATCCATTGTGAACATTGAAAGAAATTAAGTAAGAGAAACCATGTTGTTATCTTGAAAATAAAACCAGGCTGACTTCACCAAGGAAAGAACTATAAACCAAATTTATATATATATATATATATATATATGAAAATATTTGATAAAATATTAGCAAGCAAACCTACTAGAATATAAACAGGATTACAGGATAATATATATATATATATGTTATGTTCATGAGATACCCATCCAAGGAATGCAAAGCCTTACTAGTATGTGTAAACAAATATGTATAAACATCACAATAATAGATTAAAAAACAAAAACCAGCATTCCACAAAATAATATTCAAGGAAGGCATCAGATACCACCCAGACTTATTATGTGATAGAACATTTTCAGCAGCTAGTAGTAATAAAGAACTCTTGAACCTAGTAAAGGCATACATACAAAACCAGCTCATGGTATATTAACTGTGGAAGGAAAGTGAATATTTTCCTCCAGTGACCAAGAACAATTTTAAAATGTCCACACTAGCTTTCTCTATTTCATTCCATTTTTTTTAATTACTATGTACCTGGTGTGATAGCACACCACTCCTATTCCAACACTTGGGAGGCTAAAGGAAGAGTGTTACAAGTTTAAGGCCTAAAGTCATAATGAGACCTTGTCTTTACAAAACAGAAGGAAAGAACTTCACTGTGAAACTTCATTAACTGACTGTGGCACTGAGAGACAGTCATAGATATCAACTGCATGGAATTAAGATCCCAGAAAGAGCCCTTACATTTATGTTCAACTGGTTTTTGGCAAAGGCTGTAAGTTCATACAGCAGAGGAAATAGTGTTTCCAACAAATAGTGCTGTGAACATCCATGTACAATATAATGAGCTGGACCTTTACCATAGAACACATATAAATATTAACTTAAATCATAGACAAAAATGTAATCAGTAAACCTATGAAATTATTAGGAAAAAAAGATTTGATGAGTCTCTTTGGTCTTGTTTGGCAATGCTTTCTTGAAAGTGATACCACACACACACACACACACACACACACACACACACACACACACACAAGAAAAAGCATACTAATTGGATGTTACCAAAAATTAAAGTTTTGGAGCTGGATAGATTATTAAGAGCACTAGGGTCTCTTCCACAGAATCCTGGTTTGATTCCCAGTACTCATGTAGTGGCTCCTAACCATTTGTATCTGCAGTTCCATGGGATCCAATGCCCTCTTGTTTCTTATAGCACTGTATGATGCCCAGACACATAAAGTAAAAAAGTCAATTAAAAAATTTTAAAGTTGTGTGACCAAATACCACAATTTAGAAAGTTGGGTCGGGTGAAGGGGTAACAATCCAAGTAATGAGAGAAAATATTTACACATGCACTAAATTCCTCTACTAGGATACATAAATCCTCTTACAAAATGTAGTATTGTGAATAAGAAGTGTCCTCCAAAAGCTCATATATTTGAACACTTGATCCCTAATTGGTAGATCTCACATTTTCCCTATTTTTGTGTAATGCTGGTTATAGGTTTGTTATATACAGTTTTTATTATGTTGATATAAGTGATCTATATTCCTACTTTCTTCAGGAAGTTTATTACTAAAGGATGTTGAGCTTTTTTGAAGGTCTTTTCTAAAGATATTATGAGAACCATATAATCATGTCTGACTTTAAGTCTCTGTACTGTGTTGATTTGTTGGTTGTACATGTTGAACTATCATTGCATCCCTGAAATGAAGCTAACTTTTTCATGGTATATGATCTCTTTAATTTGTTCTTGAGACTTGTCTGCAAGACAGTTTTGAGAATTTTTCTATCCATGCTCATCATGGAAATTGGTTGATCTACAAGCTCTTCCTTTTTATTGTGTCCTTGCCAAGACTTTTCAGTCAGGGTGGCTAACTTCCATGGAATGAATTGTCAGTTTTCTTTCCGTTCCATTCCAGGAAATTCTTGGAAGATTTCATAGAATTCAACAGTGAATCCACCAGGTTTTAAGATTTTTACTATTTAAATTATTTTCCTTGTTATGGATATATTTGTTTATAACCTGTTGTAACTAAGTATTTTCACAATTCTTCATTTTTTTTCAGTTTTTATGGAATAATCTTTAAAATATTCTCTAGTGATCTGGATTTCACTGACCTCTGTTGGAATGTTTCAATTATTTCCTCTGATTTTATTAATTTACATCTTTGTCATTTTTTTTTTTTTTTGCTTAGGTTGCATTAATATTCTTTATCCTGCTCAAACAATCAACTTGCTTTGTATTATTCTTCTGGTCTCCATTTTATTCATTTTATTAATTTCTGTTCTAATTTTGAAAATGAACTTGCTCTGATTTTATTTTTTTATTTTCATTTTTTATTTTATTTTATTTTTTGGTTTTTCGATACAGGGTTTCTCTGTGTAGCTTTGCACCTTTCCTGGGACTCACTTGGTAGCCCAGGCTGGCCTCGAACTCACAGAGATCCACCTGCCTCTGCCTCACGAGTGTTGGGATTAAAGGCATGCACCACCACTGCCCAGTGAGCTCTGATTTTATTATTTTTTTTGCTGTTTACTGCATTAGGGTTTGGTTTGTTTGAGTTATTTATTTGAAATTTCCCTGATTTTGTTGTATAAGCACTTATAACTATAAACTTTTCTCTTAGAACTGCTTTTGCTGTAACTCAAAGGTGCTAATCTGATATATTTTAATTGCATTCATTTCATTTTGAGAATTTTAATTTCATCAAACTAATTTTTTCAGTGACACACCGCCCTTTCAAGAATTTATCGTTTATTCAAAAGTGTATTTTTCTGTGGTTTTTCTTGTTTTTGTTTCTAGTTTTATTCTATTATGTTTTTATTCAAACATGGGAAATTATTTTGACTTTTTTGAATTTGTTAAGACTTTTTGTCTATTTTAGAGAAAATTCCTTAGGATATAAGAAGACTATGGGTTTTTTAGGCTGCAACATAGAGAAATTGCTCATAAGCCCACCTGGAAATATCCCCCTTCTCGACAGCTTTATTGTTCAGGAACATACTGAAGGTCACTGAAGAAGAAACAAATAGTCTTACCCAGCACTAGATCCTGCATTCTACCATACTGATAAGATGTGAACATTTGTGCAGTCAACATAACTGCTATGGGTAATTAACCACATTGTGATTGGATATGAGGCCTTCATCAAAGGAGGGAATATCATACCTAGTACTGTAATCTTTGCCAAACAACCATAGCTGTGGAGGTCATAGGCCATAGGGTATAATTGGCTGTTATTACTTTGCTAAATGGTTACCCTGTCAAAATACCTTCTAATAAATTTGTTTATATCCATAGGTTTTCTCAACTTAGCAGAGAAACTTTCTTTTGTAGTGATGAGCAATCTATGCAGAGATTGGTAACTGGTCAAAGTTCTAGGAATAAGAGCCTGAGTGTTTAGTTCTAAATAGGACATCTTTATTAACCCTCTACCTCCTGCCAAGACTCAGGGAACAATACAGTAGAAGAGAGGAGGAAAGAATGTAAGAGCTGGAGGATAGAAAGGAATGCTGTTAAATGTTGACATCTGGACATGACATTGCTTTTATATTCATGAGCTCACAGAAACTGTGGTTAACTGCATAAGACCTATACAAGATGAAGCCAGCCAAAATTCTGGCATTAGTGGTGGAGGTACTCTCCACACACCATCATTTCCTGAGGAATTATGGCCAGTTGATAGCTTCTGGGGAAGGGAGAGTACATCTTCTTTGAAGGTGTGGCCACTAGCAGGTTTCCCATGTTCCAGTAGATGGTCCTGTATTCATGCTCATGTGGGCAGCATTAAATAGAACTAATAGTTCCAGAAGGGACTGAAATCTATCCATACTCTAGAATGAAATATATGCTACTTATTTTAATATGAAAGATTAATTATTCAGTATATTGTTATTTGAGGTATTTGTATTGTCCAACTGCATTTCTATCTTTTATGTACTCCCTGACAAAAAAAATCTAGAGAGATCAGAAATATCATACAGACATAGGGAAGAACTTTTTCTGCATAACTTTGGAAGAAGGCCATTCTAGGTAAGATGTAAGAAAACAGTCACTAAAATTAGAATGAGATAATTTTGACTAATCAAAATATTGTTTAATTCCACTTGGCAAAATCCACAATAAATTAAATGAAAAATGAAACTGCAACTTAAGCCAAATAGTTGATACACCATGGTTTAGGACCTAATGTCCTTAACCTATATAGAATTGTTTCAGTTTTATTTAAAATCACAATGAGAGAATACATAAAGATTTTAAAGAGGTAAGATATAAAAATTAGGTGTTAAGGACTCAATATTCCTTAGATCTTTAAATGGAATCAAACCATGCTGCCCAAAAACATGACTTCACATGTGAGCTGTTTCAAATGAAGGTATAGATAGACATAGGAAGCATTGTTCTCCACTTGCCTACCCAGCTAAAATGATGGCAAGCATTTCTTGAATGAAGTGCTCCTTCCTGCATGATAAAAAGAATTCTTCTCTCTGGGTGCAAGAAATCAAAACTCCTATAGGTCTGCACAGATATTTCTAAAATCATCCTTATCTGCCAATAGCTTCCCCATGTATTTCCTAATCATTGTTTCACAGTAGATCACTCCAGAGATTCAAGCCTTTGTCTAGAAACATGACCATAACTTATTGCTTTTTTCCAATGGTATATACACCAACTTGGTGTGGTGGCATATGCCAGTTACATTGACTCAGTGGGGGAAAGTAGATGCTTTAGATATAGCTGAGTGCTTGTGTAGCCTTCCCAGGGCCCGGTTTCTACTCCAACACTGGAATATATGGTTTTCTAAGTCTGACAAATTATTGATGATTCACTTGTTTTCTGTAAAAGATTTAGCACATACAATATATTAATGCCAACAAAAAATATGTATTTTCTCCTGATCATTGTCCTTAATCCCTTTAATATGTAGCTTCAGACACTGAACTAAAAGGACAGATGGAAAGTTTTCCTTTCCAACACACTCAAAAGAAAAAACAAACAATAACGTAGAAAAATGTTGATTTTACTTTCCACACTGATCAAGATTTTTAAAAGTTTAAACTTCTTGGATGACAAAAAAGAGTATGAAATTGGTTGACCTAGGTGCCATTGGTGCTTATGATTAATTTCTCTAAAAACATTGGGATATAGTTCTCAAAAAACAGAACAGATGTATTCACCCAGTAACACTTCCCCTAGAGATAAACTGAGACATTTGAAGTTATTTTTGATAAGAATATTCAATTAAATATTGCATTAGTCAAAATACCCATTAAGAAAGAAAACTAATTAAATAATGGAAACTCTCCCTTTACAATATGCAGTTGTTTTTAAGGTAGTGAGCTCAATACCAACCAATAATGACTGATTTCCAAGATATAGTTTTTGTTTAAGAAAAAGTGTACGTAAAGAAAAAGTGGACATGTACATGCCTATTTATATGCAATAATCATATCCCAGTAAAGAGTTACCAGAACTACTCACATAGCTCTGACACGGAAGAACCCAAGCCCCAAGAAGAGATGAGCAGGGCATTTTAAAGTTTGAAACAGATTTGTGAATTTTCTATTCTTAAAGTTAAATTAATAATGTGGCACACATGCTGATGTCTGCTATGAACTATTATGTGGTTGTTTGGATGTGCACCAGTGTGGTGATATTGTGTTCCCCAAAATATTGTGCATTCTAATAAACTTATCTAGGGTCAGAGAAAAGAACAGCCACTAGATAGTGGCAGTCACACCTTTAATCCTAGCATTCCAGAGGCAGAAATACCTCTGGATCTCTGTGAGTTCAAGGCCACATTGGAAACAGACAGGCATGGTGACTCACACCTTTAATCCCAAGAAGTAAGCCTTTAATCCCTGGGAGTGATGGCAGAAAACAGAAAGGTATATAAGGCATGAAGACCAGAAACTAGAAGCTTTTAGCTGGTTAAGCTTTCAGGCTTTCAAGAAGCAGTTCAGCTCAGATTCACTGTGGGTGAGGACTTATAGGCTTCCAGTCTAAGGAAACAAGATCAGCTGAGGAAATGTCGAGGTGAGTTGGCTGTGGCTTGTTCTGCGTCTCTGATCTTTCAGCATGCACCCCAATACCTGGCTCCTCAGGTTTGTTTTTATTAATAAGACCTGTTAAGATTCCTGCTAGACACCAGGGCACAGACACATTATTTTAAGATGAGAGAGTTTAGGCAGTTGTTTCTGCTCAATGCATCTTAACTGAACTATCTTTCTCTTATTTATCATATGTTAAGAGCTTTGGCCATGAAAAGAGAGACTTGCATTTACTTGCCTGTATTGGTGTGTTCTACCCTTAAGACCATGCATCCCTGGATATCATCCCATTCTCTTATTTCTGTGTTACCGGCATTCACAGCCATCCTGACACATAGGACTCTTGAAACAACACATTCATCATTCTGGCAATTTGCATGGGAAGGAACATTGCTTAGAGGAAAGAAGAGTTTCACAGACAGGGACATATGGCACAGACAGCTTAGCATGGGCTGCCCATCCATCCAGAAGAGCTCTGACTGTCCTGTCCCCTTGGTTACCCTGACTGGCCACTTGACTATTCAGTTGCTCTTGTTATTGTAATCCTGCAGATGGCCATCTGTTCTGCTCACAAGGGAGACCTGGCCCTGGGGAGACTACTCAGCTGCCCTGAATAGTGCAATCAGGTCAATTACACCGCTACTCCTTAATTGCTTGTGATGGCTAGGCTATTGTACATGAACCACCAGTAATTTCTAGTTCATTGTGGCTAAAGAATCTGGGCTAATAGTGGTTCCAACCTGTTCCCCAGGGTTCCTGGCATCACTCAGCTTACACTACTGCTCAAAAGACTGGGCTCTGCTACACACACTATTGGCTACTGAATCTCAACCTAGAGTTATACTGTCCTACAAAGAACAAAGCAAAAAGAAGTGAAGATGTGATTTCTTTTTAGTTAGCATAAAATGGACAATAGACCTAATTTGTCCTTTGAGAAGCAGTCTACAACTAGGAACACAGGTTGTTAAGTTAATTATGGTGATGGCAATGGTGAAAGTGAGCATGATTCGTCTGTGTGTGTGTGTGTGTGTGTGTGTGTGTGTGTGTGTGTGTTTATGTATGTATGTATGTATGTATGTATGTATATGTGTTTTCATTTTAAGAATTAGAAGATCCATAGATAACTAATGTGAACAGCTTACTGAAAAAATTTAGGAGCTTCTAAAAAATTTTAGAGAATTAGCTCTCCAAGACTATATTTGAGAAATTATGGGCCTGAAAATATTGCTCAGTGATAGAGTACATGAGTAGCACGTTCAAGGCCCTGTGATTCCCCAGCATGATGGAAAGTGAGAGAAAAGAGAGAGGATGGAGAGGAGAAAAGAAGGAGTATGGTGCTTTTATTCATTGTGGCTGGAATGAATAAATAAGTGGAAAAACACATCACTCTCAGTAGTGAGGTTTCCTTTTGTATGATGTTGAGCAATGATGCAGTTGATGGAAATGTCCCAGGTGGCACATTTGAAAAGGCTGTATTTCCAATAAAAGAAACATTTTCTAGCTTTTGCCAAGACTGATGTTATAGATGTTAATAAATCCCTAGACTCCTAGACAACAACTGGAGTTTTTTTTGTTGTTGTTGTTGTTGTTGTTGTTGTTGTTGTTGTTGTTGTTTTTGTCCCAGGACAATAAATTGCATCAGGAGCACATGGTTAGGAATAGAAATAGAGACAGTTTATTGAGGAAAGGAAAACATTCATTTCTTAGGAGAGCGCTATTAAGGAGGGAAGCCCTGTGCCATGAGGATCATAATGCTTTATCAGTCATTTACACAACTCCTGCCTCTGCCACCTTTGTATTTTGCAGTTTTTCTCTTGAGCATGTTGCTAGTTGTATTTAGCCCAAATGGAGAAGGGTTTCTAGTCTTTATCTGCCAACTAGACTCTGATATATGTTAATTTTGGTCTTTCATCAGTCCCTACTCCCTGTCACAATTCCACCACTGAGATTTGTGGCCCTAAAAATTCCAGGGGAAGTAGGAAGATGATGAACAACTAATCTATAACTCATCTATGGTAAGTACTTACTGCCTTTTCAAAAGACCTGAGTTCAGTTTCTGTACCTACATCTGGCTCAAAACAGCCTGTAATCCAGGATCGGGGAATCCTCTTCTGGCTTCAACAGACTCTCATAACAAATGTGTGCATATACATGCATACACACACACACACACCCCACACCACACCACACCACACACACACACACATTTAAATACAAGATTTGAGTAAGACAGACACTGCCAGCACTAATTGGACCAAGAAATGAGTGACTGTTCTCTCAGCTGGTCACCTAAGCCTCTAGGCTCATCCCCCACCTGTTGCAGCCCCAGTTACAGGCCTGCAGGCAAGACTCCTACAGGTAGGCCTGTCCTCCACCACCCTGATCAGATCCTGTAATCTACAAGGCCCACTCTGTACCCCAAAACCATCTACCCACTGAGACTGTAAACCTGCTCCCTGAGATGCAGACTCTGCCAGCTCCAATTGGACCAAGAGTACTCATTGAACCAAGAACAGCTCTCTGAGACACAGACATCATTTGCACTGATTGGAGGAAGAAGTGGGTAGATGCCAATATTGAGTGTGGATTGGACCAAGAGTGGCTCCATGATTCCTGAGACACAGACACCATTTGCACTGATTAGAGGAAGAGTAGAGGATGGATGTGTAGACACCAGTGCAAGAATACATTCAACAATATAAAGAGTAATATGCACCACCAGACCATAGCAGTTCTGCTACAGAAAGATCTGAACATCCCAAAGTAGAAGAAGCAGAAGAAAAATGACCTTTAAAATGGCTTTATAAAGATGATAGAGTCTTTTAAAGAGGAAATGAGAAATTCTCTTTAAAAATAGAGGAAAAGACAAAAAAAATTGGGAAAAAAAAATCAATAAATCCCTTAAAGAAAGTCAAGACAACCAAGAAAAAGCAATCAAACAGGTGAAGAAAACAGTTCAAGACTTGAAAATTGAAATAGAGGAAATAATGAAGACACAAACCAAGGGAATGCTGGAAATGAAAAATCTGAGTAAACAAACAGGAAATACAGATGCAAGCATAACCAACAGAGTACAAGTGAGAGAAGAGAGAATCTCTGGCATTTAAGACACAATTGAGAAAATAGATTCCTTTGTCAAAGAAAACATTAAAGCCAAAAAAGTCATAACAAAATCCTCTAGGAAATCTGAGACACCATGAAAAGACCAAACCTAATAATAATGGGGGTAGAAGAAGGAGAATACAAGCTCAAAGGCACAGAAAATATATTCAACAAAATCATAGAAAAAAACTTTCCCAACCTAAAGAAGGAAATGCCTATGAAAATGCAAGAAGTTTACAAAACAATATATAGGCTGAACCCCCCCCCCAAAAAATCCCCTTGCCACATAATAACCAAAGCACTAAACATACAGAATAAAGAAAGACTATTAAGAGCTGCAAAGAAAAAAGGGCAAGTAACATATAAAGGGAGACCCATCAGAATAACACCCAAATTCTCAATGGATTCTCAATGGAGAATATGAAATCCAGAACATCCTGGACAGACATTATGATACTAAGAGACTATGGATGCCAGACCAGACTATTATACCCAGCAAAACTCTCAGTAATAATTGACAGAGTAAACAAGATATTCCATGACAAAACCAGATTGAAACAATACCTATGCACAAATCCATCCCTACAGAAAACGTTAGAAGGAAAACTCCAAACTAAGGAAGTTAGATGCACCCACAAAAACACAGGCAATAGATAATCCCACAGCAACAAATCCCAAAGAAGGGGAACACAAACACACTACCACCAAAAAGTAATAAAAATTAACAATCACTGGGTATTAATATGCCTTAATTTACATATGAAAAGACATAGGCTAACAGAATGGATATGAAAACAGGATCCATCTTTCTACTATATACAAGAAATACACCTCAAGTTTAAAGACAGGTACTACCTCAGAGAAAAAGGCTAGGAAAAGACATTCCAGTAAAATAGATTTAAGAAGCAAGCTGGTGCACCTATCTTAAATACCTAACAAAATAAACTTCAAACTAAAATCAATCAAAAGAGATCAGGAAGGACATTACATGTTCAGGACAGGAAAAACCATCAAGATAAAGTCTCAATTCTGAACATTTATCCTCCATGGTGGATAATTGTTTTGATGTGTTCTTGGAGTCTGTTTGCCAGTATTTTATTGAGTATTTCTGCATCAATGTTCAAGGGCACCCACATATGTAAAAGAAACATTACTAAAGTTTAAATTGAACATCAAACCACACACACACTAATAGTGGGAGACTTTAACACTCCACTCTCACCAATGGACACAGGTCTTCCAGACAGAAACTCAACAGAGAAATAAGGGAAGTAACAGATGTTATGACTCAAATGCACTTAAAAGACATCTATAGAACATTCCATTCCACACAAACACAAAAGAATATACCCTCTCAGCACCCCATGGAACCTTCTCTCAAATTGACTACATTCTCAGTCACAAAGCAAATCTCAATAGATGCAAAAAAATTGGAATAACCTTTTATATTTTATTGGACCACCATGGCTTAAAGTTAGACTTTACAACAACACAAATTACAGAGAACCTATAAACTCATGGAAACTGAATAATGCTCATTTGAATGAACACTGGGTCAAGAAATAAATTTTTAAAAAAAAGAAATAAAATACTTTCTAGAATTCAATGAAAATTAATGTCCAAAGTCATGGGAAACTATGAATGCAGTACTAAGAGAAAAGTTCATTCCTCTAAATGCCTACATAAAGAAGTTGGAAAAATCTTATACTAGTGACTTAACAGTAGACCTGAAAACTTTAGAACAAAAAAAGCAAACTCAACAAGGAGACATAGACACAAGGAAATAATCAAATTGAGGGATGAAATTAGTAAAATAGAAACAAAGAGAATAGTTCAAAGTATCAATGAAATAAAAATTGATTCTTTGAGAAGTTCAACAAAATACACAAACCCTTATTCAAACTAACCAAAAGGCTGAGAGAGGATATCTAAATTAACAAAATCAGAAACAAAATGGGAGACATAACAACAGACAACAAGGAAATCCAGAGAATCGTCAGGTCATACTTTAAAGACATATACTCCAGAAAATTCAAAAATATAAAAGAAATGGACAGTTTTCAGGATAGGTACCACTTACCCCAATTAAATCAAGGCCATATAAACAATTTAAATAGACCTATAACTCCTAAGGAAATAGAAACAGTCATTAAAATTCTCCCAACCAGAAAAAGCCCAGGGACAGATGGTTTCAGAGCAGATTTTACCAGAATTTCAAAGAGCTAATACCAATACTCCTCAAATTGTTTCATACAATAGAAACAGAAGGAACATTGCCAAACTCTTTCTATGAGGTTACAGTTATCCTGGTACTCAAACCATACAAAAATGCAACAAAGAAAGAATATTACAGAACAATCTCCCTCATGAACATTGATGTAAAAATACTCAATAAAATACTAACAATCATATAACACAAATCCTAAAATGGTCTTTTAATTAAAAAAAAAAACTGGTACCAGATATTGGGGTAAATGCTGAAAGATCACAGAGACAATGGAACAAGCCCCTGCCACACCTTACCTCTAGGGCTCCTCAGCCTGAAAAAGCTTCAGTTCCTGTCTACTCATACCTTATATACCTTTCTCTGACCAGCCATCACTTCCTTCTTAGTGCTGGGAATAAAGGCATGTGAACTTCCCAAGCAATGAGACATCAAGTGCTGGGATTAAAGGTGTGTGCCACCACTGCCTGGCTCTGTTTCTCTCCTAAATTGAGTCAATATCCCATAGTCCATGGTGGCTTTGAATTCACCCTCCCAGCTGCAAGGATTAAAGGTGTTCACCACCACTGCTTGGCCTAATGTTTAATCTAGTGGCATGTTCTGTTCTCTGATCATCAGGTAAATTTTATTAGGGTACATAATATATCAACACATGAACCCAATCCAAAAACACATACAAAAAATCATCCACTACAATCAATTAGGCTTCATCCCAGAGATGCAGGGATGGTTCAACATATGAAAATCTGTCAATGTAATCCACCATATAAACAAACTGAAAGAAAAAAACATGATAATTTCATTAGATGCTGAAAAATCCTTTGACAAAATCCAACATCCCTTCATGATAAAGGTCTTAGAGAGATCAAGAATACATGGAACATACCTAAACATAATAAAGACAATTTACAGCAAGCAAACAGCCAACATCAAATTAAATGGAGAGAGAATCAAAGCTATTCCACTAAAATCAGGAACAAGACAAGGCTGTCTGTAGTGGATAGCCATCCCAGCATTGGCCTAGAAGTTCCAACTCCCATTGAGGCTTTGGTAATGGTCACGCCCACAAGGCAGGGCGGAGGAGGAAGCGGAAGACCGAGCATTGAAAGGAGGCCTCTCTCTGGGTTCCGGGACGCTGGACGCTGGAGGTAGACCGAGCAGAGTTCTCCAGAGAACACCACCATTCTGCGCCATACCTTTCCCAGACCCTGCAACCAATCCCTTCATTTGTAAGTTACCCCACAAAATAAACCTCCCTTTTAACTACGTGGAGTGGCCTTAATAATTTCACCAATAGCTGTCCACTCTCTCCTTACCTATTCAATATAGTACTCAAAGTTCTAGTGAGAGCCATAAGACAACAAAAGGAGATTAAGGGGATAGAAATTGGAAAGGAAGAAGTCAAAGTTTTGTTATTTGCAGATGATATGATAGTATACATCAGTGACCCCAAAAATTCTACCAGAGAACTCCTACAGCTAACAAACACCTTCAGTACTGTTTCAGAATACAAGATTGACTCAAAAAAATCAGTAGCCCTCCTATATACAAATGATAAATGGGCTAAGAAAGAATCAGAGAAACAACATTGTTTACAATAGCCACACATAGCATAAAATACCATTGGTTAACTCTAACAAAACAACTAGTAAAAGACCTGTATGACACAATCTTTAAGTACTTGAAGAAAGAAATTGAAGAAAATATCAGAAAATAGAAAGATCTCCCATGCTCATGGATACATACAACCAACATAATAAAAATGACAATCTTACCAAAACCAATCTACAGATTAGATGCAATACACATCAAAATCCCAACATAATTCTTCACAGACCTTGAGAGAATAATACTCAACTTCATATGGAAAAATAAAAAACCTACAATAGCTAAAACAATCCTGTACAATAAAGCAACTTCTGGAAGCATTAACATCCCTGACTTCAAGCTCTCCTATAGAGCTGTAGTAATAAGAACAGCTTAGTATTGGCATAAAAACTGACATGTGGATCAATGTAATTGAATTCAAGACCCTGACAATAATCCACACATCTATAAACACCAAAACTGTACAATGGAAAAAGAAAGCATCTTCAACAAATGGTGCTTGTATAACTGGATGTCAACATGTAGAAGACTGAAAATAGATCCGTATCTATCACCATGAACAAAACTCAAGTCCAAGTGGATCAAAGACCTCAACATAAATCCAGCTACACTGAACCTGATACAAGAGAAAGTAGAAATTAGCCTAAAACCCATTGGCACAGGAGACCATTTCCTAAATATAACACCAGTAGCACAGACACTGAGAACATGATTAATAAATGGGACCTCCTGAAACTGAGAAGGCAAAGGACAGGATAAATAAGACAAAATGACAACCTACAGAATGGGAAAAGATCTTCATCAACCCCACATCTGACAAAGGGCTGATCCCAAAATATATAAAGAATTCCAGAAACTAGACATCAAAATACCAAACAATCAAATTAAAAGATGAGCTGCAGAGCTAAACAAAGAATTCTCAGTAGAAAAATCCCAAATGGTTGAAAGACATTTAAGAAATTGTTCTTAGTCATCAGGGAAATGCAAATCAAAATGACTTTGAGATACCATCTTATACCTGTCAGAATGGTTAAGATCAAAAACACTGAAGACAGCTTATGTTGGAGTGGATGTGGAGCAAGGGGAACACCCCTACACTGCTGGTGGGAATTCAAACTTTTACATCCCCTTTGGAAATCAGTATGGTGATATTTGAGAAAATTAAGAATCAATCTACCTTAAGACCCAATGAATGATACCTCTCTTGGTCACATGCCCAAAGGATGCTCAATCACAAGGACACTTACTCAACTATATTCATAATAGCTAGAACCTAGAAACAACCTAGATGCCACTCAACTAAAGAATGGATAAAAAATATGGTACATATACACAATGAGGTATTACTCAACTGTAAAAAACAATGACACAATGAAATTTACAGGCAAATGGATGGAACTAAAGATACCATCCTGAGTGAGGTAACCCAGACTCAGAAAGTCAAGCATGGTATGTATTCATTTATAAGTAGATACTAGATGTAAAGCAAAAGGTAATCTGACTGTAACACACAGCTCCAGAGAACCTAGGAAACAAGGAGGACCCTAAGAGGGACACATGTATCACCTTGGGAAGGGGAAACAGATGAGATCTCCATGAGTAAACTGTGGATAAGAGGGAGCAATAGAGGGGAGGGGATGGGGGATGAGAACATGAGGAAATGGGATCATCAACCTGGGGAAGGGACAGTGTGGGAGAACAATGAAAGAGATATCTTGATAGAGGGAGACATTAGGGGGTAATGAAAAAACCTGGTGCTAGAGACATTCCCAGGAATCCACAAGGATGACTGTAGGGGGCCTAATCATTTCTCTTTAGGAGGCCTGCTCCCACTTTTTTTCCCAGGGTACTGCTGTGGGATGTTCCGTATGTCAAATGTGTTGCTCTGATTGGCTAATAAATAAAACACTGATTGACCAGTAGCCAGACAGGAGGTATAGGTGGGTCAAGAGGAGAGGGTAAGAGTTGGAAGTGGAAGGTGAAAGGAGAGACACCACCAGCCACTGCCATGACAAGTGAAATGTAAGGTATCGATAAGCCACAAGCCACATGGCAACTTATAGATTAATAGAAATGGGTTAATTTAAGATCTAAGAACTAAATAACAAGAACCCTGCCGTGGCCATACAGTTTATAAGTAATATAAGTCTCTGTGAGTTTACTTGGTTGGGTTTGAGCAGCTGCAGGACTGGCGGGTGAGAGAGATTTGTCATGAGGGCAGGCAAGACCAGGAAATCTCTAGCTACAGGGTACTCTTGAGGAGGGAGGAGGGAGAAAGGTTTAAATAGAAAGTCAGAGTGGGGTAAAAAACGCAAAATAGCTTTGGGAGGTTCTGGATCATTATCCGCTGTGCCCCTCTGTCTCCTCAAAAGGGCTTTTTATAGGAATGCTAAGAGGTGGAGCAAAAGACCTCCCCTAGCACAGCCAAGTGTGGACCCTTTCCAATCACCTGGTAACCACAAATGTGGTCAAGCAATCCTCTATTGGAACCCTACTGGGTAAAGCAAGCTCATATCTCACTAGGAAACCTTTGTGGGCCTCCACAGATGACCCTTGCTTAGACTACTAGAAATAGTGGAGAAGGTGCCTGAACAGGCCGGCCTACCCTGGTAATTAGATCGATGAATACCCTAAATGTCATCATAGAGCCTTCATTCAGTAACTGATCAAAGTAGATGCAGAGATCCACAGCCAAATACTAGGCCAAGCTCTGGGAGTCCAGTTGAAGAGAGGTAAAAGGGATTATATGTGCAAGGGGGGTTTCAAGATCATGATGGAAAATCTACAGAGATGACTGAACCAAGCTTGTAGGAACTCATGAACTTTAGACAGACAGCTGTGGAAGATGCATGGGACTGAACTAGATCCTCTGCAAATGGGAGACAGTTGTGTAGCTTGGACCATTTGAGAGGTCCCTGGTGGTGGGATCAGGATCTATCCCTGGTGCATGAGCTGGCTTTTTGGAACCCATTACCTATGATGGGATGCCTTGCACAGCCTTAACACAGGGGGAGGAGGCTTGGTCCTGCCTCAACTGAAATGTACCAGGCTTTGCTGACTCCCCATGGGAGGCCTTATCCCTTTGGAAGAGGGGATGGGGAATGGGTTGGTGGGGAAGGCTGGGGGAAGCAGGAGAAGGGATGAGATGGAATCTGTGTTTGGTATGTAAAATAAATAATTTTTAAATAAAAAAATTAAAAAACATTTAAGTAAGAGGAAACAATTACATAAATTGATGATCTCAGGGCAAGAGCCAGGAAAGCCATGGCCATGCTTGCTCCAAGACAGTCATCCTATATAGGTTGCTTTGAGGGGTGTGATCCCTTGGATTATTAAAAAAATACATACTAATAGTTATATGAATAAATATGCCAAAATACAAAAAAGAACCTACCTTTTTAAAAGAATAAATTGTGGAATAGATTAAGGAAAATGAGTACAGAGTTGTAACCCTGAGTACTCAAAGAGGCAAAGAAACATTTTAAAGAAAAACAAAATGTAAAGTAGGTTACAACTACCAGTGGGTTTCTAAATGGAGTGTATTTCTGCATTATGTCTGCATGGATGACATTGTCTTGCATGACATGTCAGTAACACATGTAGAGGCTTATAGAGCTCCAATCTGTATTGTCTTAATATCTATAATCTAATTTTATTGTTGTTACTCTGCATTGTTATCAATTATTTCATTTTGGCTATAATTTTCTGCTAAATATTTAAGGCCATACAGGTAGCCAAAAGTTAACTATTTTTTTATTTTGTTATTAAGAGGAACTGCCAGGAGGTAGTGTTACATGCCTTTAATCCCAGCAATTGGAAGGCAGAAGCATGCAGATCTCTGAGTTCGAGGCCAGCCTGGTGTGCAAAGTGAGTTACAGGACAGCCAGGACTATATAGAGAAACCTTGTCTTGAAAAACCAAAACCAAACAAGACAAAAAATTAAGTTGATGCTTTCTATGGATTATTTGGATCTTAAGAGAAGATTAATGGCTCCTTTGGATGTCATCTACCCATTGTGTCATCTGCTGATGTGCGTCAAGGTCTTCATGTTCATGTGATTTCCCTTGGAAACATTGATGAGATTTTTTTTCCCCTGATATACATTGGCTAGAGTCTGATATCTACAGTTTCCATAACTGATCTGACCAAGTGGCCAGGTGACTCACTGGAGCTATAGAATGCTTTGAAAAGTGGCCCTTGGGACCTAGCTTACCTGAGGGTTGAGGTCAAAATATTGAATGTTCTCTTAAGCCCTGTATCTACATTGACTTTGATCTCCAAGTATGGAAATTCAATACCCAAAAGATCAGTTATACCAATTTTAAAGAAAAACTTGGACATGGGGTATATTTAATCAATCTGTGTCTTTTATAAAGCAAATCTAGCTAAAGGATGATATTAAATTGTGAATTGACTGTTTTGGGTCATTTTTCTATAAAAGTTGACTGAACCTGTCTGCTAACACAGTATAAAAATGAAGTTTGTCGCCGGGCGGTGGTGCACGCCTTTAATCCCAGCATTCCGGAGGCAGAGGCAGGTGGATCTCTGTGAGTTCAAGGCCAGCCTGGTCTACAAAGCGAGTTCCAGGACAGCCTCCAAAGCTACAGAGAAACCCTGTCTTGAAAAAAACAAAAATAAAATAAAATAAAATAAAATCAGGTTTGTCTCTTTATATATAAGACTAGAAGTTTGAATTTATTCCAATTATGAGTATATATTTGGGACCAAAATCAGTAGAAATCAAATGTAAGAACTGGAGGCCTAAGAAAGAGAAGTCACCTTAGTCACATGAGTTACACCCTGGATACTATTCAGTCTCAGAGTTAACTTTGGTTGGTGGGAACCAAGAATGAAAGAAGAGAGTATGCTCAACCTGACTCTGGAGTTACTTTGGTCTGTAGAGATTAAGTTCCCTGGCCGATGAGGGTCAGTAGCCATAAATTTGCCTCATCAGCAGGGACCAAGCTTTATTTTTTAACCAGAAACATAAATCATGACCATAATGTTTATATCATTTTTTATTTGATGGTTTTGCTGTCAGATTTTTCACCAATGAATTCAATTTAACAAACTTGTCAAAGACCAACTCTTATAATAAGCATTTATAATTTTTTATTAAATGGCATTTATTTATTAATTGAGGTTATGAAACAAACTAAGCAGGGTCAAATTTTTTACATTTTTGCCTTAATTTTATGTGGATACCCTGCATACCTTGGCAAGTAAGTATATCAATTATTCAGAGACAGCCCAAAGCCAAAGAATGAGGCATTGTCTTAATTCTTGGGTTTCAGGGACAGGAGAGCCTAGCAAGATCATCCATGTAAGCAACCAGAAGTCAACTCTCTTTTATCTTACTATTACGATTACAGAGTTCAGTTGTCCTGAGGATAAGATTGCACCCTGGAGCAGGAGACAGCATGCCTTAACAACTTTATTTCACCAACAGCAGGGACTTCTCCTCTGGTCAGAACTGAAGCCACCACCACCACCACCAAGCAACACTCTGAAACTAATAAATGGGGCACATTCTTTGGTTTTTGTTTTAAATCTTGAGTTAGACTGACACAAAAGACTTTTGTGCTAACTTGAGTTTTAATCCACATGGTCACTTACCTCTGAGCTACCTAAGTACCATGTGAACAGTGTTAAAATATACGCACATGTGGAGGATATAATCAGATATGCACCTGTATGTAAAGACAAATTTAAAGACAGCAAAATTTGGCCGGGCAGTGGTGGTGCACACCTGTAATCCCAGCACTCGGGAGGCAGAGGCAGGCGGATCTTTGTGAGTTTGAGGCCAGCCTGGGCTACCAAGCAAGATCCAGGAAAGGCACAAAGCTACACAGAGAAACCCTGCCTTGGAAAAAAAAAAAAGACAGCAAAATTTGTAACTTTTACTAGTTTGAAGTGAGATTATCTATTGTATTATTTTTTATAGCACTAAAGGAATCCCCAGTTTTAAAAAAATCTGTGTTTTTAAGGATGTAAATCTCAAAATATATAAAGTAGAAAACTTGATTTTTTTCAAGTGTAATCTGAATATTGATAAGGCTTTCAGTAAGTTGATTGTCACCAACAGTTAGGCTTTAAAATGGCTACTTTTCCCCCCTTTAGTTTAAATAGGACAAGATAAACAATCTTGGAAAATTTATATTGGAAAGCAGGTAGAAAGGCAATAGTTTTATATATTCATAAGTTCAAATTTATCTTTAAAAAATGTAAGATGCTAGTTATTATCTTAAAACCATAATAGTCATTTTTATTTTATACAGAGTAAACTTACTATATTTTGCAACTGTTTTTTAGAATTGTATCTCCTGTAATTTTTATTGTGAAAGGGAAATTTTACATGAGGATCTTTGACAAATACATACCCATCAATTTCCATTTGTCACAGCCTTAGTAAAAAAAAATTTATTTAATATTTATATATTCAGAGATTTTGGGAGCAAATTCACAGCAATTAGTCTAATTAGAGGATTTTAATGAACATTACTTAGAGGCATTTAATTAACACAAAGCATTTTATGTCTTAATATTTTTGTTACCCATGACTATTGGACCAATGAAATAAAATCTTAATTAATTTTCCCTGGAACCTGTTTTGGAAGAAAAATTTTTATCAACATCAATGTGGTCAATGTTAAATTTCACAGCTTAATGATACAGATACTTTTATCTTGTATCCCCAAAGAATTTTGTTTTATATAAACAAGTAACATTTAAGGCTTTATGAAGCATGTTACTAGCCCAAAGATATCACTTTAATAAGCTGTAAGCAGGAAAGAGTATGTCAATTTACAAGTATATACTTTTCAGATGTTTAAATCCACCAAGCAGACAGATTTCATGAGTACTACTTGTTGAGTGATATCTAGATCCTCAAAGAAGCTTTCTAGCTTTTCCTTATATTGATGAGGGCCCAGGCTCTTGTGTCATTGTAGCAGGCACATGTGGTTGGATATAGAAATGGAGACACTGTTTTGAGAAAAGGAAACCACTCCTAAAACTAACAGTGAGTCAATAAGTTTGTCTTTTTCAAAATCCCACCAGGTATCTTCAAATAAGTATTCTCTCTTTTACATGATAATTTAAGGAGGCTATCTGGTCTTACATCTGTTTTCATGACAACAAAGAACAGTCCATTAACTTACAATTTACTTTCATTTTTCTATAAGAGTAATGAGTTGACCCAGATCACTCAACTTTCTCCAAGATTGTCCATGAAACAGAATGCCAATGAGAAATGAAGAGATCTATCCATGGAAATGCACCAGGCAGTATCCTGGAACTTCAAACATAGATGAAAAGGACAGAAAATTATTACTTATATCAAAAATACCAGAGAGGAAGGAAGTCTTCCTCCTTGACCAGTTCCTAGATTCATTTGGTTGGGGCTTTACAACAGGACTGACAGAAAGGAGATTATTGTAAGAAATGCAAATATATTAATATATTTATCACAAATATTCATAGGAAGACTTAGTGATAAGGAACATGGGCTTTCATAATAACATAACAAATCTCAGATGTAATAATACATGTCTGTAATCTTAGCATTTGGGAGGCTTCAGCAAAAGGATTCTGAGTTTCAGGCAAGCCTGAACTACACAGCAAGACTTTATAACAGAAAGGAAGGAAAGGAGGGAGGGAAGGAAGAAGGTAGGAGAGAAAAGAAGAGGGGGAGAAGTCAGAAGGATGGATTTTTATAAACAAAATAAAAGGAAGACTTAAAAATATTAATGCCCTTATGAACTAGCTGTAAGGTTTGTTGCTGTAGAATCTTTAATGCTTTCTCTGTGGCTGATGAGGGTCTAGAACTTTGTACAGAAATTAAGCTCTGGTCTTCCGGAGAGTTGAAGGCATCTCTGTAAGTTTATATTTTGCATTTAGGTAAATAGGGAAAGTGCACACAGTTTTTTTTTCAGTCTGTTTCTACTAAGTTGTATTGGTTTACAATAATTAATATGACTACGTAGCATATTTTGGGATTGTATATTATGCTATTCTCCATAAACAGTCAGTCATTAAAGAAGAGAGAATAGCTTTCCAGGAAAGTGTGTTGAAAGAAACCCCTATTTTTACATATCTGAATACCACTGTATATGAAAATGCTGTACAATGAGATATGGGAGAGAACCCAGGAATAATCTTCACATACATGACCAAGTGATCAACAAGGACACCTGTGTCATTCAATGGAGAATGAATGGTGTCTACAGTATACAGTACTTAGACAATGGGATATTCATATGCAAAAGGATAAATAACTTCATACCATGTACAAAACTGAACTCAAAATGGATCAAAGATTTCAATGTAAAATAAAAACCATAATATTTCAGAAAAAAAGAAGAAAGAGAAGGAAAGCATAATGTTGTGTTTAGGAATGATTTCCTGACTGTCACAAAGTACAAGCAACAAATAAAATACAGGAAAAATTTCAACTTCATTAAAATTTAAGACCTACATATGTGAAGGATAACATCAATAGAATGGAAGGTAACACAGGGAGTGTGAGGGAAAAATGGCAACCATATCTAATGAGGGATTAGTATCTAGTATATACAAAGGATGTCTTCAGGGGTTACGGGTAAGATCTAGTCAGTGCAGTGCAAGCCTCCTATGCTAGAAGCCCTGGGTTTGATCCCCAATGTCACACATAAAAGGCATAGTGAAGCACTTCTGTAATCCAGCACTCAGGAGGTAAAGGTAAGGGGATCAGAAATTGAAGATAATCCTTATTCCTACAGCAAGTTTGAGACCAGCCTGGGATATATGAGCCCTTGTCCCAAAATAAGAAAATAAAATATTACCAACAAGTCAATAACAGGCAATAGACTTAAAGAAATTTTCTCTAGAAAGAAAACAGAGAAGAAAGAAAGAAAATGAAATTAAAAAATAGTTATATAAATAAGCATATTGGGGCTCACAGAGACTGTATCACCAACCAGAGAACAAGCATGGAACTGACCTAGACCATCTGCACATACATTACAGTTGTGTAGCTTGGTCTTTTTATGGAATTCCTAGCAGAGGCAGCAGGGGCTATCTCTGACTATGTTACCTGCTCTAGGGACCTTTTCGTCCTATTGGGTTGCTTCAACCAGCCTTCATAGGAGAAGAGGCACTTAGTCTTACTGCAACTTGATATGCCATGACTGGCTGATATACATGAGAAGACTGCACTTTTCTAAAGAGGAAACAGAAGTGGATGGGAGAGGAGAGAAGGGAGAATGGAGGCAGGCACTGGAAGGAGAGGAGACAGGGAGGGAAAAATTGTGATCAGGCTGAGAAATTTAATTAATCAATTTCTAAAAGTTACCAAAAAAGCTGATGTCTTGGGGTTTCTATTGCTGTGAAGAGATACCATAACCATAGAAACTCTTTTTTTATTTTATAATTAATTTAATTTTACATATCAGCCACGGATTCCCCTGTCCTCCCTCCTCCCAACCCCCAGCCTTTCCCCCAATTCTACCCACATTCCCACCACTTCCAAGGCAAGGTCTCCCCTGGAGATTCAGCTCAGCCTGGCAGATTCAGTTGAGGCAGGTCCAGTCCCCTCCTCCCTACACCAAGGCTGAGCAAAATGACTCAGCGTAGGCCCCAGGCTTCAAAAAGCCAGCTCATGTACTAAGGACAGGACCTAGTTCCACTGCCTGGGCGCCTCCTAAATCCTTCAAGCTAATCAACTATCTCACTTATCCAGAGGGCCTGATCTAGTTGCATGGGGGCTACTCAGCTAAGACCAGCCATATATTCTTGGGCATATACCCAAGGAATGCTCAATCATACCACAAGGACACATGCTCAACTATGTTCACAGCAGCATTATTTGTAATAGCCAGAACCTGGAAACAACCTAGATGCCCTTCAAATGTAGAATGGATAAATAAAATGTGGTACATATGCACAATGGAGTACTATTCAGCAGAGAAAAGCAATGACATCATGAGGTTTGCAGGCAAATGGATGGAACTAGAAAATATCATCCTGAGTGAGGTAACCCAAACTCAGAAACACAAACATGGTATGTACTCACCCATAGGATACTAGATGTAAAGCAAAGGATTACCAGACTGCAACTCACAACTCCAGGAAGGCTACCTAGTAAAGAGGACCCTAAGAAAGACACAGGGATCACCCAATGACAGAGAAATGGATGAGATCACATGAGCAAGCTGAACATGGGGAGGGGGGTAATGGAGGGCAAGGGTTAAGGGAAATAGAGCTTAGGGGAGCAGGAGGTCCCAGCTGGATCAGGAACAGAGTGGGAGAACAAGGAATAACAAACCATGATAAATGAAGACCCCATGGGAACAGGAAGAAGCAAAGTGCTAGAGAGGTCCCCAGAAATCCACAAAGATACCTCCACAATACACTACTGGCAATGGTCGAGAGAAAGCCCGAGCTGACCTACTCTGGTGATTGGATGGCCAAACACCCTAACTGTCATGATAGAACTCTCATCCAGTGATTGATGGAAGCAGATTCAGAGATCCACAGCCAAGTCCCAGGTGGAGCTCCAGAAGTCCAATTGGTGAGAGAGAGGAGGGATTATATGAGCAAGAGATATTGAGACCATGATTGGAAAAAGCACAGGGACAAATAGCCAAATTAGTGGAAACACATGAACTACAAACCATAGAAACTCTTATAAAGGAAAGCATTTAACTAGGGGCTAGCTTACAGTTCAGAGAATTATGCTGAATGAACTTAGTAGAAATTAATTATATCAGAATTCATTTCTTAAAATATGCGCCCTTAACACGGAAGTTTTAAAGTGAATTCTCAGAAGTGGAACAAGTAACGTCAAAAGAATTTATCTAGAAATATAATTACTATATTTCTGCCTATAACCCATAAACAATCAAGATGTCCAAAAATAGGGAACTTATTAAATCAACTCGACTACTCATCATGGCCAGAAGCAAGGTGGCATGCAGGCAGACATGGTACTAGAGAGGTAGCTGAGAGTTCTACATCTGGATCTACAGGCAGCAGGGAGAGACAGTGACAACCTCCTCCAACAAGACCATACCTACGCCAGCAAGGCCACATCTTTTAATAGCGTCACTCCCTGTGAGCCTATGGGGGCCATGTTCGTCAAACAACCACAGTCAGATATAGCTCCGCCTACAATTTGCCTATATGCCTATAACTTCAGTATTTCAGAGATGGAATTAAGAGGATCAGGACTTTTAATGAGCCTCAACTATGTAATTGAAGCTGAGTATGTAGTTGAGGTAGAAGCCAGGCTGGGCAACTCGATACCCTCTCTAAAAACAAAAGTGTAAAATATTTAAGATCACTAAATTAAGAAAGCATAATCTAAAACCATTTCCTACCCATAAAATAAATATTATCATAAAAATTAACAAGTGTTAACAAATGTATAAAGAAATTCCTGAGCACAGGTGATGGGAGTGGTAAACAGTATGAGAGCTCTCAAATAGGTACCATAGAGGTTAGCAGAGACTGTGAGAGGGAGAGAGGGATATCGTGTTCATTGGGCACTGAGTTTAAATTTGGATTTGGCCAATCTCTTACAAAGAGTACAGGTGATCAGCTAGCAACTGCTACACATTCAGAACTCACCACAGTTTTTGAAAACTTGAGACTTCACAGACAACTTGTAGCAAATTACTGTGTACAGAGAGCTGTGGAGAAGCAATTAACCTGCTAGGATCCTGGGAGATAATCTTATCTCTGGAGACCCTTTTAGCTAACTGAGATTTTGTCAGATCTGCAGAATATTCTATAGGCTTTCTTGGTCTGGTCTTGTATCTCTTGCTTTTCTTTTTTATAGATATAACTCTCAATTGAAATTCTTGCACTCTTTAACCTATCTTATTTTCTTAGTCTCAACCGTGCAGATGGCTGAGCCATTGTCAAAAAGGAGGCAGTAAAGTGGAGGGATGGGGAATGGACCACTCCCTGTCCAATTGACAATCAGAAGCCAACCCCTAGTGGTACATGGAAAACAAATATACCATGATGTACAGGACAGAGTCAATTGCTGCACTCTCCACTGGTAATGATTGAGATAATGTTTTGATAGATGGAGACATACTGGATGGTAAAAACTATTCTTCCATTTCAAAATTCAGGGAAGGAAATGAAAGCTATGGAGTGGCTTAAGTGGCCTAAGGAGAAGAGGTAACACATGCATAGACAATAAAATTGGACTATTATTCCTAATGCAATTTCTTGCCCTACAGAGAAAGCATGAGATGCAAAGGGAAGTAAGTTAACCAGTCAGAGACCTAAGTGTAAGGTATGGCAGACTCAATGTGACAAGCATTTATTACTGAACTTACGTTTGAGTTATTGCAAACATTTTCCAAACTTCAAATGCTGAATGTGTGGCTGTGAAATACCTGTTTAACTAAGGATTTCATTACTTTGACTGACTGTGTGGCTTTAGAGGAACCTGGAAAGTCTAATTCTTGCTTCATGTGTCAGAAGTAGGAGGTGGTTATCCACATACATACTGCCATCACATTAGATCAGTTATACATTTCACAACTAGGACCATTATCTTATCAAAGCATACCAGCAGTCCTGCCTTCTTCTCATTGATTCAGAAATTATGCTGAATGAGCTTAGTAAAAATTAATTATATCAGAATTCATTTCTTAAACTATGCATCCTTAACACAGAAGTTTTAAAGTGAATTCTCAGAAGTGGAACAAGTAATGTCAAAAGAATTTATCTAGAAATATAATTACTATATTACTGCCTATAACCCACAAACAATCAAGATGTCCAAAAATAGGAAACTCATTAAATCAACTGGACTACTCATTCAAAATGGAAGAAATCAATCATGAAATATATATATATTTCAGAAGTGTGAGGACATTTAGTAAAAAACCGGCCAGAGGCTCTCCCCCTTCATGAGCCAGTAAAAAAAGAGTCATAATGAGAAAGAATAAGAAAAGAAGAGCTTCTGAGCTCCACAGATAAATGTGAAGGGGGTGGGAGTAGAGAAAGATATTGGTGGCACAGAGTAAGCCCAATGGACATTCAAGCCCACAGCTCCCTGGTTGGGGGAGGAGAAGCAAGAGCTATTTTCAGGAGGCCTGAGAAACAGTGATGGCTGAGAGCTCTTCCTGCTCTTGCATAGCATCCCTGTAAATTTCTTAGCACACATATGGAGCACCTCAAACCACCTGCAGAGACAGCTTTAAAGGATCACATGCACACACACACACACACACACACACACACATACTAAGGTCTCATAATGAAACCACTACTTTGTTTTCTACAAATTGATTTAAGAAATTCAAAATATAAAAACCAAAAAATACATAGTGAGATACAGTGCTCATTATCAATTACATAGGATGTAGGAGGAAGTTCAAGTTAAAAATTTTATTATCCCAGTTTTATTTAACTGTACATATGCGTATTTGTGTAATCCATGAATATTTATACAAAATATTAATAATTGTTCTATACTAGCAATTTAGTGATGAAGTTTTTCTTCTACTATAAATTAATGAACTAAATAATACAAATGTCTTTAGGTTTTTAATGACAAAAGAAACTCATCATTAGTTATGATACCTTGGAGAACATCAGTGTCTATTGCTACCAATTCTCCATTTTTAAAAACATATTTTAATTTAGTAACTGATATTGATAAAATTTTAATGTAATATTGTGAAGTCCTAAATATGAAAATTGGTTTTGAGGATCCAGAAGTGATACTTAGAACCAAGAAGCTGACTCCTCTATCCACTAGTCACATGATTTGTGGGGATGACGCTCAATATTATATATACCTAGAAAGCAGAAGAATGTTCCAGCAGAGTATAAAAATCTCTGGTTGTGTTTCCATTAAAAGGACACCTGTCTCTCTTGCATAGCATAGCACATGTTCTCCTTGTTTCATGTGATTGATATCATTATGGAAGGAAAGCTATTGGAAACAAACTAAGATATCAAGATAGATAAATTATTGCAAAAGTTGGGAAGAAAATTTAACAAAAATAATTACCAAAGGAATTTGAGATAAATCAGACCAAATGATAGCTAGAATTGAATGTATTTCATGAATTCTATTATATATACTGTAAATTGCTTTAAATGATTAACTTCCATGAGAAATTGTCCATAAAAATAATCCCACTAAAAAAACCACTGTGGTTTTGATCTTGACTATCACCCAAAGGCTCATAGGTTAAAGGCTAGGCCTCCAGTCTGTAACACTATAGGCAGATGGGTGTGCCTGTAGGAAAATGGGGCCAATTGGAAAAGCTCCTTCGAGGCCATTCCTTCATCAGGGAGATTTGGGAGCTAGACTTACCCTACTTATCTTTTCTCTTTTCGCTTCCTGTCCACCATAATGTGCACATCACCACAGGCTCAGAGCAACACTGCCAAATGACCACAGACTGAAAAAAAAAAGCCTTTTAAGTTGAGTGTACCATATATGTTAGATATACCAAATTTAACCCTGTAGCCCTATCAATAATTAATATATATCCAGTCTTATTTTGTGTATGGCCTTATTTCCCCCATTTTACACTGAACTATTTTGAAACAAATCCCAAAGAGTACATTATTTCATCTACAATTATTTTAGTGTTTCTTTAGAAAATAAGCATCTTTTCCTTTTCATTTTTAATAGCATACAATGTAACTGGCTTCCTTATGGCATTTTCAAATATCTTTAGTTTTGGTTAATCCAGCTCCTGGCACCCAAGTCTCACTTATGCCCTTTGAACCCCAGTATTTCCCTTTCCATTCCCATATCACATGAGATCCACTGCCTTGCCATCCCTTTCCCTTAAAACCTCCCATGGGTCCTTTTCTATTTTCCTGGCTTCTACTCACACTAAGTTCCACATACATACACATATACACTGGAATTTAAGATCTGCACACAAGAAATTACATGATGTATTTGTCTTTCTGGGGAGTGGATTACCTCACTTAGAGTATTTTCTAGTTCCATTTATATAGTTGGAGAGCTTCTCTCCAGGTGCCACCAAGCCCTGTTAGTCCAACAACCCACTTGTAAAATAAACACACAGTTATTTATATTATTTAAACTGCTTGGCCATTAGCTTAGGCCTACCATTGTCTAGCTCTTACTCTTATATTTAGCCCATTTCTATAAATCTATATTTTGCCACATGGCTTGTGGCTTACCAGTACCTTACATCTTTTTTGTCATGGCAGCAGCTGGCAGTGAGTCTCTCTCCCCAGCCTTCACTTTCCAGAATTCTCCTCCTCCTTGTCCTGCCTACCCTATCCTTCCAGCCTGGCTACTGGCCAATCAGCACTTTATTTATTTCAACCAATCAGATCAACACATTTGACATACAGAACATCCCACAGCACATTTATTTTTCTGAAAATCTTGTAATTTCATTTTTCTTTGCAACTGAATAAAATATTGTTGTGTATCTGTACTTTTTACTTCACCTATTTATGGAGCTCTAGGCTGATTCTGCTTCCCAGCTACTGTGAACAGAGCTGCAGTAAACTTTGCTGTGATAGGATACAATCCTTTGGGCACATGCCAAAGATAGATAGAACTGTGTCTCATGGTAGGCTGTGGCTGTCCTTTTAGTTTTCTTGAGAAACGTATGCATTGATTTCCATAGTGGTACACCAGTTTATACTCCAACCAACAATCAATGACTGTTCTTTTTATCTGATATTTTTACCAGCATTTGTTGTCATTTTTATGACAGTCAAAGAATCCTTTCCTGAAATGCAATTACTGTAATACTCAAAACTAACAGTGATAGCTCCTTAATATCACCAAATATTTTTCTGGTGCTCAGATTTTTCTGGTTTCTTACAGTGGGTATTGATTGGGTTATATTTGAAACTAGTTCACTCTTCTTTGAATGAAGATTACAAATCATTTAGTTTTGCTTCTTCTGTCACTTTCAGCCTACACAGATTCCTCTCCCTTTCTATTTCTTTACAATGAAACTACTGAAAAAATGGAAGGTTCATCCTATCAAACATCTTACATTCTCTATTTTGTTAATTACAATATTTCTTCAAAAAATTTCCCATAGCCATGTTTTCAGAAAATTAGTAATAGAGATAAAAGGCAGAGCAGATTGAAATGCATGTATGTATGTATGTTTGAAAGTCATGTTAAAATTTGTCAGTAGGTTTAGACATCAGCAATAATAGCTATTCCTTAAAATGTTCTACTCATAATGGTTTTAGCAAGCATTAACAATATTGCTTAAATGTATTAGTTTTATATTTTAATTATGTCATTCTTCATTTATTGACTAACTGTAATACATCTATAACAAATGAATACTGTATCATCTCATTCAACTTAAGTGTATAGTCTAAAAGGCAAGATGAACAATTGATTTAGAAGTACCAAGAACACTGTTCATAAACTTTCTAATCAGACTTATAATGATATTTTATTTGTATGTTAATAAAGTGCCTGGGGATCAGAGCTAATAGCAAGCCATTAGCAGAAGTGGGCAGTGGTAGCACATGCCCTTAATCCGTATCACATGACAGGCCAAATCTCTGTGAGTTCAAGGACACAGCCACCATGGAGACACACGCCTTTAATCTCAATACTAACCATAGAGACCTGGAGGTCCGTATAGAGAGGCAGTGATGAGAAGGTCATGTGGTTGGGTTTACAATCAATGAGAAAGAAGAACAGAAAGTCAATAAAAATACAGACACACAGGAAGGTCTCTTTCTCAGGGGAAGAACAACAGTGACCAAAAAGGGGTAAGAAGGTAGTCTTAGCTCTTGGCTGTTGCTCTATCTCTGGACTTTTAACTCTGTATTCGGTTCTATGTTTCTTATTTAATAAGGCCGTTCCGAATTACATCTACACAGACTTGTGAATGAGTATAAATGTGTCATCCCATAACAATTCCCAGAAGTACTTGAAGGATGATAGGACTTGGGGAATGATGAACTGGAGTTCATGATCAAATGAGGAGCATATCCTAGTGAAATTTACATATTTACTATTAAAATATACCGAGTCACTGTGGGCTCCCAAGGCATGAATGAACTCAAGATAACTTGAATAAAAGAATATTATCAATTTAATTAGGAAAAAGGAGTTAGGAGACTAAAATAATTATAAAAATGTTTGGATAAATATTATTTTAAAATATTTTTAATGTATTATACTGTATTACTTTATCAATATTTGGGAATGTCCTAGTATATATTAGGTCAATACTGCCTTTTTAATAACACTAGACTGTGTATGAAAAAAATGAACCTTGTAATTAGCCTTTGTGTAATTCAAAGGCTTATTATTAGTCTTACATAATAAATACTCTATCCTAACATCAAAAAAATATTAGGAGAAAAAGTTCCTATATTTATTTTTTTTTCCCAAAATCATCAATTGCCTTGAAGTAGGCTACATGAAACATTGAATCCAAAGAAGCAAGAAAGACTGGTGAGGTTCTATTTGACTTAATAATAAATATTCCTAAACATAAGAACAAAAGAAAAATTACACTTAAAATATGTTTTTACTTCACAGCAATTTAGACCATTCAATACTAACATAAAATATAAATAGCGATCTAGGAGAAATTAGCAAACATGTTCTCAAAATGTAGACGCTCTTAGTGGCAAGTCCACTCATAGTAAGAAGTAGAAAATATGAATAAATTTTTCATTCAGAAACAAAGAAATAACACAAATTAAATGAATAAAATTCTTTTTTCCTTCAAATTTATCACTAAATTTTTTCTCTAACATTAAAATCCAACGTAGGAACAGGCACAAAAAAAGAAAAGAAAAGAAAACTCTTGTCCTGCTTGGAGGAATCATGTACAATTTTATAAAGAGCAAACTGACAGTAGTTATAAAGGCCTTAAAATTATTCTTATCCTGTCTACTAAAATATCCCTTACAACATGTTTAAAATTCTTTATATAGTTGTTTTATATGAAAATATTATGTAGAAAAACATTTTAAAATGTTTCATTTAAATTACACATCTTTCTGAGTAGCATCAAAAAGTCACCTACCACTTGACTTCACTCCAGGATATGAGTTGTCTCTGTGCCTGTTAGTCACTTTGTAGGATTTTGGTTATCAGATGAGTATGCAAAACACAAATGGAAAAAATTTATCACTTTAACCAATTTTAAGCATAGAGTTCAATGTCAAGAACATTTACATGGCTATGCAAATATCATCATGCTTCAACCAAAACACCTTTATTTTTTAATACATGTATAGTATATAGATCCACATATGCAAATTTATGAGTTTTTATAACAGAGAGAAGATAAAAGAGATTTCCATTTTTTCAAGATTCCACTACTTTCAAATATCCCTTCTGATGTTAAAATAGAAACTTTCAAAGTTAAAAAAAAAAAAAATGTAGCAAATTCAGAACTATGAAGTGAAGACCACTAAGTGGCATCCATGTGCTAATCATCCCCTAGGCAGATCCAAGACTTCCTCAGTGTCTCAGATGAAAGAACAAAGGGGACCTTGTCCTGTGTCATTGTCCAGGGGAATACTTGGCAAGGTCCACTGTGGTGCTGGCTCAGGGCCTCAAAGGAGTTAAAATTTAGATTCCTGAGAACTTGGCTTTTTCCCTGAAGACACTGGAGTCATCCATCCCAAGGCAGCTATTCCAGTCTGTGATGCACTTGAGGTATCCTTTTTTCCCCCTGTGCAGCACTAGCTGACTTTGTCACATTGTATGATCGTTTTGTTGACTCTGTCACATTTCCCCCCTTGCAAACTGGCTTTAATATGCTATACTTCCTGTGCAAGCTCTCCTGAGCCAACTTTCCTCTTTTTTTTCTTCTAATCTCCTGGTCCTTCATTTCAGGAATCAGTCACTGAAAAATGCAGGGTGAAGAATGGTTCCCCTGCACCCACACTACCAGCTCCTCTGTTTTCTACAATTTTATGCCTTTTCAAGAAGCCTATCAACCCATTCAGTGTTCTGGTCCCAATTCATGCCCAATGTAGGCCATGAAACTTTGTACACAAAATTGAAAGACCTAACCCACTGAGGGATAGCAATCAGACGGGCCTTCTGGCCCAAAGTCTCTGGGTTATCTTTACTTGCCATGTGCCACTTTAACATTTTACATTTGTTGTTCCTCCTATTACAGGTACACAGCTCACTAGAGAAATTCTGGCACCAGTATTTTTTCAAGTTGACCATCCATGGACTCAAGGAACACCGAGGTTCCATTAACATCCCAGCTGGTGTGTTCTTAAGCACAAACTTGCTTTTTCCATGATTAAAAAGCATGGTCAAATGTTAATAGACTAGACATCATTAATATAATCTTGACTGTGTATATTGTATATACCTATTGGATATGATTTTTCTTGTATTTGTTATAAGCTTTTTTAAATTTAATTTTAAACAGGGGAAGTGTGGTGGTATTGTGTTCCCCAAAATATTGTGTGTTCCCCAAAATAAACTTAGGTATTATTTCTACTATTTAATGTTCAGACTGAAGTCCCAAGCAGAGGGTGCTTCTGAGTAATCCATACTCAATTATAGAACTCAATTATAGAACTAGTTACTCATAGAAAATGGCTATTTTATGAGAGCACTATCCTATTCTTTCACAAAGAAGAACCTCAGGTACTCTATCTATATTATTCTAATGAGTCTAAGTACAGCACTTATTTCTCTCAGATATTCTCTTGTATGGGGTATTGATTACACTAATCAGTGGAGGCATATTTTGCGTCTCACTCTCCTTTTTCTCCCACATGTATAATAAATAGATTAAAATCACCAACACAAAAATGGATGATGATGTCTTAGTCTAGTTCTTTGATTTTAATTTAATAAGATTAGGATCACCCAGAGACTCTAAGTAGCTCATGAAGAAGTTAATTCTCAGTTCTGGGTCTTACTATCAAATCTAGAACTTGTTTGATGCAGGCTATGCCAGTATAGTTACCACTAGTGTTTCTGTCTCATGGAAATATATCAACAAAGACAGTAACTGGCATAAGCTTATCTCCTAAGGATGTATACCCATTAAGCCGATAACTAGGGGAAAGAAAGCCAGTAGGAAATATACAGAACACTAGCCCTTGGACTAGCCACTCAAATTTGACTGTGGTCAAACCTTGTACTGATGTCTGTTGCTCATTCACAACAATCCCATAAGTAAGAATAGGTAAAGAATCACTTCTCCCAGTGAGTTACCCACTTGCTGGCACCTGTCATGGAGAAGATGTGCTGGCAGCCCCATTTCTCACTCTTCCTCTCTTCCACCTGACTTCTCACAGCAAACCATGAAACCCAAGGTCACCCAAATCAAATTTTCTCTTTTATTTCTTGGACTAACACCCTGTGTTTTGAGCTATGAAAAGATTCTACATTGTTTGTCATATTTTGGAAGTATGACAACTGAGAATCACAGAGGACAGAGACGTTGAAGTAGAAAGGAAACAGAGAAGCTGACTGGGGAGGCAGGAGGAGGAGGAACTGGGATTGGGTTGAGGAGAAGAGTAGAAGGGACCATGACAGTTCCTGTGAAGATGAGTTCTATAGAAACAACAAAAGCTTTTTTGTTTTCTAAGCCACTATCAAGCCTTATTCAGCTGAGACATAATAAAGACCTCTTGGGAAGGGTGCTCCTTATCCAACTGCTGCTGCTCAGCACAGGCTATGTTCTTGTCAGGAACTATAAGCCGGGCAAGGGCAGTAGTTCATCAGTCTACCAGGAGAAGGTACAGAAGGAAGCACAGTGTACTTTGCAGGTACTTCAGGAATCTGCCTCCCCTCTTCTGAAAGACCCATGTAAATGTGTCGGTTTAGATTGTAAAAACTCCAAAGCTACATGAAGAGATTGGTGTTAGTGAGAGAAGCCTGTAGAATCTGTCTTCCTTCCAAAGTGAAGCATTCTCATTTTCTTCTTCCTTCCTTCCAAATGAAATACAATACTCAATCACTATACATCTATTTGTATAATTCTATGTATTGATTCAAGTGTTTTGTGCCAATCTACTGGACAGCCTTGATGGTGACTCCAAATCAAAAGGTGAACATATCTCAACTAACAAAATACAATAATCTCTACATAAATGTTGGAACAGGGACATGTATTACTGATCTTTAACCCACAATTTCATGACAGTGTTATAAAGAGAGGCACAAGTTAACTAGCCAAGCACAAGCCCAGAGGAACAAGTGTCTTATGAATGTAAACAAGGAGAGTCACCCAAAGAAACTCAGATCATAAATAAGGTGACAGTATGTTGGCATTACATCTAAAACATTCTGGGTATATGTGGCAGGTATTCTCAGAAGTCAGGGGATAAATGAAAGACACTCCTCCTCTGCATCTCAGTTCAGAGACAAACTACACACCATACACAAACACACACACACACACACACACACACACACACACACACATACACACACACACGGGGGGGGGGGGGGGGCACCAACACACTACTTTTGGGCCCCTCCCCTCAGCTAGCACAAAAGATTCTGAGTCATCCTCTCCTGAGCACCATCCATTACTGTTCTGAACAGGATTGGACTTGTTTTCAACGGACAGCTGGGCCTAGGGACCACATCTCACTTCTTGATGTCATTAATTAGATTATGAGTCAGAGTTGTAATGAAGACAACTTTTGGTGTCACTGGTAAATGTCAAGGGAAATGTAAATGCAGAGGCCCAAAACCCACAGAGGGAGGGCAAGTAGGAGAGATTTGCTTTGTTTATTGGGCCCATGTGGTCATTGGATAAATGGTCAGCATCATGGGACTTTTGTGCAGACAGACCTTCAATTTTTTCTGCTGCTCCCAGAGGCCCTTAGATATGACCAGCTTTCACCCAGAGTGGCTCATTAGTAACAGGAAGAAGCAGAATGAAGCAAAGGTTGACTCACAATAGCCATAGAAATAAACTGAAAAGAGAAACGAACAGTAAATAGTCTTGCATGCAAACCAGACCAGATCCTTCTGTGATGATAATAAGGGTGTAGAATGCACCAGGGCATCTACATCAAAGAGTTAAACTTCAGAGGATAAAAATATCCACCCTGACTTAGCAATCTCACAAAAACCTAGTACATACACAATCTTGTATCTTGTAGATTATGCTGAATAAAAAGCATAGACTAAGTAAATCATCATCTCCATCAATTTGAAAGTCAAACTGCATGTGTAGGATTCTCAGCCTCTCTAATGTCTCCCTGTAACCCTCTCAGACTTCACATCCTCTCCTTGCTTTTGGCTTATACACTATCAGATCCAGCTGCAGTCTTCCTTTATTCTTAAAATCCCCTGGTCTATTGTAATGTTTATAGCTAGCAGGAGGCTCTTCAGTCCTTGGGACAGGATGTATTATGACATCATCTGAGGAAGTTATAAGGTACCTGTTGCTTAGGCCCCTTAAGGACTCCACTTCTGAACAAAGTCATAAATCACAACACTTTACCAACCAAAGCACAGGAAGACACAATATCAAATCAAGATTCACTCTCTAGCAGAGACTGGAAGGAAGGAAGGAAGGAAAAGAGACCAGTGTCAGGATGCTTGATTATCCTCACCTTGTTCTGAGCGAGGCTGAGAGAAGTCAGGCTAGAAGGGACAAGGAGTAAACCAGACCTGACTGACATGCCAGAGTTTGAGAGGACAGAGAGAAAGAAGGATTTGAGTCTTCACCACCACATAACTTAGGGGTCAATGATGACTTATCAGGAGTCAAATTTGCCTCAGTGCAATCCAGCTCCATGATTTCTTTCCTTGACAAGTTAGACATCCACTACCTGTTCTCTTTTTCTCTTTAGTTAAGGGGTGAGGAGGTAAAAGCCTGTTAAGCTCATGGCTTATCTGTCCATGGTAAAGGAAGTAATAATACAATGACCTGAATATAACAATGTTCATAAGCTCAATGTGTGTTCACTTTTACCATAAACAAGGTTTCCTGTACCAGTCTCACTGACATTTTCCTCAAAGAGTCTAGAAATTACCCACTGTCCACAAAAAGAATAGCTCCTTATCCCAGGCAGCCCAGGGGTCCTGAAAAGCTTCTGTGGTGGTATCTAAGTAGCCCATTTCCTCTTTGTCACTCAGGTCACCAGATAACTCCTTGCATCTTAGAAATCTACAAAGGTGGCATGACTTAGGTGGGTTGGAGCAGCGTGGTTGCAATGCCATAACTCCTTGAATTGGGTGGGTGCCAAGGGCTGGGACCTTGGCAAGCAATTAACCATTCTGTCTCTGGTAAATACCAACTAGGATCAGGACCTTGCCCAGCTTTAGCAAGCAGCAGACTGCGAGATCCAAATGCACTGTAAGCAAAATAAAGTCAAAAGCCATGGATTTCCTGTTAGTTTCCTATTTGAGTGGTGCAATGTAACCTTGTCACATGTCTATTTATATAGTTCCATAACTGATGCCTATTCTAGACACAGGTCCCATTCTGGGAACTCCAACACATAGCACAAAAGGACCAAGTAACCTGCTCACCCAAACAAACATCTCATGGAGAGCAGAGGATAAAGTCAGATGACCACCCATTTCAGATAGAAACTATTGTCATTAGATATCTTGATGAAGTGTTAGTGCTGACATCTGAGTTGGTGAGCTTTCATAATCTTAAAGCTTTCCACACTGAGATTAACACTGCCCCAGCACACGCAGTGCTGGAGCTTAACATTTACAAAGGGAAACAACTTGAAAGTAAAGGAAATCAAAAGGCATAATTACCCCAGGCAACTGTTTTGTTCACTCTGTGACTGCGGTGGTTTTAAAGCCTTATAATTTATCACAGCTCAGAGCAGTTTAAATCTCAGCTGTGCTCCTCTGAGAAATCGAGATGCTTCCCTTTCTTTATTCCTTCTGACAACCTATTCTTTTAATATCATTTTAGTTCTAAGGCAGCACAGACCCCGCTCTGCCTTCATCAGGCAGAGAGAACCTGCTGACAACGGCAGACGGTTACCTTTGCACTAGGCTGCCGCGAACAAACAAGCAGTGAGTGGAGCAATTCCGAATGGGGATCATTTCTCTCAGGTTCAAGTATCAGTTTGCTTGTTTTGTGGCTGTTAATCACCTCTTAAGCAAACAGTCTCTTTATCTGTGTACTCTGCCTCATTTCACATTCAAATTGTGTGTGTGTGTGTGTGTGTGTGTGTGTGTGTGTGTTGCTCCTAACAGCTTATTATGATCTATAATTAACAATTTTGTGGAAAGCAGAGCTGAGCACTAAAGAGAACCACAGACAATCTGAGGAGTAACTTGAAACAGTAGGTCTTTGTTTTCACAGGAGATTTGACAAGCAAGCAGCATCTCCCTTCCTTCTCTGCTGTGCTCTGTTGTGTTCGGAAATCCCTAAGTACAGACGCAGAAAATTGACATGGTTCACATGTGGACCAAATTTCAATTTGTTGCCTTCAGACATTAATGAACTGGGGGTTTTGGTTTAGAACCGAGATTAGGATTAGGCACCACTTAGAATCCACAGGAAAGCACAGCAGGGGCAGGACTGCTCCCAACACAAGGATGCTTTCTGGAAGCAACTTGGGAAAGCTCCCTCCCGGTGATCCCAAAAATCGACAAAGTACAACCAAGTCTTGGGACTGTTGAGACAAATTCTCTAGTCTTCCCTGCAGAAGCCCAGGAGAAAAGGACGAACAGGGAACAATTAAGTGGTTAGAGGTGGAATTTACTACACTGCTCTAAAACAGTGGTTCTCAAATTGTGGGTCGTGACCACTTTGAAAAACCTCTACCTCCAAAAATATTTACATTATGTTTTATAGCAGCAGCACAATTACAGTTATGAAGTAGTAGTGAAAATAATTTTTTCGTTGGAGGTCACCACAACATAAGAAACTGTGTTAAAGAGCATTAGGAAGGTTGAGAACCACTGTTCTAAAACTTAAACTTAGATTATTTTCCAAGCCCATGGTACATTTCTAGTCTAAATGACTTGCATTCTTTTTACCCATCTTTTATTTTATACAAATTTATTGACTATGTAGCAACAGTCTCGACTTCGAATCAGATCTTTTTTTGTTTGTTTGTTTGTTTTTTGTTTTTGTTTTTTTGAGACAGGGTTTCTCTGTGCAGTTTTGCACCTTTCCTGAAACTCGCTTTCGAGACCAGGCTGGCCTGGAACTCACAGAGATCCACCTGGCTCTACCTCCTGAGTGCTGGGATTAAAGGCCTGTGCCACCACCACCCGCCGGAAGCAGATCTTAAGGTAATGAAGTGAAGTCATCCTGTAGGCAGACTTCCTGGATATGTTCTGGCATAGATAACCCATGTTTCCTTTCCCCTTAATGACAGCAGAACATTTTCTGTGGGACTTATAAAAGATGGACAGCTGTGCAATCTGCATGGGACTGGACTAGGAACTCTGCATACCAGAGACAGTTGTGTAGATTGGTCTGTTTGAGGGTTCCCTGGCAGTGGGATCAGGATCTATCCCTGCTGTGTGAGTAGGCTTTCTGGAGCCCATTACCTATGGTGGGATGCCTTACTCACTCTTTATATGTGCGTGTGTGGGGGTGCAGGGAAGCTTGGTCCTGTCTCAACTGAATGTACCAGATTTGCTGTATCCCCATGGGAGGCCTTAGCCTTTTGGAGGAAGGGAGGAAGGGATGGGGGCGGGTAGATCAGGGTGGAAGGCTTGGGGAAGGGGGGCAGGAGGAGGGATGAGAGGGGGATCTGTGGTTGGTATGTAAAATTAATTTTAAAATTTTTAAGCTACAAAGGACACAGGACACAGTTCTTGAGGTCTGTGCTAATGGTCTTGGGTAGGTCTGGTTTGCAGTTCACATAGGGAACAAACTCTTTCCTGAGAGACAGAAGAACAGCTGAGCATGACCTTTAGTTTGAGACAGCTTCACAGTCTTGAGTCCCATCTCTTTTTCATTTGGGATGCAAGTTCGAAGCCCTGCTCTGCTGATCTTCTAAACTTAATTCTAAAACGAACCAGATGCATTTCCTGTACCCTTGGCACATTCTTCACTTGAAGCTGCCCTGTATTCTGTCTCTTACTTTATTTTAGCATGAGCAGCAACCAGTTTTATCTAATCAACTATTTGTTCACTGCAAACATATCCCAATTCAAGGTGCTACAGGAGATTAGGATATACCTCCACCAAAATGCCACATTAACAGAAATGTTATTTTTAGTTGAAACAATTGAGTAATAGCAAATGATGCCACTAAACCCTTCTATATACCCTAGGATATAAATTTCCTTACTTTTAAGGTAATATCCCAGTGATATCTGAAGACATCTTAAAGAGGACTGTAGACAAATTTCTAAATGGTCTTATTAAATAAAAAACACAGAGCCAAATATAGGGGTGAAAGCTTTAGATCAGGGAAATAGGGTAAGCTATCAGCCAAACTTACCTTACCTACTCTGCAGCTTCCAAATGAAGCTACTACCTGTCTTCCCATGCCTTTAGTGTCTTGCTGTTCTGCCCTCTCATTGGCTATCTTAGCCCAGCTACCTCACTTCCTCTTCCTACACAGCTCTGTCACTTCTGTCTGTCTGTACAAACCTCCAGGCCTCTATGGTTGGTACTGGGATTCAAGGTATATATCACCACACTTGGCTCTATTCCCTAGTTTAGCAATGAACACACAGAGATCCTGCCTACTAAGGGATTAAGTGCATGTGCTACCTGACTTCTTGTTTACTTAAAATGGCTGCCCTTTTGTAGCTTGAGAGCTTCTCTCCAGGTGCCAACAAGCCCCCGTGGTCCCACAACCCATGTATAAAATAATCACTCAGATGCTTATATTACTTATAAACTGTATGGCCGTGGCAGGCTTCTTGTTATCTACTTCTTCTATCTTAAATTAACCCATTTCTATTAATCTATAACTTGCCACATGGCTCGTGGCTTACCTGTACCTTACATCTTGCTTGTCATGGTGGCGGCTGACAGCTCTTTCTACCTCTGCCTTCCACTTCCCAGAATTCTCTTCTCTGCTTGTCCTACCTATACTTCCTGCCTAGCTACTAGCCAATCAGTGTTTTATTTTAACCAATCAGAGCAACACATTTGACATACTTGAACATCCCACAGCTGCCTTTTCCCCCTGATTCCAGGCAAACTTTATTAACATACAAATAAAATATCACCACATTTCCCCTTTTTTGTCTAATAAAAATTAAAAAGTTATAACTAATATGAGAAAAACTATATACAATAGGTATAATAACCATATACAATATACTCAAGCAAAAAAAGGGGGAAATGATGGGGGAATGTCTTTCTGTATGCTGTGAAAATATGTTGCTCTGACTGGTTGATAAATAAAGCCATTTGGCCTATGACAAGGCAGCTTAGAGGCAGGTGGAAAATCCAAACTGATAATCAGGAAGAGAAAGGAAAGGTAAAGCAGAGACGCCAGCCACTACCAAAGGAACAACATGCCAGCAGACCAGTAAGCCACAGCCATGTGGCAACCTATGGATTAATAGAAATGGGTTAATTTAAGATATAAGAACTAGCTAGCAAAAGGCTTGAGCCATGGCTATTAAGCCTCTGTGTGTTTACTTTGGGGGCACGAATGTAAGAGATTTGTCCTTACCACTGGCAGGCAGGGACACGGGAAATCTGACGACAGAGGCCCTTAATCATTGTAGACACTTATCAGCCCAAAGAAGGCACAAGAAACCTCACTAAAGTAAGTCTTCTCTCCTGTTCATTTCCTTATAGTTTGCTAGCCATAAAAGCCTAAATACCTCCCCTTTGTCCTGATGTTTCTCCTTATACTTACTAATCTTTGCTATGATGCTAGATAAGACCCATGTTAGAATCAATCCTCTTAAATCATTGAGCTTGTACTTCTAGGAGCTCTGTATTGTAATACATTCATTTTTCTCTTGTTTACCTTTTCCTATTTAAAGAGCACCATCTACAAAACCTAGGGAAGTAGGTAACATTTTGTTTTGCTCTGTCTTTTTTTCCCATTCCTTATCATTTTAATATTGAATTTTATAAGAATAAATTATATATTTGGATATATAAGTTTTCTTCTATCCCTTTATACTATGGGATTTAACCAGGGAGCTTGCATAATTGAAATTTTCTAAGTTTCATGTTTTGATTCTATATCAGATTTCTTATATTATGCCCAAGAATCTGTAGTTTGGGAAACTCCTAACATGAAACTGATCAGAATCTATTTCTAGAATCCACTGATCTAGTCCATAGGTTAATGCTGGTCAAATTAGGTAAAAAGTTAGGAGTCACCCTACTGACTGTAGTTCAACCTGTGGGTCCTAACCCCTTTCACAGGGGTTGCCTAAGACCATCAGAAAACACAGATTATGAAGCAGCAATGAAAATTACAGTTATGAAATAATTTCTTTTTTGGGGGATTGAAGGTTTATTCCTTTTAAAGTTGAACAGTAGTTAATTAGTATATTTGTACATTTAGGTAACTAGTCATCTGAGACTACATTCTTAGCCTATAGCTATGTCTGAGCTTTATTGTAGTTCTCAGACATTTGAAACATGATCAAGACAATGAAACATAATCAGTTTGCTTAGGTAAGTGCTTATTCAATAAATCTCAGTAAATACTTGCTGAATAATTAAGCCAAAAAATAAAATTGATGGCTTGGCCTGAATCCAAATTAGATGCTACACTTATAGTTTTATTTTTTCTGAAGACTTCTGTTCCAACAGGAAATGTGCCTGAAGAAATGGTTGCTACTTCAAAGTAGAAGTAACAGTGAGAATCCTCTAGCCATGATGTCCTCCTGTGCTGACATCAGAATTGCCAGCTATATCTGATCTGAACTTAAGTGAGTAGATATTACTGAATTACCAATGCATCAGTGAATACTAATATTTTCTTATTTTACACTAAAATTCTAAAAGCTCTGCTAGAGATTTAAACACTCTTCAATGGGCTATTAATGAACAATTTTATAAATATATAATTTTTAAATTATATTTAAAATACAATTTATTTAAAATATATTTAAAAATATTTAATTTATAAATTAATTGAATATAATAGTTAATGTTAAAACATAAAATATGTGCTGAGTATAAAGATAGTAGGTAATTGATATTGAACATATTTAATCTTAAAATATAAATAAGAGTTTAGATGCAACTAAACAATTATAGGTGTGTAAAATAAAGAGGACTCAGCATTTAAGAGCAGCCACAAAAAGTATTTTTGAAATTAACATGTTATTGTGATAAACAGCATTGTTTTTTGAGGAGGTCACAGTATTAGGAAGGTTGAGAACCACTGCTATTAGAGATGGTGCAGAGGAGGATTTAAGAAGCAGGCAAGATCCAGTTGTGTGACCTCACCAGACTCCAAAAGATAGTGTTAATCCAGTGGTCAGACAGATGCCCTGGTTAATTATGTGGGTCATAAAATAAAACTCAACGTTTTCAGTCTTGATAAGGAGGAAGAGGGGTATACAGGTAGGAAGGAACAAAAAGAGAGTATGAGGGAGAGAGTAAATAGTATATTAAGTCTGTGAAATCGCCAAAGAACTAACTTCAGTAAGAATACAAATTAAAACAGTTAAGAAATAATATGAGGATGCTGAAGTATAGCTCTCCACTATTGATGGCTTCTGGTGGGAAGGGAAGAACTCAGTTCTATTTAAAGGGCAGACCACTGAAAGTCTGACCATGCCCTCAGTGAGTATATGGATAGCACAAACTGGACTTTTTCTGTTTTTTTTAACAATTTTTTTGGGGGGGGTTATAAGGGTGGGAGAAAGACATAGAAGGACTAGGGAGTGAGTATTATGGGGTATATATGTGAAATTCCCCAGGAATCAATAAAAACATTATGCTGAAAAAAATATATATGCTAATTCCCTGTGAGATTCCACCCTCCTGAATGCTTAAGGGAAGCTCCTTGCCTGTGTATCCAGCATTAACAGCTTAGTTGCAAGATTGTAAAACATGGGGGGGGGGGGTAGCTCAGTGGTAGAGCTCTTGCCTAGCAAGCAAGATTGGGGTTCAATCCTCAGCTCAAAAAAAAATGTAAGCCTGTATTTAAGACCTCCTCCCTCCTTCAATAAACAGCATTCGGCATTCATTCAAAAAGAAGAAGGAGGAGGAGGGGGAGGAGGAGGAGGAGGAGGAGGAGGAGGAGGAGGAGGAGGAGGAAGAAGAAGAAGAAGAAGAAGAAGAAGAAGAAGAAGAAGAAGAAGAAGAAGAAGAAGAAGAAGAAGAAGGGATCAAGATCATGATGGGGAAATCCACAGAGACAGCCGACCAGTGCTAGTCGGAGCTCACTGACTCTGGACTGACAGCTTGGGAACTTGCATGGGAATGAACTAGACCCGCTGAATGTGGATGACAGCTATGTGACTCGATCTGTTTGTGCAGTCTCTAGCAGTAGGGCCAGAACTTACCCCAGGTGCATGAACTGCCTTTTGGAACCCATTCCCTATGGTAGATACCTTGCTCAGCCTTGATACAATGGGGAGGGACTAGGTGCTCCTTCAACTTGGTATGCCAGACTTTGTTGACTACCATGGGAGGCCTTACCCATTCTGAGGAGTGGATGGGGGTTAGAGTGTGAAGGAGGTGAGGAGTCGGGAGAAGGGGAGGGAGGGGGAACTGGGGTTGGTATGTAAAGTAGAAAAATTTTAATAAATAAATATATTTTAAAAAAGAAAAATAAGGGAAACAAATTATTATATAGTATCACAGTTTTGCAAAAATATAAATATTAAATATGTTTTCAAAAATAATTTTCCAATTATTTTGACACAAAATAACTGTCCAAGCACAGGTATGTAGCATGAATCTTAAAAGGTCTTATTAATTTAAAAAAACCCGGTGCTAGTTATTGGGGTGAACACCGAAAGATCAGAGAAACAGAACCAGCCTCAGCTACCTCACCATGCCATCTTCTCTGCTGATCGTGTTTCCTCAGACTGGAAGCCTCTGAGTTCTCATCCAAATGGAGCTCAGCTAAACTGCTGATAAAAGCTTAAAAAGCTTAACCTACTCTAGTTCCTGGTTTTCACACCTTAAATACCTTTCTGCTTTCTGCCATCACTTCCTGGGATTAAAGGCATGTGTCACCATGACTGGCTGTTTCCAGTGTGGCTTTGAACTCAGGATCTCTGTCTCTAGAATGCTAGGATTAAAGCTGTGTATGCCACCATTTTCTGGCCTCTGTATCTAGTGGCTGTTCTGTTCTCTGACCCCATGTACATGTTCACTGCCCAAAAAGTGCCTCTATCTATAATCTGTCTCCATTGCTCAAGTTGTTCACAATCATATCAAATGACAGAACTGCCTTGGACAATCATTAAGATTCTCAGTTTCCAAAGTCTGTTTGTTCCCTGTGTAAAAATTCATTTGATAAAGCAGGTGGAGTGAGCTTTAACTAAAAACCTCAAATTTTGAGTTGAAGGGTGAGCCAGAGAGAAAGAGAGTTGATGAAGGAAGCCTGTGAGAGGACTGATGTACAGAAAATGCAGAGGTGAGGAGATTCACCACTAAAACTCGGTTTCTACAGGAAACTTTTATTAGATGGCAGAAGGAGCGAGGGCTGGGGAGGCCCAGAGTTCTAGACTCTTGGTGGACAGTTTGCTTCATCAACGTTCCTTGCAGGGAAAAAGTAGAGCAAAAATAAAGAAAACTCATTCTTCAAAGCAAGAAATATTGCGACTTAAATTGCATTCATGAGATTCTCTGATTTAAAAAAAAAAATCAATTTGTCAGATCAATTTTTCTTAAACAAGTTCATCATACGCTAGAGCAATGAGCCAATCAATAGGGAATGTTTTTCAGTTGCTTCCTAGCCTTCCCACTTCAGTAATTGCTAGAATTTCATATCGACAGGCCATAGGATACTTTGAAGGCCGAATTGATCCATTAGCCTGTGGTGCTACAAGCCGGGACTGTAATAATGCTGTATCCCCCCAGGGACTAGGGCTGAAATCAAATAGGAGGTAAGCCATTACATTATGCTTTTGACCCCGCGAGAGCCTCTACTGGAAACGGGGGAGAGAGAAAAAAGAGAAAGAACCGAGACAGTACGAAAGGGAGTGGAATACAGCAGGAAGAAGCAGACAGCAGATGCCTGGGAAGGGGGAAATATTGCAAGACCCCAGCCTGCCTGTAGATGGTCACCACTAACAGGAAATTCAGTGTGGCCTGGTGACCCCAGGAGCAGGGAAGAGACAGTGGTGGGGCAAACAAGCTTGAGAGGCTTCTGAAGGGGAGCTCAGTGTTGCTTACCCATACCATCTGGTGTCGAACCTTAGCTCATAGTTTTCATTTAACAGCAATGAGAATAAAAGCCTGTGCCTAGCACCAAGGAGAAAGGGAGCAGTCTGGCCAAGGAGAAAGCAAGAGTGCAGGGAAAATGGAGACATCTACCTATTGCAGGAAGTAGACCTTCTTGGAGTCATTCCTGCACAGCTGCACTGTGCATTGGTGTACAACCTGCTAGCTTAGCATGTTACCATAATAGGGATTAGGATGCACAAAGCATCTAAGAGAAATCAAGGTTTGATTTGCCACAAAGAAATTACCATATGGAGCCGGGTCATACTGCCTTCTGCAGTATAAAGTCTAGCGTTTGTAACAGGAAATAAAATCCAACAGAATGTATTCTACAACATTCCAGTAAAAGGCACTGATTACCCCCATTACAATGGAGCTGATAATCTGTTAATCAGAGATGTCATTCACTGTCTTCCATATCACAGTTACACAGGCTTCTCATGAGTGTCTGCAGAAAGCAAATTTGCACCAGAGATGGAAATCTCCCACCACACACTAGTGTGCTTAACCTTCAGCTTGTATGTGGGAATTAGGCATGCCTTATTAACACTCAAAAGCCAAGCTCTTACTGCTCTCAAATACAAGCAAGTGTAGATTTGGTCACAAAAGAGCTGGATCTGCACAGCCAGTTGGCATATGTTGGCTGCTTAGGTCTGTCCTCAGCAGAAGACAAACCAATATTCTGTGTTGTGACATGTTGGGCATCAGATATTTCAAAGAACACTGACCCGCTGAGAAACTGACATCTTTTTCAATTTTGTTGAAAACCTGACTTAATTGGCTCACCTGGGTATTTCTTCAGGATATTTCATAATCAGAGCTGAACCTGGACTTCATGGAAATATAATTCCTCTACTTTGAATAGTCAGCTAAAGAGTCAACTTCCAGTTTTCTACATAAGAAGTTAGCCAGGAAGAAAATAATTACAAACATGATAATTATTTTAATAATAAGTTTTGTCACTAGGGTACTAAATAATCTTATTGGCAGAGTTAAAAGACATGCAGTTTGTAATGTATTTATTTTAGAAAAACTTCAATAAATTTTGGAAATTGGAGATTGAAGAGATGGGCTCAGCAGTTAACAGCTAGTACCTGAGTTTTGGTTCCCAGCACCCATGTCAAGTGGCTCACAACCACATGTAACTCCAGATCCAGTAGGATTGCACCTCTGACCTCCACGGGCACCTGAATACTCAGCTGCATATATCCACATACAGACATACACAAATAATAAAAAGCAAAATAGAATAATAAACAAATTATGGAAAGTTAAAACTGCATCTAGAAGCAGATTGTATGTAGTCACATAGTAGCATATCAAGCTTTCCTGTGTTGCAGTCCTGTGGACAAAGCTGCAATTCAAATACATGCAATATGAAGTCAGAGTAGGGGTTATGATTCCTATACAAAATGAAACAGCAGGTTTGTGTAAGGATCCTGTCAAAAATCAAAAATCCCATCAACATAAGTGGTAGATATAGCTGTATCCTTAGGACTTGTGATATGCTAGCTCCAAACTAGCATCCTAGTATCTATCTATACTTTTAATATTATGAATGTGCCTCTGATACAAAGCCTGGCATAGAAGTCAATTGGTTCTATAGGTTTGTTAGGTGCTCTGAATTCTTACTATTTATTCAATGTGAACATGGACCAATGGCATGCTTAGAAATGGAGAAGTCATAGTCCCACTCCTGACTACCCGGGTCAGAATGTCTAGACACTATATTTATGGGCTTTGAAGGTCATGAAGCACTCTCTAATTGTGTGTGTGCCTATCAAATCTCTTATAGTTACTGAAATGACATTCATGGGATTTTCACTATCCTGATGCACAATTCAAAGAAATGCCTAAGCTGAATTGTAAAACCAAATGTCATTATGAATCATGTAAAAAAATATTTCTATTTTTAATAAATCCATCTAAGTTATCATATGATATCCATCCAAATGTCTCTTACGTTAAAGTTCTTCAGAATATACTATTCTCTGAAAAACAAGGAAGTGTCTGTGAGAAGTAGTACATGTTTACATGAAGAAATACAGACAAGCAAAATATTTAAAAGCCAATAACGAAAAATAACTGAAAGAAGATCCACCATAGAAAAGATATCCATGCTGTGGATATTGTATGATAGAACACATATGCATGCAGATAATATGTATGTGTTGTCGTGAACATTGCACAGAATGAGAAAACCATTGTCCATCAATGGTTTACAATGACACTGAAGACTGTCACAGGGACAGTGCATTGACTGAAGTCCAGCATACTGCTGCTGTGGCTTTTAGTGTTTACTGTCTCACTAATTTCTGGATGACGCAAAAGGTACTCATACAGTAACTGTATCCCTTCATTTCTAATTTTACTAATTTGGGTCAAATGTTTCTTTGGGTTAATATGCTTAGGAGTTGTCAATATTGTCTTTTTTGTTTTTTCAAAGAACTAATACTCTGGTCCTATGTACTGTTATTTTACATTCCATTTCAATAATGTCTGCCCTGTTCTTCTTGGTTTCTTGCCATCTGCTGCTCATGAGGTTGGCTTGTTCTTGTTTTCCTAAGAATTTGAAGAGCATCATTAGGATTCTGTACATACTATCCACCTTTTAACTTTTTGATTTAAGGATTTTTACCTATAAACTTTCCTCTTAAAACTGCTCTAGCAGTGTCTCAAAGGTTCTGGTAAGTTGGTCTCTCAATTTTATTTGATTCTAAGATTTTAAAATTCTCTTTGTAATTTCTAGATCTAATTCACCATTATATAATAAAATACAAGAACTTGTTTATATTATTCCCTATTTGTTAAGATGTATTTTTGTGGTCTAGAATACAATCTAGAGAAAGTCTCATGGTCTTCTGTAAGGAATGTGTATGTCATGTGTGTCAGGTAGAATAGTATGTACATATACATTCAATCTGACTGGTCTATGATGTGAATTCATCCTCAGATTTCTTCACTGATATTTATTTCAGATGACAGTGGGGAAATAAAGCGACCCTCAATTACTATATCATAGGTATATGAGAATTTATACCAATTAGTGTTTTGTATATAAAATTAAAACCTTCAATACTTGATTCATGTACTTCGAATTATAACTTATTGTTGAGTTCTCTCCTTAATTCATGTCTACTGGCTTCTTTATCTCTTCTGATTTTAGACTGAAGTCTACTTTATCAAATACCAGAATAGCTGCATGAGTTTGTTTTCAGCTTCCATCCAGTTGATAAACTTCCATCCTTTGCCTATCATCCAGTAAGCTTGTTTACTAAAAATTATGTTTCTTCCCCAATGCAATTATTCACAGAAGTGGAAAAAACTTTGGAAACACAAAAATCCAAGGATAATACAAACAATCCCAAATGATTTTAAAAAAAGATAAAGCACAAGCATTCCAGATTTTAAGTTAAACTCTAGAGCTGTAGTAATAAAATATATAGTATAATATTGGTATAAAAGCATACATTGATCATTGGAATAGAATTAAGGACCCAGTTATAAATTCACACTTCCTAATTCTTTTTTGACAAAGAAGCTAAAAATACATACTGGAGGAAAAAAAAAACATTTCCAACAGTTGGTGATAATCAAACTGTATACTTATATATAGAAGAATGAACTTAAAATTCTTAACTCTCACCTCCAAATGGATCATGGACCTTGAAGTAACACATGATACTTTGAATATAATACAGAGCTCTATATCCTACTACAGAGATACTTGGTCATCCATGTTCATTTCTGTTTGCTGTGTAACAAAACATTTCTGAGGGAGATACAACGTACATCTATCACCCCAGATAGGGAGTCCATGAATAAACCAGAGTATGGGGATACCACCAAAGTCCAACTTGGTGAACCAAGGAGTACTGTTGGGGTTATTTACAGGAATATGGATGAGGGGTTACTTACAAAAACAGAAGTGACTCAAAGACAGCTGTGTCACCAAAGCCCAGCTTAGCACAGGTGACAGCCAAAACCTGGAACATGCTGCACAGCCTGTAGCTGTTAAACAGGTTGGAGAATGTCTTTTTCAAATGCCTCAGTTTGTCTAAACCTCTTCCAGGCAGCTCAACTAGTCTCTGCTTCTTCCAGGCAGTTGGTCTGTTCTCACCATCTTTGGAGCTTTTTGCTTATCTGAGACTATTAGAAAAGTCTTTGCAGCTTGTCTTACCTGAGAATGACTCTCAGCAACTTGGCTTGTTTACTCTTGAAGGGAGAGGCCTACAGAATCTGGTCAGTTTTATGGACTTCCTGAAGCTATTTTGAGTTGTTTATCTCCCTGCTTAAGAAGCTTCTGAGCAAGATAGATTGTTCCAATCTCAGAGAAAACTGTTAAGACAACAATGCTCTATTCACAATAGTCAAAAAAATGGAAACAACTTTGATCTCCACCAGATAATCAAAAGATGTGGTACATTTACACAATAGAATACTATTCAGTTGATGAAAACAAAATTATGAAATTTTTAGACTAATCCATGGAGCTAGAAATAATTATTCTGCCTCATGTAACCCAGACCCAGACAAACTTCAATTTTTTTTCTCTCGTTTGTAGATGTTGGATTTGAATATTTAGGTATGTGTGTTTTGCTGTGTGTATCTATATGTAAAAAGAGTTTAAATGAAGTTACCACAATGAATAATACCAAGTGAACAATTACTAGACATCACAGTCTAACAAAAAGCCCAGTGCCAGAAATAGCTTACTTCTTTGGGAATTATTTCTCAGTGAAATGCTATGGTCCCATAAATATAAGAGATTATTGCTGCTTTCCTTGGTTACTCTCCAAAAATTCAAGATAAACCCCACTGCCAAGGCCACCACATACTTCAGTTATAGAATATGAATAAATCAAGTTGGTCCTGAACTGGAAGTTTCACCCCCAGTGGCTAGCTTTTGTGGTGACAGAAGGTGGTATACATGCTATCACAGGAGAGAAGTAATCTTCATTGTCCAGCTCTAAACTATGGTAGCTGGGCCTGGCAGGATATGCCTGCTGTTGCAGTAGTCCTATGAATGTTATTAACATAACCAGATATTTTCTGGTTGGACTTAAAGCCTGTTCTGCAATACAGAACCCATACCTGGCACAATTATCAGAAAAAATGAACCTGTGAATAGATAATTCATAGGCCCTAGTGAGGAACTCACTGCTATTATTCTGCAAAAGGGACATAGTTTTAACTGACTCCTAAGACATATTCCTGTAGCCATAGGTCAGTTAGCAGTATTGGTGTTTAACACAAAGACTCACAATTAGTCAAGGAGCAGAACAGAAAGTTCTTATATCTAAATGGAACATCTACAACACACCCCTGCACTCAAAGCCCATTTTGGAAGATGGGTGGGAAATATTGTAAGAGCCAGAAGTGGCAGACAACTATAAGCAAAATTGTTTTCCGGACACAACAGGGAGTTTGCACATGGTTGTGACAGCATGTGCAGGACCTGTGCAAGCTCAAGCCAGGTAAAATGCCAGCATGTAGAGTAAAGTAGGCATAATGTTTCAGCCCTAGCTGAGAAGCGAGTTGCAATAAAAGGCTGCTTGGAGAGAAGAAAGTTTGTTTTCCTTAAGGATATGCACCCTGGTGAGTCAAGCACAATTCAGAAGATAGCTTCACACCCAAGAGTATTTCAGTAGCACAAATAGGTCTCAATTTTGGTTTCTTGTTTGTGTTTTTGTTTTTTGGTTTGTTTGTTTGGTTGGTTGGTTTTATTATTTTAGAATAGAAATTGTATGGAAGGTGAATCTGGGAGGAGTTAGAGGAGGGAGAGTGTGATCAAAATATATGAAATTCTTGAAGATTTAGTACAAATATTTTTTAAACATAATTATGATTCTTTCAGGCAAACAGTAATGAATATAGGGTTTCCTTTTCAGATTTAGTGAGCCTGTTTGTGTTTATTGGTAAATTGATTACATTTAAAGTTATTATAAAAATGTTTAGTAATTCCTATAATTTTGTTGGTTGTTTAGATCACAATTTATTCCTTTCTTTTTCCCCTCACTAGCATCTGGAGTTTACTGGTTTACTATGCTGGACATGACAGATTCTTTCTGTAAGGGTCCACAAGAAGTTCCACAAAAGACAACCAGACACATAAGCAATCAACAAGAGCATTTAATTCTCAAGAATAAAAAGTTCCAGCATGTTGGGGCCACACATCTGACACAAAGGCAAAATGGTGACTCTGAGAGAAGCTCACAGGCTCCTTTTATGCAAAGCTAAAGGAATTCTAAAAGCAGTTAGGTAATCGTACCTATGATTCACTTAAGCAAGTGGCAACTATGTTAGTATACTTCTAATGGGCTAGGGCTAGCAGGAGCTTGCTAGGGCTACAATTTAAACACCTTTGGACAAGTTTGGTAGAGTTCCAAGGTGAGGGTAGAGGATTTGTCCCTATTTAGTTATTGCCTTGAGATATTGTAGGTGATGACTCAGACTTGGTCCAGTCTTGGTGTGTGCTATCTCCCTTGTTCTTGCTGTCAGGGGCATTGAAGGTTGATTGTCCATTGTTCATGGTTCTTTCAAAAACTGCTTGCTCAGTCTCAGGAAACTAAAACTGAGGCTTGTTCTCTGACAGAAAACTGAACAGCATGTTATGGCATCTGCTCAACTCTTTCACTTTCCTCCCTTTCCTTTGTTCATCTGTTCCTTTCATGAATTTATTGTTTCTTGAGCTCTCAAAAGTGAGACTTCTCTCTTATACATCTTGGATAGTATTCTTATAAGTTTCTTCTTCAGTGCTTGCTAAGCTACAATAGTTTGTGCTTGTCTCAAAATGTGTTTATGCCTCTATTAATTTTAGTTTTGTTCACTAATCTTAGTAGCAATCATTTAATTTTAAGGCATGAAATATATCATTCTAACCTCTCTGGCATTTACCACAACTAATGAGAGATATGTTATTCTGAGAATTTGCCTTTGTAAATGAGTTGGTATTTGCCCTTAGGGTTTTTAATATTGTTTCTTGGTTTTCCATTAAACATTTCACATCTGGACCACAACATACTGTGGTGATGTTCATCTCTATTCATTTCTATTTGGATTTTGAATGCCTTTTGAGTTCTGATGTCCATTTCTTTATCAATATTAAGTTTTGCCTTTAATTTTATCTAAGCTCCTTTATCCTATGTAGCCTTATTTAGTCTCTTATCATATCCTAGAGCTCATATACATTGTGATCACCTTTCTCTCTCTCTCTCTCTTTCTTTCTTTCTTTCTCTCTCATTTAAAACTATTTTTAAGTATTTCATACATTTATACAACTTATTTTGAAAACATTTACCCCTCTCTCCACTTCAATTCCTCCAAGATTCCCAACCTCAAATCTTCTTAAAAGAATTTTATGACCTGCTGAGTCTAAATAGTGATGCCTACATACTTATGGGTGTGAAGCCATCCACCAGAGCACAGTCTACCCACCATGGGCCATACCCCTAAAGAAAATGAACATTTCTATCCATGGCAGCCAGCAACTGTCAGTAATTCCTCAGCTAGCAATGGAAGCTTAAGTCTCCCTCCAATCCATGCTAAAATATTGACTGCCTTGAGCTTGTGCAAGTCTTTTTTTTTTTTTTACAATTTATTTAGTGTTATTATTATTTTATGTGCATTGTTACTTTGCCTGCATGTATGTCTGTGTCAGGGTGTTGGGACCCTTGGAGCTGAAGTTATAGACAGTTGTAAGCTATGTGGGTGCTGAGAATTGAACATGGATACCCTGGAAAAACAGTTTCTATTCTTAATTGTAATGGATATCTGTTCTACCTATGACTTTTAAGCACTGCCCCTGGAGATGTAGCTGGTAACTCCTCCCTACCTATGACGTTAAGGTACCTGCCCCTGGGGCCTTGCCTCAGGCTACCCGTAAGACCTGAGATGCATGCATGTCTCTTTCTTCTCTCCCTTGTGGGCTTGGATGCTGGGATGCACTCAGGCAGAAGAACAGTGTGGGACTGTACCTCAGCCTTCCAGGACTCTATGATAAATCTCCTATTCTGTAGTGAGTTTTCCTTTCTAATAAATCCCTTTACCTGTAGTGGATAGCCATCCCAGGATTGGCCTGGAAGTTCCAACCCCCACTGAGGCTTCGGTAATGGTCACACCCACAAGGCAGGGCAGAGGAGGAAGCAGAAGACCAAGGATGGGAAGAGGTCTCTCGCTTGGTTCCGGGACCCTGGACGCTGGAAGTAGACTGAGCAGAGTTCTCCAGAGAACACCGCCAGACTGCGCTATAACTTTGCCAGACCCTGCAACCTACCCCTTCATTTGTAAGTTACCCCACAAAATAAACCTCCCTTTTAACTACGTGGAGTGGCCTTAATAATTTCACCAATATTTACCCTTTAAGCAGACTCCATGGATTTCTTGTAATACTTAACTACTGAGCCACCTCTCCAGCCCTGAGTTTTTGCAAGTCTTGTATGAGCAACAATAGCTGATGTAAGTTCATGAGTGAAATGGTCCTGTCATGTCCTGAAGACATGGTTTCACACAAGTCCTCCCTGCCCTCTGTCTCTTAGAATCCTTTTACTCACTCTTCAGTGATGTTCCCTGAGTCTTAGAGAAAAAGCATGTGATATGCAGAGAGATTTGAGAGTGTAGGGCAGAGGAGGAATTCAATGAATACATAAATAATACTAAGGTTGTTTTAATAGCCATATGGAAATGTGTGTATGTGAATTGTGTGTATGAATTACATTAATGTAAATTATATATAATTATATATGCAAATACAATGCATATAAGTATGAGTTATATATATAGCTATATATATGTATATGTATATATATATGAGTTTAAAGATAAATAATCTATTTGGAGAAAACATGACTCTCATAAGCTATTGGCTACCAAATTAAAAACTCAGTGGCAGATATAGGGTATTTTCTACTGAGATGTTGATTAGAGGTATCCTAAAGACCCACAAAACAATAGTTTGTTACCATTGTTTTTGGTTGCTTACTAGAACTTGATATGAACACTCTATCATTGAAGACACTAAACACTTTGGTCATAAGACATTGAGAAATCAAGCTGATATTGACCTGGTATCTTCTTCCATAGTGGCAAGCTCTCATGTTCCTGGAAGGTGTTATGCATGTTTGTAGAGAATGAAAATCATCAATAGTCTTATCAAACTCTGAACCTGCTACAGTAACAACTAGTCTGGCAAGATATGTCTTTTGATGCAATAGTGGCATGACAGTTATGGGGATAACCAACCAACTTCTGAAAATTTAAGGCATGGCCCATAAGAGGGAACTCATGCTTAGTTCTGTAAGTCTAGACAAGAATCTATGGCTGGGAAGTCCTGTGAGAGAACCTACTGCTATTACTTTGTTAAATAGGCATGGTTTCAAATAGCATTCTAAATAGATTACTGCAGCTCCCAGTCCTTATCAAAGAAGCTTCTTTGTGCAGTGGATAGTGGCTAATAAAAATATTCACAACTGTTCCAAGTACAGAAGAAAGTGTCTATGGAGTGCTATAGTCATTCATAAATGGTGTCTCCCTGTCTCTCTCTGTCTCTGTCTCTCTGTCTCTCTGTCTGTCTCTCTCTCTCTCTCTCTCTCTCTTTCTCTCTGTCTCTCTCTCTCTCATGTTTGAATGTAGTGTCTTGCCAACCTGATATACTTTTTCTGATTCGTTCTTCTGCTTGGTTAAGACTAACTACTGCTGCTCTTCAATGTGATTTTGTTTGGTTCACTGAAAATAATATTTTTTCCAAAATCTTAATTCTGTTAATGAATTATTCATGATGGAAAGAGAACCATTTCCTACAAGTTGCTTTCTGAACTCCAAATGTGCACAATGGTACACACACACACACACACACACACACACACACACACAGAGAGAGAGAGAGAGAGAGAGAGAGAGAGAGAGAGATACATACATACATACATACACACACATACATTGTTTTTAAAGTTTAGAAAGTAAAAACAAAGTTTATTTCCAATTTTTTTTTTGGAAACACACATATACAAAAAGCCACTAAGATAGCTAGGTACCTTTCAAATCACAGAGAAATGATAAATTCTAGACCAAAGAGGAAAAAAGCCAAAAAGATACTGTTGAAGCCAGATAAAGTGAAAATAGTGCTAAAACTTTAGTTAAAAACAATAAAAGTGGAAGTCCTATCTGGGTCCCCAGAACATGCAACTGAGGGGGTAGTTCAAGGATTTGATTATATTTGTCTTTCCTGCAGTTCATGCTGGGGTCAGGGATGTATTGGCCAAGTACTGATGTCTACAGAGATACCTTCATTCTTCTAACTTCTCATCTTTGTCTATCAGAAACTTCTTTGGACATGGTTTCTGTGTGTATGCTGGGCCAGTTTTTTCACCCTTCTAAGACTCCATAAACATGCTAGATTAGTTCTACCATAAGAGATGTTTCCTGAACACTGTGGGTCAGCTAAAGCAGCCAAAGCACTGAGATCTGAACAGGGAGAGGCTCTATCTTTGTATTGAAGATCTCCTAAGTATTAACCACTCTGCTGGAGGGATGCACCTGTGCATGTGAAGCTTTCTGCTAGAAGTTCAGAGCTGATAGGTTGAACAGCTGTTACAGACAGGTAGGCAGCTACAAACAATGGCCCAACTGCTAACCTCATGTTCAAGGAGATCATGCTTAAGAAGTAGTCTCAGTTGATTAAATTTATAGCCCAAAATCAAGAACAGGTTTCCCTTCCCTATATGCTTTACTGCCCAACATAAGCCTCCTGCAGCCTGGACTTTTAGGGTTGTCAGTGTCTGGGCTTCCTGATAATTACTGCTCCCCAGGGCTATCTCTGACCCTGGAGCTATTCAAGTTGATTTCAGGCCCTATTGCATATGTTTTCTATTCTCAGGTCCCTGGGATAGCACAGTTTTCAAGAGAAGGTACCAGTCACTGACCTCTGAGTCTAAGAGTGGAGAGGGAGATCCCATCATTCTGCTGACTCATCATGGGGGGGGGGGCTGTCCTAAGGGTTGTACTTGCCAGTCTGTTTTCTCTACAGTGCCCTGCCTTATCTTTTAAATGAGGCTCAGCTTCTCCTCCAGTTACCAGGGAGCCACACAACAGGAACTGTACTAAGGCATGGGTTACTTCTTTTCTGTGCTCGGTAGCCTTTTTCTCTGTGTTTTTCAGGTATCCTGTCACTACCTTGGTAAACCTCCAAAACTATTTCTTACTTGCTGTCTTTGGAATAGAGACTATTTCTCTTTTCTTATTTTGACTCTTCTCCTTCACTGGGTTGTAGAGAAGCAGCTTCTAGTTTGATATCTTACCTAGGAATCTGAAATAAACTAATTAATCTGAACCTTGAGAATATAGACAACCTAAGCCTTTACAATTAGGCTGGAACTGAGTTCATGAATAGTCAGTACATTTTATTTTATAGGTCAACTTTTTTGTTTGTATGTCTACCATAAAGAAGTTGAATTGAACGTAGACCTTGATAGAGATTACATGTCCACACAGTTGGGCTTGCCCGGTGGACCGCATAACTATTTCCGGTTCAGAATAGCCATCTCCAGGTCAGACTTCTCACAGGACCGGGACTCTGTGGCCTTACGTGGTTGCGTAAAGCACGCACGCAGCCATGTAATCTATGCGCATGCGTGGAGTACCCACAGGAGTTCCTGTACGCATGTGCGGCCCAACCTTTAAAAAGCCAGTGCCATCTTGCATGAGCCCCCCTTATCTCCTCACCCACATGTGTTTCACACAGGCCTGTCACCTCTATCTTCTTTAATAAAACTCTTCTGTGGTCTTGTCATGTTCGTGATATGTTCCTAGCGCCGCGTAAAAACTAACATTTTGGTGCTATGCGGGAACGGGCGCTTCCGGCACCCTGCGCCTGGAAACGCGGGAACCAGGACGGAAACTGCGCTACACACACCGGGAACTCTGCTCCGTTTGCAACAGATCACTCTCCATTAGCCTGGTCGCACAAATCCGCATGCAACACCGCTACTGATTGGTGAGTTTTCCCCTTTTTGGCTAGCGTAAACGGTTTCCTGAATCTGTGAGAACAACCATTGAGTGTCCGGAGCCTCGCTGGTTATTCTTGAGACTGGGGGAACCCCTGGCAACGGTCTTTACTGGCCACGGCTGGCCCCCCATCACGGGCTGCATTTCCAGCCACCTCCCACGTCTTCAGCTTGAGATATTTTGCGAAGGGACCACCACCATCAGGTGCGTCCTGGTGGCTATATGAAGCCGGCACATTCTTTGTTCTTCGCACCCGACAAGGTGGCTGGGCGTTAAGGGCTCCCGGGGGAGACCTTGCTTCACACAGCAAGGGGGGGGGGGCTGATAAGGCGGCTTGTGCCTGAGCAGATCCACGTTCAATATTTGGGGACGCCCAAAATCGGACCTCTAGATCGCGTTTTTGTTTTTTTAATTTTTTTAATTTTGTCTCTCCGCTGCAGATGTGGGAAATAAGACTTCCAACTCAATCAGCCCTAATTCTCCTTTAGGCTGCCTTCTTGAGGTTTTGAAACCTCTTACCTTAATGCCTTACTTAAAGATTCCTAAGCTTATCTGTCTATGTACTAAGAAATGGCCCAAATATGCTTTAGAAAATAATAAAAAATGGCCGCCGAGCAGCTCCTTGGATCCCGATATTTTACAGAAGTTATCTAATTTCTGCCAGCGAACAGGCAAATGGAAAGAGTTGCCCTATGTCATTGGCTTCCTCTTCCTCAGTGCTAAGCCTTCTCTTCTGGACTCCTTCTCTCCTGCTCATGTGCTCCTAGCTATGCCTAAACCTGATGATTTTCTGGCTCCGGAATCTCTGACTCTAGATCCTGCTAATGAACCTCCACCTATCCGACCTCCGGCTCCTACTCCTAGGGTGTCTGTTCCTTCAGCTCCCCTTCTGGATTCTTCTTCCTCTAAAGCTGATTCTTCCTCAGCAGCGGCCGTTTCCAGAGGCCCTGCTCTGGCTCCAACTTTCACTCCGCCTACTACACGCTCTCAAACTGCTAAAGCGCCTGATTCCAGCCATCCAAACCCATCCACTGTTCTCCCTTTGTGAGAAGTGGCTGGTGTAGATGGACTGATTAAAGTTCATGTTCCATTTTCTCTCGCAGAACTCTCTCAGATAGAAGCTAAGCTGGGTTCCTATACTTCTAATTCTGCTTCCTTTATTAAACAGTTTCAATATATAACTCAATCCTATAGTCTCACTTTTCATGACATATACATGATACTTTCCAATAATATACTCCCGGAGGAGCGCAGGCGAGTATGGGAACAGGCTAGAACTCATGCAGATGAAGTTCACCAGACCAACCCCTCACATCCTCCAGGAGCTGAGGTGGTTCCTGACCAGGAACCACACTGGGATTATAATACTCAGCGTGGAATCCTGGCCAGAGATAGGTTTATCACCTGTCTCCTGACAGGCCTCCGTAAGGCTGCCCTAAAGCCAGTAAACTATGAAAAACTAAAAATGATAATTCAGGATAAGGATGAAAATCTGTCTCACTTCCTAGAGTGGCTCACCAAGGCTCTACTTCAGTTCACTAGTTTAGACCCAGAGAGCACTGAGGGGAGGCAGCTCCTCATGACCCACTTTGTCTCACAGAGCTTCCCCAACATTAGGGATAAACTTAAACGTTTAGAGAATGGCCCTCTGACTCTGTAGGCAGATATGCCTAGGGATGGAGCAGGTGACCCAGAGTGGTAGCTAACATCCCCTCATAGGACTGTCATATGTGTGGTGAAGCAAAGGAGCTCTTTCAATGGCAGTTGAAAATTTTACCATTTGGACACATTCTATCTGTAGAACAAATCAAATATGGACAGAAACAATGAGTGGAAGGAAGGGAGGGAGGGAGGAAGGAAGGAAGGAAGGAAGGAAGGAAGGAAAGATGGATGGATAGGCAGATGAATAAATGAATTATTCTTAAGTACTCTGCCAAGGAAATGCAAAAGACATCTAAAGTCCAAGTGCTTGGCTCGAATCCTTGAGGTCCTTGGTTCTGGGATATAACTCTCATCCTATAATCTGTACTATTTCCTTGCAAGGAAACATGAGTTAACAAATTCTCCTTTTTCTTTACCTGCTTAAATTGATTTTATGTAACTTTCAGCTTGTAGTACTCTGAGCAGTATAGTATTCTGTTTAAATACAATACCTTTTTTTACAGCAACATGCTGATCATCATACCGTCAGTAATACAGATCCATTTCCAGGCTTGTGGGCATCTTTTCAAAGCCACTTCAACTACTATCTCCTCAACATTCTTAAAATGGTATTCCCTCTGTGAAACAATATCAAAGTTTTCCTCAGCCACAGATCACTGATAACCAGAAGCCATTTAACAAGGTTTGTTCAGTCTTCTCCTGACTCCCACACATAAACACGCTGACAATTTCCAGAATACTCAATTCTTTATACAACACCTGACTGTGTGGAACTCTGCCCACTTTATGCTCATGAATATTCTCTAGATTTGCAATGTCAAGAGAAGAGCTAATAAACCCATGACTTTCTTACATCTTTGATGCACATTTAATTCTGGTAAGATGCTACCTGAAATTGAAAACAAAGCTAGGAAGATCCATAGATGGTTTTGCATTGTGAATAAAAAACAAAGTTATAATGGGGACACTATGACTAGTGAGAACATGCTCATGAAACAGAAGTCAGTGTTAAGCCTCTCAACCACTAGGGAAAGGGTTGAGTTAAGAGATAATGTTCCTAATGTTTAAAGATATGTCCACTGAAAGGAAGGAGGGAAGAGAAAAGTTGACCCTTTATTTGGAATCCTAAATAAAACAGCTTTATGGACCTGAAACTTTTTCTTTTCTTTTGAGATAATTGTATAGTTTTATCTCTTCTGTTTCCTCCTTCCAAACCCTTCCATATACCCCCACTTACTCTCTTTCAAATTTGTGGTATTTTTCCAATTAATTATTATTATATGCATATATGTACATATGGACAGATACATTCTTAAATATAACTTGCTATGTAATGTTACTCATGTGTATGTTTTTAGAGTTGACCATTTGGTGTTGGATAACCAGTTGGTGTATTCTTCCCTGGAGAAGACTGTTTCTCCTACTTTCAGAATTCCTTAGTTACCTGTAGCTCTTCGTGTAGGGTTAACGCCTCCTGGGCTTTCCCCATTCACTTTTTAAAGATTTATTTATTGTTACTCATATTTACTTGCACGTATGAGTTTATGTATACTATGTGTATACAAGTGCCCAAAAGGAATCTTATCCTTGGAACATGAATTATAGGCAGTGGTGAGCTGTCTGATATGAGTGCTGGGAACCAAACCCACATCCTCTATAAAAGCAATAATTGCTCTTAACCACAAAGTCATCACTCTAGCCCCTAAACATGGAACAATTTCAAAGGTAATAAGAAGTTCACATTTCAAGGCAAGAGCAAAGAAGATGAAAGTAACCAAAAACATAAATACAAATAAGCATGTGGAAATGATGTCATCCTTCCAACTGACATGAGCTTATTAAGTAGCCAATGGTGTTCCACAGAGAAGTTCACTTGAGCTGTTTCCCTTGCAAGCTGTGCTCCACAAGATGACAGTTGCTTATTTAAACCTGGGGAGAATGTCATGTCCATTTTATGTAGCATGTATTTCCTAACTAGCTCATTGGACCTAATGAAAACTTGTGTCTACAACAGATCTGGGCTTACCTCAGCAGGATAAATAATGGATAAGACTTTTTCTAGTACAAGCCTGCCTCTAAACTATAGAGTCTAAAGTATGATTTTGCTGGGTTGTGGTGGCACACGCTTTTAATCCCAGCACTCGGGAGGCAGAGCCAGGCAGATCTCTATGAGTTCAAGGCCAGCCTGGGCTACCAAATGAGTTCCAGAAAAGGTACAAAGCTACACAGAGAAACCCTGTCTCGGAAAAAAAAAAAAAAAAAAAAAAGATGATTTCTAAGTCCACTGGGCTAATTAAGCACAGCTGGATTGACATCAGTCCTGCTCTACTGTGACTATTAAGCTAGCAAAAAAATCAATCATCATTAACCACTGAATCTGCCTAGAGGCTTTCCGAGGTGTTCACAGTGTTGAGCAGAGCAAGATTGTTCTCACTGAGAGACCAAATGGTTAAAGAGGGAAAGCGGGTGCATTCCTCCAAGGAGGAAGACCCTGGTGCAAGCACTGGATGCCATGGTTTTAGACAACAAAATCTAACTAGAGTGGGGATGGTAGCTTGTAATTTCTAATACCTTGCACTATATCCAGTTCTGCCTCAAACCTGGAATCAGAGAAAAATGCTTGTGACCACTGCTGCCATTTATTATCACCCAAATGATGTCTCTGTGGAAGTTTGTTTAAGAGTTCCCTTTCTGTGTGATCCACACTCACTTGTGCAGCATTTTCACCAAGCAGTTTTACTGAACTATTGGCTTCAGCCTTGGACTTAGGATGTATTAGAGTTGATGCCTTTTCGGTGTGTGTACTATTTAATCTATCAAAACTAGCTTCCTATTTGAAAGAAAGTGCTACATATATTCCAGGTCTCCAACAGATTAATTAGCACTGTTTTTATGATGCTTCTTATACTGTGGAATTTGTTGGCTTCATTTTTCCATTTCTTTTTTTTTTCTTTTTTTGGTTTTTTGAGACAGGGTTTCTCTGTGTAGCTTTGCACCTCTTCCTGGATCTTGATCGGTAGATCAGGCTGTCCTCGAACTCACAATGATCCGCCTGCCTCTGCCTCCCGAGTGCTGAGATTAAAGGCGTGCACCACCACCAGCTGGCTCATTTTTCCATTTTTAATCCCCTTAATGTTTTTACAGCACACTGTGAGAACCCCTTGCAAAATAGAGGGGCTGGTCTCTCACTTCGTCAGTGGACATCAGTTTAGAAGCCATTTTCCCTGTGCCCTGTGGTAGACAACCGTAGGCAGTGTACACACTGTGGTGTTCTTCCCAGTGAAAAATTAGTTCAGGGCTTGATTTGTACAAGGAAGACTCCCTAAGGCCTCTCAGGCCCCAGCTGCAGACAGCAGCAGAGCAGGAAGCACATTTGCAGGCCAGAGTGATAGCAAGATGAATAGTAGAAAGACACCCACAAGCTGGAGGAGAAGCTTTCACTTCTGTCCAAAAATCTATCAGTCCCGGCCTCCAGACGTTCGTGGAGAACCCTTACCGTAAGTAATATGGGAGAGATTGAGCTCAGAATTCCAGTCTCTGAACTTTATGCTTCTCAATTCTTCTGCAATACTATGCTCATCAGTGAACCTTTGAATTTATACATATACATCATACACACACACACACACACACACACACACACACACACACAAAACACACACAAACCACACACAAGTACACATGCACATGCATGTGCCTCTGCACACATGTACTAACACACAAACATATGTGTATACACATACCTGAAGATATCTCAACAGAACTTCTAAGTGAGAATAGATTACCAGCAGAAAGTCAGTTGAACCTCAGTTAGGAACCCAGTGCCCCCAGAGACCTGCCTCAAGTCTCACTACTCTCATCTGGAAGATGTCAACAAGCAGAAGGAAAATCCAGCACAACTGAGATATCCAATCCAGATGCAATCATTAAAAATCTGCCCCCTTGGAGTCTTCTCTTGTCTCAATGCCCAAGAAAACTGATGAATGTTATGGGGTTTTAGAATGGATGGTGATTTACATTGCATCTGTCAACAGGTGTTCAGTAAGAAATGAAAGTGGATGACACCACCTCCCATAAGAATTTAGTATGGTCAGAACAAGACCATGTTCTCACTGGGAACCTACCTGCCCATGTTGGGACTGTAGAAGGGAATAATGGAAAGAGAGAATTTGTGAAGGACATTATGAGAAAAGATTGGATACAGCAAATCCTCATCATGAGTGGAATCCAACTGCACAGCCAAGAGGCCCTGTTCCATCCTACCCTCTGTTCTGGAACTCTGAAGCTGCAGGGTACATAGAATGAAACATAAATTCTGTTTCCCTGAGGCTTTCAAAGCCCCAGTCTTGTCCTACCACACCACCTATCCATTTGGAAACAGGATGTGGAATGCTAGCTTTTCTCTTAGGCCTAGTGTGGAAATGAGAACAGATACAGACTGTGTGCTGAGAAAGTCACAGTTTCCACAGCTCCACCATGACCTATGTTATCAGCTCTTATTGTCCTCTCTTTTTCTTCACTCTCTTCCCCCAACTTCAAGATCCTCAATTAAATGGGTTAACCACCCCCCCAACCTGAGCAAAAAGGGGAAAAAAATGTGTGGAATAGGACCCAATTCTAACCCACAAAGTAGAGGAATCACTGGCTGTTCTGTTGGCAGACACTGAAGTACATCATATCATGGAATTTCTCTGACACAGAAAGAAAGGCGGGAAAAAGGGTGTAATTCTTTAAATCTACCAAAGCACTTTTTCAGTCCACTGTATTCATGCAAAAGAGTTCCCAGGTCCAGCCAAAGGCTGATAAAAAGTTGCATAGCAAAGACGTTCCTAAACTCTTACCCAGTTGCCCGTTAGGCACCAGCTAGAGCCTCTACAGATCTAAGGAGAAGAAATGGACACACAGGTAAGAACTTTGCTATCCCTACCATGTCCTCACATTCTGCTCCTCAATTTTTCTACACAAAAATGGGAAGCAGAAGCTTATAGGCAAAAGGTGAGCATGGCAGATGAGGCTCCTCTTCAACACTGTCTTCAGAAAGAGAGGTAAAACTGTCTGCTACTACCAAATAGCAATTGCCATGATCTAAGGAGCTTACAACATCCCATCTCTTAGTCTGTGGTTCTGTGGATCAGAAGTTCCACATGACTCAGCTGGATTCTGTGCTCAGCATCTCACAGGCTAAATCACAATATTGGCCAATGAGATTCTTATGGTGAGATTTGGGAGAATTCACATCCAGGCTCATTTGGTTGCTGGCAGAGTTTAGTTTCTTGTGGCTACAGATCTAATGTATCCATTTCCAGGCTGTTGGCCAGTAGCCACTTTCAGCTTCTTTTGGCTCTGTGTCCTCATGTGTGGCCCCATCTATTTTCAAGGTAACCATACCACACGGAAGCTTCTCTGAGTCCCTGACTGCTTTTGCTCTTATTTTAAATGGCTCCCGTCATTCACATGGCCCATTTGGCTACTATTCTTATTCCCGTTTAAGGGGACATACTTAGGTCCCCAGCATGTCACTAATTTGTAGACGTTTTTACCCAGAGTCCAAGGGAAAGTAGCTCCAGAATTCCTGGTGAGGATCATGAAGGGTCACTCACAAGTATTTACCCTACCACCCATGCTAAGGCAAGTTGGAAGTTCAATTATCACTCAGGTCTGAAGGTACAGACTGCTGTTTGCAAAAGCAAGGGCTATAAAACTGTTACTGAAGACCAGTAACACTGGTTCTGTCAGATTTGTAGATATGTTTTGTTTGGCCTCTGTAGACACTAAAGATATGTAATATCACTTAATGCAACAAAGCAAAAAGAAACCAATTCCACAAATTTCCAAGTCCAGGTCCCTGGATTATTTGAAAAGTCAGGTTTGGAAACACAAGGCCTATACTCTGCAGGGCAGCAACATGCTTAGCCCTATATCATCTGCTGTCTTCTGGACTCAGACTGGAGTGTGTTACCCTCCCCCATGGTCTTGAAAACCTTGTGGAGCTATTTGCATTGCCCGCTTGGTCATGCTCTAAAGCATTCCCCAAATTCAGGCTGTTACACACTGTAAATTGAGGTCACTGGCATGGATAATCTACTTGTGCTGAGAGACTGTAATTTCAGCCTATAAGATGGATTCTGGGGTCACTTTCCCAAAAAGTTATAAAATGATCATCTAAGGCACATGGTGGCCCATGTCCCTTGAGTGTTGTATAAAGACCATAAAATGCTCTGAAAATCAGGCATTTATACAGGAAGTTGCAGAAAAATGTCAATAACCAGCAAATGCAGTTTTCCACTGGGTAACATTTAGGCACTTCTTTAAAAGTAAACAGAAAGTAGAGATGTGGAAAGGACAAAGTTACCACCATCCTTAAGAGATTGGGGCAGGGCTCCAAGAAAGCTGGGATTGGGGGAAAATAAACATCACCCAAAGAGAGCCACTCCCTAGTGGTTCATCCAAAGAGAGGAGCCAAGAGTTTATATGACTGTTTGGTTTGTTTCATTTATTTTTCTCCCACAAGATATAAATCAACCTATTTAGATAGGGATGGTCAAAAGAAAACATTTTATTGCTGTGGGTAATTTCCCAGCAGAAAAGAATCATTGTGTTTCATTTTTAACTATCATGCCTTTCTTTTGGTTATGTGAAACCCCACAAGTTTATGAAAAGTTGTCTAGATGAGGACCCTGAACATAGAAGCTATTCCCATCTCTAATTCACATAAAAGTGGAAACAACATGCCTTTGCTCATACACACATGGCAGTAGAAACTCAAAAAACTAATTGAGTGCCAAGCACTTCTGGTACCCTCAGGATATATATATATATATATATATATATATATATATATATATATATATATATATATATCCTGAGGCTGCCAGAAACTTTGCCTACTGAATGAATTATAGAACAGGAAGCAGATGGGCTGTGTATATGAAACAACCACTATCTGGCAAGATGTGCTGTGCAATTTGGCTGCAAAGATTAAATTGAGCTATTGAATGTTTAATACACTATGCATAACAAAAAGAGCCAGAGCCACAAAACAGCATAAATTACAGAATTGGTATTCACACAGCCTTTCCCAGGAATCAATACACTGCCACCGCTCAGAAGAGTCTGTTGTTTAATACACATAAAGAAGAGAAGAATTCTTCTATTAAAATGAGTTATCTGGGCTATTTACCAAAGGCAGTGATTTAGCAGTGGTAAAGTCTGTGTAGCGCTGTTGAATGCAGATGATAATGCTTCTTGTCCTTGTCTGCCCGTTTCATTGCGCCCATCAGTTGCTGGGGCTGTGAGTCCCTTGGGTACATTAGCAGTCAGCCCAGGAAGTGTGTTTAAGTAATGGACATAATGTTCACATTTGCTAGGCCAGCCTTCTCCCTAATCATGAATTATTCTTCCCCAAGGCTCAATCGGAACATTACTTTAGAAGCAGAAGATTTAATCCTTTTCAGCTGATTGGAGGGAATGATTACAGTATTATTTTCTTGTACAGGCTGTCTCCAGTGAAGGTGCCTTTTTCTGTCCCATCTTTAATAGGCAGCAATCTTTATTTCCCTGGAGGAAAATGACAATGAATTTGAAATGGGATAAATCTTCAGGAATGCAAGGTACTGAAGCTGTAGATCACTGCTGGTTAGTTAATTAGTTTAGCCCTGACTGGTTTCATCTCCAAGATAGAATACTTTGTTACAGGGGAAAAAGTGAGTAGATGGGTGGGTGGGAATGTGGATAGAATGGGAGAGAGAGCATGCAGCTGTAGGCATGAATAACCAGGTGCCTTAAAGCATCGGTGCTCACACAGCTCCCCACTGCACAACCAGCAAAATTAAATCATCAGGACTCACTTAACCCCATCATTCTGACTCTTAAGGACAATTCAAGTTATAGAAAAAGATCGCAGCTTTATTTGGTAGAAATATTTAAAGCAGAAGAAAGGAAGAATGAGTAGAAGAGCCTGAGGGCATTGGAGTTGTCATCCTAAAAGAATATTTATATACAAGTCTGGCCTCACACAAAGACCTGGGAAGAAAAATGTTGTCCTTAAGCATCCCTGGTGGGCTTTCTTAAACACCTCTGCACAGGAAGGCAGTAATAACTGACTGTTGTTTTGTTTGTTTTGAGGGTTCTTGTTTTAATTTTCATGATTAATGTTTCTTGAAAATTAATTAACTTGTGTTGGAATCTAAGGATGCTATCATCCTCACACTCCCCCATTGCACCCATCCTTCCAATGGAATGCCCACAGGAGCAACTTCTGATTTCCCTGAAGTCTAGCTGTAGGAGGAGCCCCTACCACATCCACTTCATCTAACACCTTTTCCATTTTCTCCTTATAAAAGTAGCAAAGAAAGAAACCTATCAAAGTGAAAGAGATCAACAGAATTATAACCAAGTCCTTGATGGCTAACACATCTTGCATCTGATTTAAAGCCAGCAGCTCTCATGTCTGGCTGCCTGTGATCTATTTAGAATTAAACAAGGTCATGTTGCCTTGGCCCTGATTATAAATATATTACGTCTAAGTGATGAATGCAGCATTCATGAGGAGCAGATCAAGAGCTCCTGGGGCTGGTGCTTTTCAATCTCTCCTCAGTGCCAAGCTTGAGACATAAAATAAACAGTCTAGCAGAGTGAATGCTCCAGAATGCACACACCGAGACAGGGAAGATTTTGTTTCTCATCACAGTGTAACAGGAGGGCAGGGGAAGAAAGAAAGATGAGAGAAGGACATGTCAGAGCCCCTGGGGGCAAGAAGTGCAAACCTGGTTTCCTGGGTTGTGCCCAGCTCCTTCGTTCCTCTCAGCCTTTAGTTCTGTGCAACCAAGAAAGTAGAAAGTGTTTTTAGTGGTTTTTTTTTTTTTTCAGTCAAAGGGGAAGGTGGCATGATGGCCCTTCTTTATGCCAGCATTCAGTCCTCTCCTTCACCACCTTCTTGACCTGCTAAAACAGTGGAAACTCCAGAAAGTCATTTCAGGTGACCCTTCTGTTTTAAAGACATTGGAGGAACACATGACTCAGAAACCCATTTAAGACTGTCACCTGTTAATGCTAGCACTTGTTGATGTGAGACAAGCTGCCTGCCTCATCATCTGATCAGTACCATTAAATTCTGCTCCTGTTGACCCCAAACTCCTTTCAAGGGTGCCGATTTTGGAAAAAGACCTCCAGCAATACCTCTCATTATTTTTTGCAGTTAATCAAATATTCAGCACTCATCTATTTTCCTTTCTCAACAGCTGAGTTCCAACCAAGCTTATCCTTCTGATCTCAGAGTCTGTTTGCTCCCTGAGTCCTTACTCTCAACCCCTACATTAAAAAAAAAAAGCTGACATGCACCAAGTTCTGTCCCAGAAAAATAAGTGTCTTCCAAGAAAACAAACGTATACATAAAATAACTGCCTCTGTTTTACTGTAGCTGGATGTAGAAGCCTATAGCAAAAGCAAGGCAATAATGGAAGGTACTCCTAATGACAGCTTTGACTTTTCTTCCCTTCCTCATGCAAGATAACAAACTCAGAAAATGGTCAAAACTGCAACGTGGAAGAGAGGTCCTCTGGAAGAGCAGCCAGTGCACCTAACCACTGGGCCATGTCTCCACGCTTGTGCCATTGTTTTTGAAAGCTTGCTTTCTAAACTGTCACTAGCCATTGTAGCTGCTGGCCACATAGGACATGTGGGACATTCGAAGTAATACAAACTGTGATGTTCTGTGTGGGCACACATGTAATAACCTCACGGTCTTTATTGTAGTTCTACTGGGCAGCAAGGCTCACAACATGATATAGCTGTTTTTCAGGGTTTATACCTTAATACAAGGTTTTTTGGTTTGCAAGTCTTTACTGGGGCTCTCCAACATACCCTGGTGATCTGTAGTTCGAACTAGAAAATAAACATAGTGCTTGCTTTTAAATAATTCAAATTTAAAACAGAAAAAAAATGCATGTTAAAAAATACTAAGACCTGTGCCACGTACAGTCCTATGTCCCATAGCTGCTCTGTGCTATCTCTCTAGCCTTAGGCCTTGTGAGTGACACCCCCTGCCCTCTGCTATCCTGGCCCTTTTCAATTCTGTCTACTGCCTCACACTCCACAGCTGCCCCAGATGATTCCTCTGACCCTGATCCTGATAAGTCATGCCTGACTAGTCACCCTCTCCACCCTTGATTCTGCAGTATAGTATACCACAGTTGCTCCATGAGTTCCAGGTGCTCAGACTCAGTATCCTCTCCATCTCTGATCTTGCTTATCATAACGACCATACATAGTCCACCCAACCCTGGTAAGTGAATCCCACCTCACCCCAGCCTAGCCAGCTCCATCTCTTGTCCTGCATGTTATAGCCACCCTACTCTGTTGCTCAGGCCCTGGTCTCTTCAGCCTTGGCTCTACCTTCTGAGGCTCTCCCAGGCCATTCAACCCACAATCCCACTTTAGAATTCTACCCTGGTGGGCTGAAAACCTAGACCAAAACCAAGAACAACAAACAAACAAAACTAAAAGATCAGTATTCAGCTTATAAAAGAAGAAAGGAAGGAAGGATGAAAGGAAGGATTCAAGGAAGGAAGGAAGGAAGGAAGGAAGGAAGGAAGGAAGGAAGGAAGGAAGGAAGGAAGGCAGATACACAAGCAAAATAAACCCAGAAAATATGCCTCCTCCCCAAATCACCATCCAATAGTAACATACACTTAGAATCACTTAGATAAAATTCACAAAACAGATTTTTTTTCTTTTTTAGATTTACAAACATGTTAAAAAAGTTTAAAACATTAGAAGGGGACCAACATTTGCATGGACTTAAAGAGGAGAGGAATGATGTCCTTGCCATCTAAGTAGAAAAGAAAGCAAGTGGACAGGCTAGGAGGGAGATGGAGTTCTAAGAGTGCTCAACATGCATTATGTCCAAGTGTAAAATTATGACTGATAATTGTAAAAATATGCATGAAGTCAAATTCATGTCACTCAGCACTTCCAAGCCAACTTCCTGGACTTAGCTTAGTGGGCCTGCAAGGCTACACATTCAATATCTTTGACTACTTTGTGGGACTGCAACTGAATCCTGTTCCTGGTTTTTGTGTTCTGGAATAGATCCAGATTTTTGTGAGTCCTAAAGGGTTTTTTTTTTATTATTTTTTTTAAAGAAAATTGGTAATAAAAGCTCAGTTCATCCTGAATAAAGCGTTATTACTGACCTGGGAAACACTGTATGGGTCAGAAGTGTGTCTCCAGACAACTGTCTTATAGAGAGAGTATGAATCTGGTTAGGACATTAGAAGAGCTTTACCTAACAAAGATGACTAGACTGCTACACAACTCCAGGGAGGCTACCTAGAAAACAGGACCCTAGGAAAGACCCAGGGATCACCCAATGACAGAGAAATGGATGAGATCTACATCAACAACCTGGACGACAGTGGGAGTAATGAAGGGCAAGATTTGAGGGAAAGAAAGCTTAGGGGAACAGGAGATCCCAGCTGGGTCAAGAACAGAAAGGGAGAATGAGGAATAACAGATCATGATAAATGAAGACCACATGAGAACAGGAATAGGCAGAGTGCTTGAGAGGTCCCCAGAAATCCACAATGATATATCCTCTGTAGACTGCTGGCAATGGTGAGAGAAAGCCTGATCTGACCTAGTCTGGTGATCAGATGACTAAACACCCTAACAGTCGTCTTGGAACTCTCATCCAATAACTGATGGAAGTGGATGCAGAGATCCTCAGCCAGGCCCCAGGTGGAGCTCCAGGCGTCCAACTGTTGAGAAAGAGGAGGGACTGCAAGAGTGTGAAATGTTGAATCCAAGATTGCAAAAAGCACAGGACAAATAGCCAATGGAATGGAAGCACATGAATTATGAACCAACGGCTATAGAGCCCCCAGCTAGATCAGGTCTTCTGGATAAGTGAGACAATTGAATAGCTTGATCTGTTTGGGAGGCACCCAGGCTGTGGGACCAGGACCTGTCCTTAGTGCATGAGTTGGCTGTTTGGAACCTTGGGCTTACACAGGGACACATGCTCAGCCTGGAAGGAGGGGACTGGACCTGCCTGTACTGAATCCACCATGTTTAAATGAATCCCCAGAGGTGTCTTGGTCCTGGAGGACATGGGAATGGAGGGGAGGGGCTGGGGGGAAGGTAGGGATGGGGGGGGGGGGGGAGGACAGGGGAATGCATGGCTGATGTATAAAATTAAAACACAATAATAATAATAATAATAATAATAATAATAATAATAATAAAGAATAAATATTTTTAAAAAGAAGAGCTTTACCTGACCAAAAAAAAAAAAGTACAGGGATATTTTCAGTGGGGTAAGACATACCTAATAATGGCAAGAAGTGAGGCTAGACAAAATATAGGACATGTGAGGACTAGTCTTTTCTGTCAAGCTATTGTATGATGATTCCATTCTGGAGTGTGGTATTGGTGAAATTATTAAGGCCACTCCACGTAGTTAAAAGGGAGGTTTATTTTGTGGGGTAACTTACAAATGAAGGGGTAGGTTGCAGGGTCTGGCAAAGGTATAGGGTAGTCCGGCGGTGTTCTCTGGAGAACTCTGCTCGGTCTACTTCCAGCGTCCGGTGTCCCGGAACCAAGAGAGAGACCTCCTCTTGATCCTCGGTCTTCCGCTCCCTCCTCTGCCCCGCCTTGTGGGCGTGATCATTACTGAAGCCTCAATGGAGGTTGGAACTTCCAGGCCAATGCTGGGATGGCTATCCACTACAGTGTGGGAATTGGGAACCCTGAGAATTGTAAAAGAGGGCTGCCTTGATCAGTTCAGGAAGACATACAACATGCCATAAACTGAGCCAAGTATGGTGGTTCACACCTCTACTCCAGTGCTGGAGAGGGGGCTGCAACAAATTCAAGACTACATATCAGTACCCTGGCTCTATAAACAAACAGCAAGTACAAATCCAGAAGAACTTGAACTGCTGCTGTAGAGCCCAGGTTTCCAAGCATAAGAGCTATTATCATAATCTGAACAGCTCTGACTACTTGTAAGCTATCCCTCAAGGTTTGTTAACTATAAATATTCACTCCTAGAAAATAGAGGTGGGAAGGACAGCTGGACTTCATCTGATATTCTGACCATTCCCTGGTACACCTCTTGATCTTGGGAAATGCTGGAGTATGCTAGGGTAGACAGACTGAGAATGGGTAACTGAAAGGGGAGCTCCATCTGTGTGGCCATGAGATAGTCATTGTCTATGATAGTGAAGATGTTCCAGTATAGCAGTTTCAGGGTCACCCATTCTCCTACTAGTAATTCCTCATGCATGCACTGGAAGCAAGTCCAGTAAAATCATCTGTTCACCAAGATGAACCCTGATGGAATTGTTCTGTGTCATTAGGGCCTTATAAGGAGGGGTTAGATGTTATCTACATCTCCTCTGTGAAGGAATTCTTACAATGCTGGGTTTACTACACAACACATTTATTTACCACAGTCCAGGGGATGGGAAGTCCTTGGAAGATAAAGATCCAGTATCTGGGTAAAGGTTTCCTCTGATTTACATATGTCACCCTTGTTCTGCACCCTCATATGAAAAAAAAAATAGAGAGCTTGTTCCTGTTTCTCCTCAGATGAGCATTAATCCCACCATAAGGGATTTATCCTCATGACTTCACTGTCTCCCCAAAGTCTACCTCTAACACCACCTCCTTAGAAAATGGGATTTTAGCAGATGTATTTGCTAAAGATATAAACATTCAGTACATTGAAAATAACCTCAGGGATCAAATTTTAAATTAAATGGGCAACCTTCAGCACTTTGGGGTCAAAAGCAACACACATCTGCCGTGTAAAACAGCTCAACTGTGGGGCTTAAGTGCATGGTGGATAGGTTAAATGAATCTTGTTTTAGATAGCTAAGTAAGTTTTCTTTAGTTATCAACATCAGTCATAATCCTTTTAACTGATCCATAAATATTACTTTAGAAAAGGCCAACAAAATGGAAGAAAGTAAAGTTAAAAATAGCAATCTCAGCACCAGAAAAACAGGACAGTAGAACTCCAGGAGAGTCTAAGGTAAACATACAGATTTGAGGTTTGGGGGTGGGAAATGAGCATCCCTCAGTAGTAATGAGATGGGGGCTGCCATGAGGCCCCAGATATGGCAACCTGAATCATCAAAGGTTCTTCAAGTTAAAGTCTCTGAAACCGGATTCTCTGAACACCCCAAGTTGAAACTCATTTCTCTGAATGAGTTTCTCTGAACAAAGGCCTATAATTCCAATTCATCAGGGATGAATGTAACAGCTGGAATGTTGTTTAATATATTCTTCCCTGTGGTGAAACTGACATGAGAAGCCAAATTCTGAGCACAAGCTTTTCATGCAAGGCCTGATGAGGTTGCTGGGAAATGGTTGTACAAATGCACATGCATTTTGCCATCTGAAGGCAATGAACACACCTGGGAGGTTCTAAGGCCTCTCTCTTAGTTAGTACAGGTTTCACACAGACAAGGTGTTCTCCCAATATATGATTTCTCAGCAGCTGCTGGAGAGTTATTAAGAGAGCCAGATGATTTCATCTGTGTCTATATAGATGGAACGTACTAGTGAAGACAAACAGGGAAGGGATTTACCAAGTGGCAGACATCCAGATGCCACAGAACACCATAACTCTCACTTTTGTGTAGAAGAACCCTTTTTCTTTAGAATTGAATCAATCATGGCTTATTACAGTTTACTTTGGATTATATGATTGTTTTCCAAAAAGTCTCTTTAGTTTCTTTGAATCCTAAGCCCAAAAGCTTGCTGGCCACCAACTATTCCCCCTGTCTTCCCCACCAAATTATAAAAGAATCTATATAACACCCAATATCAGGATGCCTGTAAAAGTCCATGGACACTGCTGAGAACCATACCTCACATACATTTCATTCAACACAATACACAGTAGATGTATCAAATAACAAAAGCAAATAGCACAGAGAAGACAAAGCACCAGTTGTCACATAGTTTTGTATATTCATTTAAACCTCCCATATTAAAAGATGAAAATATAGCAAATGTTGGAAGGAATGGATGATTTCAGAATATTATAGCAGATATAGGAACGGAAAGTGAAAGATGTTACATTAGAAATACTGAAGCCCAAATTTGGGCTCCCTGATTATTTTATAGGCCAGGCGGTGGTGGCACACGCCTTTAATCACAGCACTCGGGAGGCAGAGCCAGGCGGATCTCTGTGAATTTGAGGCCAGCCTGGTCTACAGAGCAAGCTCCAAGATAGGCACCAAAACTACATAGAGAAACCCTGTCTCAAAAAAAAAAAAAAAGAAAAGAAAAGAAAAGAAAAGAAAATTTTAAAGATAAAACTAAAGATATTTAAATGGTTCAGGGGATTGAGGTTATCTATTGTAACATTCTGATTTGTAGAGACAAATTGGTGTTGTTTTAGAGAAATTTCATTTTGGGGGCATTCTTGCTCTCCAAAAGCTAGCCTACATCTTTTCAGTCAAATGAAATTTAACAAAAATCTCTCCCTGGCCTTTACATATTTATAGATAGCAAGAAGAACACCACTTCCTTTTGCTTGGAAATAGGGTGGCTTACAAATGAGAATGAACTGAGGAAGCTACTCCTCTAGTTAGAGCCTGAGTGAGGAGGACAACCAAGATATGAACTGAAAACTGAGGACCATCAAACATGGAGCAGACTTCATTCTGCTTCTGGTCTTTTTATGGTTTGACATAATTCCTAAAAATGTTTCTTAGCAAAATCTTAATTTAATTAAGAAGGTTAAATCAGAAGAAGACTTTCGCATGGCCTCATCTGAGTCAAATAGCCTCTTCCTTCACTGTGCCACTGGAAGGCATTTGGGGACATAGTCAAAACTAGTTTGCATTTACTCATATTTCCAAGTTTAAAATTAACTGTATTTGCAACCCCCTACTCTTCTCTTTGCAGCCCAGTGTACTTCTTACTGCAGTAAGTGCATCCGTCAGTTCCTGAGAAGAAGGAATGAAAGAGAGGTAAAGTCTACAGCTAGTAAGCTGAGTAACAAACTCTTAACCACTCTCTCTATACCCATCCCTGCTTTGTAGTGTTGTAACTAACACGTTAGCCAGAAATAGACTTCTAGCTTATTTTATAGTAAGACATTTGTTGAAAAATTCAATCTAACATTTTGTGAAAGGAGGTATGAATTGTTGTTCCCAGAAAAAGGACAGGACTAATGTGCTGCTTATCTTTCTCAAGTTGACATAGGTAGAACCATCAGAGAAGAAGAAACCTCAAACACTGGCCTTTAGGAAAGTCTGTGGATCATTTCTTCTTTAATAATTGATGTGAGTGAGGCCAGCCCACAATGAGTAGGCCCATCTCAGACAAGTGGTTCCAGGTCATACAAAAAAGAAAGCTGAGGCTCAGGAACATACTGGCATCATTTCTTCACAATCTCTGCTTTAGTGCCTTCCCCAGGTCTCTCCTGTTTGAATCATTGCCCTGACTTCCCTTGAGGATGGACTATGATCAAGACATGTAAGACTAAACTTTCTGTCCCAAGTTGCTTTTGGTCATGGTGTATATCATACCAGTAGAAAGTAAAATAATAAACCTGTGTTAAAGATTCTACAGGGCTCGGCTTAGGGATTTAGCTCAGTGGTAGAGTGCTTGCCTAGCAAGCGCGAGGACCTGGGTTCTATCCTCAGCTCCAAAAAAAAAAAATTCTACAGGGCTAGTTAATTCAAATTTACTATGTGAGGAGAATTAAAATGTTGCAGATCCAAAACCAAATTATCTTAGGCTGCCTTTAGGCCAGTGGTTCTCAACCTTCTTAATGGTGTGACCCTTTAAGACAGTTCCTCATGTTGTTGTAAAATTCAATCCTAAAATAATTCCATTGTTACTTTATAACTATAATTTTGCTACTGTTATGAATTGTAACACAAATATCTTATATGCAGGATATCTGATATATGATCCTGTGGGGGTCAGGACCCACAGGTTGAGAACCTCTGCTTTAGGCCATTTAATAGAAATTCATTATCTATTTTCTGTTTTTGATTTAGCATTCTTACAGCTATCAGGCAAAACCTTTAGACTATTTTAACTTTACAGAGAAGTAGACTACACCAACCACTTTCTATATTCAAATATGTTTTGGGGACAACATTAATTTGTTTTGCTGGTTCATAGTAATTCATATTTGGCTCAGAATCAGTTAGGTCTTTTTCCTTTTAAGGTGAGAGTTGTGCTTTGCAGTTAATAGTTTAGCACCCAACACGGGGCCTCAAAAAATGATCCACTTTCATAAAGGAAGTTACTGGATTAGTGCTATACAGGTACAAACACAGGCCATTTGTGCTCAGTCATCCATGTTGCCTCCTGAGGTGAGTGTTGATGAACTCTCTTTGGGGTACTTATATACTCAAATACTCTCTTTGGTTTATCCAATAGTCTATTGGTTTATTTTGAACTGGTTGTGGGATACCTTCTTATTACATTTCAGAGAACTTATTTTTGTTTGAGATAATTCCATTTAGAGCATTTGTTTATTGATTAGAATTCAGCTTTTCATCTTGTTAATACCCCAATATCTGATTTTGCATTTTTCTGTAACCTTTCTTATTGTAATCTTGTTCCTTTTAGTTCAGCAGTTCTAGGAGCATAGTTATAAAGATGCCACCAGAAGGAGACATGTGTTCCCTCTAGCAAGAGCAGAGTAGAGGGTTAGAAGGAACATCTCAGGTCAGGCAACAACCACATACAGATGTCCAAGGCCATTTAAACATCCCTGTTGACTCAGACAAGAAGACATACAAAGAGGTGTAGTGGTTTGTATTAGAATGGCCCACATAGGCTAATATATTTGAATGTTTAGTCATCAGGGAGTGACACTATTTAAAGGGATTAGGTGGTATGGCCTTGTTGGGGTATAACCTTGTTAGAGGAAGTGTATCACTAGGGGTAGGATTTTGAGGTTTTAAAAAGCCTAAATCAGTCCCACTATCTATCTCTCCTTGTTGCCTGCAGGTCCAGATGTAGAACTCTCAACTTCTCTAGCACCATGTCTTCCTGTACTCCTCCATGCTCCCCAACATGACAATAATGGACTAACCCTTGGAAAGTGTAAGCAAGCCTCAACTAAATGCTTTCTTTTAATAAGAATTGCCATGATCATTGTGTTTCTTCACAGCAATAGAACACCAGCTAATCAAGGGGTAATCACACAGTGTCTGGAATACCCTCACATTCCAATAATACATGCAGGATCAATTCTGAAATACAGTAGAAAGACCCAAGTGAACTACTCTTATGACACATAAATCTGATCCAAACACAAATATAGGCAGCTAAAATGTAATGGTTGTGATTTTCAGGGATAAGAAGACATTAAAATGGAAAAAAGAAATTTAAGCAAAGTACTTGTTGAAAAAACAACCATTTGGTGCTCCACATTTTTTTCTGTTTGATATTTATGATAGTAGAATTTGCAAGTATTTTTTAAATAGTTGTTATTACCTGCTTCTTGTTTATTTGGTTGGTGGGTTGGTTGGTTGGTTGGCTGGTTGGTTGGTCTCCTTGCACAATTAAAAATCCTAGGCAGTAGATCATAAATAGGAACCTTGCTTTTATTAAAATTTAATAACATATATGAAAAGAATTGATGACATGACTAATTTTCAAAAAAATTAGAGATTTAAAAACCAATTCAAAATCAGAGAAATGCTAAAGAACAGAAAATAATCAGAGAAGATTTGAAGTGGTATGAAAAACTAAAGAATTCGTAGAAGCACAACTTTGCTCTCTTCTGTAAACCCCAGGCAGAACACATTACAGAAATAGAAACCCTAACTAAGACATATCACTGTTTTTGTGTAATTTTTGTCTGTTGGCCTGTCACCCTGTATCTATGATTTCATATTCTTGTTTAATACCACATATACAATTAAATGAAGGCTTAAGACCACCATAAGAGGTTTTAGCATTTGACCAAATAAGCAGATGATCCAGAAGAAAGGAAACAAACCCAGAATGAAGCCAGAGATGCCAGACTATTATTCTGACTTTGGCTGTGTTGTAGGCCCAAAAGAGAAGTCAATAATTTTTTTAGCAATGGAAATTTTAGAGTACCTATTACAAAAAGACCCAAATCTTAACAAGTCTGTTAATTTAATTTTTTTTTGGTAGGAAAAAACAAATATCTCCAATACTGTTGAGATGTTTTACCCATGCTTCAGACACAGCTCACAGGTTTTGATTAAAATGTAAAATTATTTTATTTTGTTAAGCCAATCAATTTGTGTTTCAAAATTTCTGTAAGGACAATGAAGAAGAGGAACTATGAAACATAAAATATAAAAAGTTATAATATGGGACATATTTTTAGTAGAGAATGCTAAAATTAAAAGGACATGCTTTTGGATGAGAAAGGATTCCATATGGTTAAATAAGTATTTGTTTAAAGCAAAGAACTTTTCCAAAATAAAAAAGGTAAGGACAATTTTAGAAGGCTAAAGTATGCCATAAACAATTTCTGAAAACTTAAGCCTAAAGAAAGCAGAAGTATTACTAACTGGCCATAATTAAATGCTTTAAAAATTCAGAGGGATAAATTAATTCAAAGTGCTGACTTAAAATTAGAATAGGGCCCTGCTTCTTACAATAAGGTTGTTTTATTCTTAGTAAAATTTACAGAAAAGTAGCATCAAGAACAAGGATTTTATTTTATTTATCCTTTGGCATTTGAAACCTGATGATTAGATTTTTATCCATATGTCTCCAAAATGACTATATAAATGACAAAGATAAAAATACTTTAATTCTAAGTGTGTTCTCTTCCTATTGGCTAGAATATTCCCTTGGTGGCAGTTGGAAAAAAAATCTATTATAAAGAAATGCTCTTAGTTGGGGCATTTCTGACTAAAGCATACATTAATCATAGAACCTGTTTCAGTGAACAAATATTGAGGACTATTTGTAAAATTTGTCTTATTATACACAATTTTCATGTTGCCTATGATCTTCAGTCCTTTGAATTTGTAATGAAAGGAACAAATGGCACACAAAAAAAATAATAACAGCAAGAAAAACAAACAAACCAACAACTGTCAAAAAATGACCAAAGCTTTGGCTTACTTAGTCAACATTCCTTTTGATCATTAATTCTTCTAAATCTAATATTTGTCTCTTTTGGAAAATATGATGATTAATCTTAGATGTCAACTTGATTAAACGTGAAGTCAACTAAAAGATGGTTCAGGGCAATTTGGCTGGAAAACAAAAAACAAAAACAAAAACAAAAACAAAAAAAAACCCTTCCCCAGAATGGACAATACTTTCTGGATGTGGCCCAGATACAAACTGGTTTAGAAAAGGCAGGGTGGCTTTTGTCTACACATCTTCACTCCAGTGTGATTGCTTCTAACCTATGGTTGCCCTTCTGAGTCTGGGTTGTCTCACTCAAAATGATATTTTCTAGATCCATCTATTTGCCTGCAAATTTCATGATATCATTGTTTTTTACTGCTGAGTAGTACTCCATTGTGTATATGTGCCATATTTTATTTATCCATGCTTCAGTTGAGGGGCATCTAGGTTGTTTCCAGGTTCTTGCTATTACAAATATTGCTGATATCAACATATGTACTCATATCTACATAAGTGGATACTAAAAGGTGAGGAAGGGATGGCCAGACTGCAACACACAACTCCAGAGAGGCTAGCTAACAGGGAAAGACCCTAGGAGGAACAGATGGATGATTCTGTGAAGGAGAAGTGGATGAAATCTACATGAATGGACCTGGGGGGTGGCAGAGGGCAAGGAGTGGGGGATGAGAACATAGGGAAAGGGGAGGGTCAAGCTGGAACAGGGACAGAATGGGAGGGCAAGGAAGAAGATACCATGATAGATGAGGAGGGCATCATGGGAATAGGAAGATGCAGGGTGCTGGGGAGGCTCTCAGGAATCCACAAGGTTGACCCCACCTTGGTCTGCTGGCAGTGGTCCAGAGGGTACCTAGACTGGTCTACTCTGGTGACCAGCCTAGCAGGTGACCTGGCTGTCATCATGGAGCCTTTGTCCAGTGACAGATAGAGGCAGATACAGAGATCCACAACCAGACACCAGGCTAAGCTCCAGGAGTCCAATTGATGAGAGAGAGGAGAGATACTACATGGAGATCATGATGGGAGGATGTGCAGAGATGACTAGCCACACTAGTTGAGCCCCATGAACTGTGGACTGGTGGCTGTGGAGCCCCCATGGGACTGGACTAAGCCCTCTGGATATGGAAGGTGGTTGTTTGGCTCGAACTGTTTTGGGGGCACCCAGACAGGGAGATTGGGATCTGTCCCTGGTCTGTGAGCAGGCATCTGGAATCCAGTGTCTGTGGTGTGACACTTTGCACAGCCTTGGTGCAGTGGGAAGGGGCTTGGACCTGCCTAGGCTCAGTGTGCTGGGCTTTGCTGACTCCCCATGGAAGACTTCGATTTGGGGGATGTGGAGATGCAGGGTGGCTTTGAAAAGGGGGTTGGGGGTGGGAAGAGGGAGGAGGGGGCTCTGTGGATAGCATGTGGAGTGAGCAGAAAATTTCTTAATAAAGAAAAATGAAAAAACAAACCCAAAAACAACTATGGTTGCCCCTACTGCTGCCATTCATTGATATTGTGGCCTGGCTCTGTAGCCCTTACAATGAAAGATCAGAAGCTCTCCAGGAATCCTCTAGGCCTTTGCCTTCATACTGGGACTGTTGAGGCATCCATCCTTGCATAATAAGAAGCAATTTCAGCCTTTCTGGCATGCATGGTAGCCATCATTGAGCTACCCAGCATGTGTCTTGTCAGCCATTTCAATAGTTCTCATTAGTAATATGTATTTGTCCTAAAATTTTTTTCCTCTAGAGAACCCAGACTAATGCAGAAACCATTAATTGTTTCATAATTAAATAATTATTAGACATTTTATTAAAAAAATAAGCAAATGACTTTATGGAATATCCCTAATAAAGGGAGAGATTATTTATTATTATATTTTAAAGTCTTAAAAGTGATAATTATGGATTTAGAATTGATTGCAGATTCTTCCCAAAATGATATCCCAGGGAGCAAAAAACTGAATGGATAAAAGTAAAAACCAATAGATTTTTATCTATTGGAAAACACATAGCAAAGATTCCTTTCAGCTTCAGTGGAAAGAATCCTCTAGATGCATTTAACCATCTCCTTGTAAATACTTAGAAATATGAAGAAAAAAAAAAAAAATGCCGGGCGGCAGTAGCGCACGCCTTTAATCCCAGCACTCGGGAGGCAGAGCCAGGCGGATTTCTTTGAGTTTGAGGCCAGCCTGGTCTACCAAGTGAGTTCCAGGAAAGGCGCAAAGCTACACAGAGAAACCCTGTCTTGAAAAACCAAAAAAAAATAAAAAATAAGAAAAGAAAGAAATATGAACACCTGTATTCATATTCATTACTTCAAAGTTGGGCCAGCTCCTTCTGAGAGAATGTCAATGTGAAAGTGAGAAAGTCTGGATGATGCTTATTTCAAAATACATTTACAACTGAATACTCAAAATCCTCCTGATAACATTTTTATAATATATTTTTGCCCTTTATTAAAATGTTTTAAATTATTTGAGATATTTAGAATTTTTCTTGGTATTTTTTCCAAATTATATGAATACTGTTGATCCTAGTTTTAATGAAGCTATAAATGAGGATGACGGTCATACTGTGTTTGTTATGACTGTTGCCCCATTCTGTTTCCCTACTCAATACTTCATACTTTATTTGAACTAAGTCTTCTTGTTTAAAAATATTTTAAAATGTCCATATTTTATAAAATAATTCTCTTTTAATTAAAAATATTCTTATTCATTTTACATATCAACCACAGATCCCCCTCTCATCCCTCCTCCTGTTCCCTCTTTTCTATTCCCCCCAACCCATCCTTCAGCCCCTCCTTCAAAAGGGTAAGTTCTCCCATGGTGGGGACAGTAAAGCCTGGTACATTCAGTTGAGGCAAGACCAAGCCCTCCCCTCTTCCTCAAGGGTGTGTAAGATGTCCAACCATAGATAATGGGATCCAGAAAGCCAACTCATGTACCAGGGATAGATCCTAACCCCACTGCCAGGGGCCCCTCAAACAGACCCAGCTACACAACTGCCTTCTGTAAGTAGAGGGTCTAGTTTGGTCCCATGCAGGTCTCATGGTTGTTACTCTAAAGTTTGTGAGTTCCTATGAGCTTGGTTCAGTTGTCTCTGTAGATTTCCCCATTATGATCTTGACCCCTCCCCCTTGCTCATATAATTCCCTCTTCCCTCTCTTCAACTGGACTCCTGGAGCTTGGCCTGATGCTTGGTTGTAGATCTCTGCATCTGCTTCCACCAATTACTGGATGAAAGCTCTGTGATGATAATTAAGGTATTCATCAATCTGAATACCAGGGTAGACCAGTTCAGGGACCCTCACCATTAATGTTAGTAGTCTAATCTGGGGTCGTCTTTGTGGATTTGTGGAAATTTCCCTAACACCAAGTTTCTCCTTTACTCCATAATGTCTTCCTCTACCAAGACATTTCTTTCATTGCTCTCCACTCCGCCCCTCTCCCAGCTCAACCATCCCATTCCCTTATGTTCTGATCCCCCATTCCCTCCCTTCTATTGCACCTCCTTACCCCCAGTTTACTCATGGAGATTGTTTCTTAGCCTTTTGGCTAAGATCAAGTATAGTATCAGTCTCATAAAATAATTCTTATTATTCATATAATTTGAGAGAAAAAAGACTTCAGTTTTTAGATTATCTGTTACCTACTGTATTGGTTATGCTTCTGATGTGATAAAAATGCCTTGGCCAAAAATAATTTATGAAAGCAAGAATTCATTTTGGCTTATGGTGCTAGAGGAATAAAAGTCCATCAGGGAGGGAGGCATAGCAGCAAGTGACAGGCATAGATATGGGAGCAAGAAGTTGAGAGATTTTATATTTAACCACAGCTGCAAATCAGAGAGGGCAAAGTGGAAGGAGAGTGAAGCTACAGACTCCTGCCCCCCAGTGGTGTACTTCCCTCAGCAAGGCTGCACCCCTTCCCCAAACAGTGCATCAACTGTTAAAGTACACAGTGAAGACATTTCTAATTCAAAGCTCCACATTCCACTCCCTAGCCTCCACAGGCTCACAACTATATATTGCAAAAATATATTTAGTTCAGTTTCAAAATCCCATACTCTTTCACAGTCTTAGCATTGTTTTAAAATCCATGGTCAAACTCTCATTTGAGAGACAAGGTAGTTTTTTAATTGTAGCTCTTTACAAAAGCAAGGGCAAATATTACATGCTTCCAACATACAATGGTACAGAACATATTTTCCCATTGAAAAATGAAGTAATTGGTGAATAGTTGGAAAATACTGACCCAAAACCAGTCCAGAACTCCAGAAGACAAATCAAAATCTGGTAGAGCCATGTCTGGTGGTAACAAAGGACTTAACACGACTCTGCCCTTTCAATGCTGCTTCCTGCAACACTCATCTCTGTCTTGGGATAACTCCAACTGTATATCTCCCTCTTTGACAGATACCTATTGTGTGACAAAACATTTCATAGGAAGGTGAAACATACACATCTACTCTCCCCAGGTAGGGAACCTACAACAGAGCAAAGGGCAGATTTCACAAAAGTTCAACTTGGTGAACCAATGAGTTTTATTGGGGTTATTTATAGAAATGTGAGTGAGGGGTTACTTATAGGAGCAGAAGTGAATCAAAGAGAGCTGCGTCATTAAACTTCACCCCATCATGGGTGACAGGTTGCAAAAGCTGCAAGCCTGAAGCACACTACACAGCCTGTAGGAAACACAATAGGTTGGAGAGTGTCCTTTCCATATGACTCAGTTGATCTGCGCTTCTTCCAGGCAGCTGGTCTGGTCTCTCCAAGTCTCCCTTGCAGCTTGGCTTGTTTTAGCATATTCTTTACATCTTTGCATGTCTGAGAGTGACTTTGAACAGTCTTTATTGGTTACACTTGGGAACAGGAGCCTAACATATTTTATCAAATTTTAGGGACTTCTTGAAGCTACTTTGAGTTTTTCATTTCAGAGGAATCTTCTTCACAACTATGATTCATGGCTCTGGCATCTCTAATATCTTGGGGTTCCCATTTCAACCCAGACTTCATTTTTACAGCTTCGTAAATTAGCCTTTCTCAGCCTTGCTCTGTCAGGGTCTCCCATGCCTTATGTTCCCTAGACTCTGAGATTCTCTTAAATTTTAGAAACAGAACCCATGACCTCCCTCCAATTCTTGCATCTTTCATGCCTCCAAACCCAGTACCATGTGGATGACACTGCCAAATTTAACTGCCAGCTCAGAATGAACCCTGGCTCCCTTCAACCACATTAGCAGCAGCTTCTGTAT